>NC_090271.1:259140045-259476711 GCF_040414725.1 Anabrus simplex | reverse complement strand
AGGGAGGAGCATTGCACCTGTCAATGTACGGTGATGCTACATTCCTGCATTTCTTTCTCCTTCCCTTCGCTTCCGCTTCACTTATTCGTTCGTTCAGACCGCCGTGTTCTGTTGTAGGCTACGTAAATCGGAAATGAGGTGTTTGGCAACTCCAGTCAACACGAGCCGACCAGCAGGCTTAGGGCCTATCTCCATGGCAGCCACAGTGGGTCCACCATCGTTTCCATGGCAACAATACCCACTATTCCCTTCTCCCCACCCAGACAGGCAGTAAACGGACCTCACTCCAAGAACTGTCACCACGCATCTTTCAATATTATGACTACAGAAATGTTCAGGAGTGCATGAAATATCTCAACGAATTTTCGTTGTGATACATGTGCTGCGGGTCAGTATTTCAGTACATTGACACAACAGTATTTCGAGGTAAAACGACGATGTAAACCCATATAAGTTATGTTCAGAATTTCTTTGTGAAATATTTTCGTGAAACTGATATAACTTACTCAAAGCATGTAAAAAAATATGAACGTGGAAATTGGGGAAATTATACTTACTATTTTACTAATACAGCCCCTTGCGGAAACGCAACACTGTGCACATAAATGATATCCTTAAGGTTCAGATGTTAAGGAAGTCATATCTCACTCCTGAGGTCATTTTACCCGAAATCTCTGAGAAATGACTCCGAATGACGTGTCCCTGACGCCGTTTAAAGCAATTTTATGCTGCATATAAGCGCATATTTCGGCCATTTTTATTTCTTTGGTCATATTTTGCTCATTTTAATAATATAAGGTCATATTTGTTTATATTTTGAGAATGTAAGTTCAAATTGAAGCATAGTTGTTAACAAGGTACATGTTATCTGTGTCGATTTTCAAACACAGGATTTCAAAATACTGTAGTGGATAGGCCTATATTTTTCTTTATTTTTCCGAAAGAGATAGCTAGGAAATTCATGATTGCGAGAAAGAGTTGCTGTACGAACCACGCCGACAGATAACAAAAGGCTTGCTAATACTTCCCTTTTTGCTTAGTTTTTAGGAAAACAGAATTAGAACTGCACTTCTGTGCTATGATACTGAATGAATGTATTGAGTCCGTCATTCACAGTAAGCAAGGGTGCAGTATAAAGCTTTAATATACCTACTGTAGCTCTGTCAGTGTGCATAAGATGTGTCTGACGTATTATCGCATAATACTTTATGACCGTTTAAGTTTAGTAAATCTCTATACTTGGTACCTATCCTTTAAGTGCTCGAGTCATATTTTACTTATTTAGGTCATATTTAGTTAGTTTCTAGATCATAATTGCTTGCATATTTAGTACATCTTTAGGTCATAAACTTCCGAACCCAAGATATCATATTCAGTCCTACTTGAATATTAACCCCAGGGGCATCAGAATGGTTATAGGATAAATAACATTTCTTTGTTTTAAAACACTGTAATTCAGTTATTATTAATTCCATATATAATTTGTTGTACACTTATTTTTAACAGTATGAGTACAATTCAAGTGAATAATATTAGACTAAGTCCATGCATCTATTATCTGGCTCATGTTCCCAAAAAACATATTCATTGCAGAGTTCTGGGTTATGCACGGCCAGACTTTTGATAACTTATCATCCTTATCAAGCATCATGTTTTCACTGAACGTAGGAAACGAATGATCTCTTTGAACCGACAGCGCAGGATTACGTTGGACACAAGCATATTGTGAGTGTCGGGCCTTTCTACCAGAAACATTCCGCGTCTAGGAAGTGGTATATACCCACTAACGGTAAGGATGTCAAGGAAAGTTTTAATTTCTTCCGGTGATAATTGAAATGCCGTTTATTCTTTAGCACTGCGTAGGTAAGGCCTAATAGTTCAAATTGCGGTTTATTCTTTTGCATTGCATAGGTAACACTTTGCTTGACTATAAACTCAATAAAAGCTCATCCGTAAAATACAGTTCGAATAACTGATAAGGAGATAAAAGACAATTTGTAAACTGTGGCTAAAAATAAAATGGAACTTGGTTACCAATTTTTCCTTTCGGTTCCGTCAGGTGCAGATCTGTTTTCTTCCACTTCCGCGCCATACGATTTATCTGGTAGTTTGAAATGTTATCTCTAACCGGGACTAGATTGCAAGTTAATGCTGGGGAAAAGTTCTTCTATGACATGTAAATCGGTATCATCAAACGCCTTACACGGTCCTTATCCTGAGCTTCTAGAACACTCTGCTTCAGAAGATAACCGGTAGTGCTGGTGGTAATTATTGTTTGAAGAGGAAGTACAACTAGGCAACCATCCTCTACATAACGCAAATCGGAGTGAAAAAATGGAATGGATCCGATACTTCGAAAAATGTTATCGGCCAAGGGAAGATAAGGGCCACGAAGGGCGTGAAAATAAAAGACTCTCTAGGTCTCGAGTGCTCTAATACCACCGGGGTCGCAAAAGAACAAGAAGCAATACCCGAACTCAGCTCAGGGCCCCGTAGTCACCAACCCACGCTCCCCTTTTAGTCGCCTCTTATGACATGCAGGGGATACCGTGGGTGGGTGTTATTCTACTGCCCCAAACTAGAGGAGAATCTGAAGATAATCGATGGGTATTCAGATTGCTGAAGGCGCCTCCAGTATCCTCTTCACCACTACCTTCAGCTGTATCTTCTAAGGGTGCTTTTGGTGTTATAAAAATTTCTATAGTGTCTGAATTCTGAAAAACTGGTTGTTTTTTCTTTCATCCGCTTCTAGCTGTTGTAAAGCAGAGCCTCCGTGGCTCAGGCGGGAGCGCTTCGGTCCCTGAAAGGTGAGTTCCGTGGTTCCATTCCCGGTCACTCCACGTGAGATTTGTGCTGGACAGAGCGGAGGCGAGACAGGTTTTTCTCCAAGTACTCCGGTTTTTCCTGTCACTTTTCATTCTAGCAAAACTCTCCAATAACACTTCCTTTCTTTTGTCAGTTATTAATCACTGCCCCTGAGAGTGCGACAGGCTTCGGCAGCCGGCAAAGTTCCTATCCTCGCCGCTAGATGGGAGCTTCATTCATTCATTCCTGACCAGGTCGAATGACTGGAAAGAGGATGCGGAATGCCATTTTCTAGCTGTTGTAAACTGTTCAAAATGAAATTAATAGGCTATGCAGCAAAACATTTCAAATTCATTACTGCAAAATTATATCGTATGTTCTCAGCGGTGTGAAAACGCAATATCAAATTTTCATATTATTGTTTACCACATTATCCAACATATAACCATTACGAATATACGTTGTACAACTCTAGGTACTATCATGCTGTATTGACTGATTCATCCATACCGTGTATCCGCTATGAAGTGATTGCACTAGATCAACAAGAATTAATATTTACCTCTTGTCTGCCATAACTCATCCGTGAAAAACTGCCATCAATTTAATGCTAGTACAGAAGAAAGCAATACATTATTGTGGTGCCAAGTGATTTGTTGATTATATAGTTGTAATTCAAAATCAGTGCTTTTATTATTACGCCCGTGCTCTATTGACGAATTTCAAAGAAAGTGAGTAGAAAATTACCTTGCGAAAACGCAACACTGGACATATATGGGAAAAAGGAAGTTTATAGTAACTCGGGAGTATACATGCTCACATACAGCGATTGTAATCAAATGTAGGGAGGAAGGACTGGCCGGACATTAGCTCTGCGATATTCGGAACATTCAATACAATAAATATTCCGCATTTGAGAACACATTTTAATAATAGGCGTAATCATAATTTTATTGGAATCGAAAAAGTGGTGGTAGGGATTATTGTTTTAAGAGGCAACTAGGCAACCATCCTCTATAAGTTATAACACTAATCAGAGAGAAAAAAAATGGAAGGGATCCAACACTTAAAAAACGAAGGTTTCGGCCAAAGAAATACAACGGCCACGAAGGATGTGAAAATGAAAGACTCCTTAAACCTGGAGTGCTCTAACACTGTCGGGATCGGAAAAGAACAAGGGTTGACTTCGGGAGGACGGATAGGATAGATGAAAGTGATGAACCTGGCACACATAAGTGGAAGCAATGCCAGAACCCTGCTAAGGGCGCCGTAGTCGCCAAACCATACTCCCAAATTACGAACCCCTGGGGCTTCTTTTAGTCGCCTTTTACGATAGGCAGGGAATACCGTTGGTGTTATTCTACCACCCGCACCCATAGGGAGGAGGAATCGAAAAAGACATGGAAATAATTTTAAAGGTACGGTATGAAATGTCGTATGACTTTTAGTGCCGGGATATCCCAGGATGGGTTCGGCTCGCCAGGTGTAGGTCTTTCTATTTGACACCCGTAGGCGACCTGCGCGTCGTGATGAGGATGAAATGATGATGAAGACAACACACATACACCCAGCCCCCGGGCCACTGGAATTAACCAATTAAGGTTAAAATCCCCGACCCGGCCGGGAATCGAACCCGGGACCCTCTGAACCGAAGGCCAGTACGCTGACCGTTCAGCCAACGAGTCGGACCTAAAGGTACGGTAATCATGGGTTAGAACTAAGCATTCGGAAAATATGGAAATATTTCATCGCTGACATTATTCTGTTTAAAAAACTGTAACATGCAGACGTGCCAAAAAATAATTGATGACGTCACTTGGAAACATATTTAACACATGATACTACTGAATTGCATCATTTTCCTTATTAATTAATTAATGTATTTATTTATTTATAAATACTGAAATATTGCATACATTTCATCATTACTAATATACTGCATGTATCTGGGGTTTAGAACACATGATTCTTCATTGTAACAGCCTTAGGCCTCTTAATGAATTTCTGAACTAGATTTATGCTCAAAGCACTGGCCTTGTTGAAAGGGATTTTAAGTTTAATACTTTACAGAAATCATTTTCGGGAAGCTTTGATCTGAATTGAGTTTGTTCCTTGTAAATGTGCTAAAAAAATAGTTTCACAGTCGGCATTTTTATGTAGAAATGATAAAATAAAAATCATTAGGCCTACTTCAGGGATTCTGTCATATTTAAGAACACACTCAGGTGATTGTATCTGTCTTGCCTGTGCTCACTGAACATCAGTTCTCTGGTTGTGGTGGTGCTTATTGTTTTAACAGGAAGTATAACTAGGCAACCATCCTCTATATAACACTAATCAGAGAGAAAAAATGGAAGGGATCCGACACTTCGAAAAGTGAAGATATTGGCCATAGGAAGGAGGGCCACGAAGGGCGTGACAATGAAAGAATCCCTAGGCCTCGGAAACCTAATAGCTTCGGGGTCGGAAAACAATAAAAGTTGACTAAGGGAGGTCGATTATGATAGATGAAAAAGTCAACACTTTGCTAATGAAATGAAATGGCGTATGGCTTTTAGTGCCGGGAGTGTCCCAGGACAAGTTCGGCTCGCCAGATGCAGGTCTTTCATTTGACTCCCGTAGGCGACGTGCGCGTCGTGATGAGGATAAAATGATGATGAAGACGACACATACACCCAGTCCCCGTGCCAGCGAAATTAACCAAGTATGGTTAAAATTCCCGACCCTGCCGGGAATTGCACCCGGGACCCCTGTGACCAAAGGCCAACACGCTAACCACATAGCCATGGAGCCGGACACCTTGCTAATGATAACAAATGACTACTGCTTGCAAGCACACTGTGCTTGTCCGACGCCGAGTCGGAGAAGGAATGATGCGCTACGGGAAGCAACAGCAATGCACGGAGAGCTTTGTGACAGGTTACATCAGTTTCAGCGACACCTCTTTTACAGCGTCAGATATTCTGTGGTAGGAATACATTGCTCGTTTTTAAACCTTGCTAAATACGACAAACATTGTGTGAGTCTACCTCGAATTTAAACCTCAGTTTGGATTAAGTTTTTTTCTGAGAAACAAAACATTTAAAACAACAATTATCTCTTGAATATTCATACTTCGGTGTTGGGGGGTTAGCGTCCAGACAAATTCCTTACTTTTCTCTTCTGTCATTGACCTCCGGAAGAGGCTTCAACCCCTCCCCTGCCCCAGTGGTGGTGGTGGTGATTATTGTTTTAAGAGGAAGTACAACTGGGTAACCATCCTCTATATGACACTAAGTTAATCGGAGAGAAAAAAAATGCAAGGTGGTAATGGTGATGATTTTTGTTAAAAGGGATACGACAGTTCGAAAAAATAATGTATCGGCCAAAGAAGGGCAAAGGCCACGAAGGGCGTGAAAATTAAAGACTCCCAAGACTCCCCAGTCCTCGAATGCTCTAATACCGTCGGGGTCGGAAAAGAACAAGAGTTGACCAAGGGAGGCCCGATAGGATAGATGAAAGTCAGGAGCCTAGCACAAGTACGTGGAAGCAATGCCAGGACTCAGCTACGTACGCCGTGGTCGCCAACCCACGCTCACAAGTTGAGAGCCCCTGGAGCCCCTTTTAGTCGCCTCTTACGACAGACAGGGAATATCGTGGGTGTTATTCAACGCCCAACCCACCGGAGTAAGCATTTTAAGAATTCCATTACCTCTTGAATATTCATACATCGGTGCTGGGGGTTAGCATCCAGAGATATTCCTTCTTTTCCTCTTCTATCAGTGACCTTCGGAGCAGGCTTCCCCCCACCCCCTCACGAACACCGCCACACCGGACGCTCTTTTATGAAATGTGTACATATTTTCTATATTTGAAGTTGTACATAAACTCACTTCAATTGTGCATTATTAAGTCAGACTTAAAAGTCAATAGGTCTATGCACAATCTAAAGCATATTTGAGATTTGCTCTAAGTTATATCATTTTCAACCTCACTTGACTGATAGCATGAATACTGGTTTTAACGATATACGAGTACTTTGGATGTCGTTATAATCAAGTGAAAAGGTGGGCTGAGTGACTCAGACGGTTGAGGCGCTGGCCTTCTCACCCCACCTTGGCAGGTTCGATCCTGGCTCAGTCCGGCGGTATTTGAGGGTGCTCCTGCAAATACGTTAGCCTCGTGTCGGTAGATTTACTAGCACTTAAAATAACTCCTGCGGGACTAAATTTCGTCACCTCGTCGTCTCGGAAAACCGTAAAAGTAGTTATTGGGACGTAAAGTAAGTGACATTATCATTATTATTATTACTATTATTATTATTATTATTATTATTATTATTATTATTATTATTATTATTATTTTGCTAGTTGTTTTACGTCGCGCCGACACAGATAGGTCTTACGGCGACGATGGGACAGGAAAGGGCTAGGAGTGGGAAGGAAGCAGCCGTGGTCTTAATTAAGGTACAGCCGCAGCATTTGCCTGGTGTGAAAATGGGAAACCACGGAAAACCATTTTCAGGGCTGCCGACAGTGGGGTTCGAACCTACTATCTCCCGAATACTGGATACTGGCCGCACTTAAGCGACTGCAGCTATCAAGCTCGGTGTTATTATTATTATTATTATTATTAAACAAGTGAAGGGAATAGGTGAAGGTTAAGAACGCATTGTTTTGGTACTTCCCAACGAGTTTACGTATGTGTGTGTCCAATCTCAGCCCCGCTCCTCTACGGGAAGCGAGGTGAATCTTTGTAGCGAGTTTTATGAACGGACACTCTTCCTCACGTCTGTCGCAGCGGAGGAGTTATTGAGATGAAATTATTTTCGTTACATTCGGGCTGAGTACCCCAACACACATGGCAGTAAGAAGGGAGAGGGTGATACTCAGTGCCGACACATAACCTACTCCTGTCGAATAGGACCAAGGCGTCTGATCAAGGGTTAAAGTTCCCGTACCTTAACACTTAATGAGCACTGCGTAGAGGTTTGGAATTGAACCCAAGTTTTTGGCACGCAATCCAGTGATTAGAAATTCTATACCACCGCTTCGTCTACACTGCCGACCAACATTCTGATGCTGAATTGTTTTTCGAATACGCGACTCGAAACGCCTCACATGGTCAGTCTACATAGACTTGACAATGGTGGTCAAATCAAATCAAACTCGTGTCCTCATCCTGAGGTGGTGCAGCTCTTTTCAAGCACACCCCCCAATGGAGGTGAGCTGCATGTACCATTTCAACCAAATACCAGCCCTCCTGCCATTCCTAAATTCCTGGCAGTACCGGGAATCGAACCCAGGCCCCCGAGGACGGCAGCTAATAACACTAACCGTTACGCTACAGAGGCGGACAACAATGGTGGTGATTACTGTTTTAAGATGAAGTACCGAGCTCCATAGCTGCAGTCGCTTAAGTGCGACCAGTATCCAGTATTCGGGGGAAAGTAGGTTCGAACCCTACTGTCGGTAGCCCTGAAGATGGTTTTCCGTGGTTTCCCATTTTCACACCAGGCAAATACTGGGGCTGTACCTTAATTAAGGCCACGGCCGCTTCCTTCCCACTCCTAGTCCTTTCCTGTCCCATCGTCGCCATAAGACCTATCTGTGTCGGTGCGACGTTAAGATGAAGTAAGTTACAACTAGAAACCATCCTCTGTTGACACTAATCAGAGGGGAAAAAGTGGAAGGGATGCGACACTTCGAAAATTAGTTATGGGCCAAAGAAAGGCAAAGGACACGGGGAGGGGGGGTTGATGACGGTGGTGATTATTGTTTTAAGAGGAAGTACAACTAGGCAACCATCCACTGTATAACACTAATCAGAGAGAAAAAATGGAAGGGAGGTGGCTTTGGTGGTGGTGGTGATTATTGTTTTAAGAGAGAGTACAACTAGGCAACCATCCTCTATATAACACTAATCAGAGAGAAAATATGGAAGGGATCCGACACTTCGAAAAATGAAGGTATATGTCAAAGGAAGATAAGGGCCACGAAGGGCGTGAAAATGAAAAACTAGGAGCCCTCGGAAACCTAATAGCGTCGGGGTCGGGAAAGAAAAAGTGTTGATCAAGGAAGGTCGGATAGGTTAGATGAAAGTAAGGAGCTTGGCACAAGTAAATGGAAGCAATGCCAGGACTCAACTACGGGCCCCGCCGTCGCCAACTCACGCTTCGAAGTTAAGAACCCCTGGGGCCTATAGACTTGACACCTAAATGATCATGGCCACCAGGCGGGCTGACCGGATTATGTCATCAAGCAAGGTCATTATACTTTACACTGCAATCCGCTACCAAAATGTTTAAAAAGAATCTTTATGCTTTTTATTTGTAAGAACGCTCAGAGAACAGGACAAGACAGAAAATCGATTGGGTAGGTGAGGCAACATAAGATATCAGTGCATCCCCACCCTCAGGGTGTTACATCTACAATTCAACGTACGTTTCCTAATAATAATTCTCACCTGTAAACTGCACCGTGGGCGAGTAATTTCTTAGATTTACGATGTTGTGCGTGACAGTTGTAGTTTGCAGAATAAAGTTCTGCCGGAAATGACCGTCACACCTAGTATCGACTTAAATAAACACGGGTGAACCAACAGTACGGCTTGCGGCGCCAAACTTAAACGTGTCCGCCACGTGTCTAACGCGTGCACCGATACGTGAGTGAACACTGTTCCCATTTATTCCTTTACCTTTTGTTAAAGACTAATTACGATTCTAATGGTAAACACAATTCTCCCTACACACCGAGCAAGTTGTTGGTGGTGGTGATTGTTGTTTTAAAGCCAGGGCAGATCTTTTTTTTATGTTTTATTGTTATTGGTTATACATCACAGTGACACAGGCAGGCGTATTTACAACGATAGGCTGGGAAGGAAATGACCGTAGCATTAAGGTGGATCCAACAACTATGGGGGCGGGGGCTTCGAAACTGTAATTTTTGAATTTTTTCATGTACAGTGGTGGCATGATCGTTAAGGCGCTGAAGTCTAAAAACGGTCTAACACCGAGGTTAGCCGGTTCGAGTCCCGTTGGTCGAAAAAAATTTCACCATCAGAATGTTGGCCGGCAAGGTAGGGGAGGAGGTGGTATACAATTTCTAATCACTAGATTGCGTGCCAAAAGCCTGGATTAAATTCCAAACTTCTCCGCAGTGCTCATATGGAGTGAGGGCATATGACGCTGTTGATGGTGATTCGTCCGTCGGATGGGGACGTTAAGCCTTGAGCAGACCCCTTGGTGCTAATCGACAGGAGTAGGCTATGTGCCGGCACCGGGTTTCACCCTCTCCCTACTATCATATATCACGTCATTCATTTCATCTCTCATTAACTCCTCTGATGAGGTTGACGTCAGGAAGGGCATCCGGTCATAAAAAACCGCCACGACAAATTCATCTCACCTCATACCCGACCCCGTAGGGAAACGGGACAAGGGTTGGACAACAACAGTCGAAACAGATCATTGAGAATTCACTTTTAAAAGAATAGCTTAGTACGACGTCGCTTATTAAGACATATCGTATATAACAACATATTTTATTTACATTTTCGGATAAATGTATCGGCTGTAATGTACAATGTTGATTTTTGTTTGTTGCATATTTGGCGATTGCTGACAACAATGTTATTATTCTCGTTTCAGAAACATACATGTTGTACACAGTTATAATTACTATATTACATTTGCCCAAAACTTGGCCACTTCCAATGCATTTTTTGATGCTTGATATAGTTCATCTTCTGTGCAGGAGGCTGGACATAGACGACACTGGAGCATATGTTGGACGGTCTGGTCTTCTCCGCAGTCACATTGGATTTTTTCTTGATCTATGTAGCCCCATCTTGCCAAATGAACCTTGGATCTGCCAACTCCAGATCTCAGTCTATTCAGGGACTTCCAGGTCATCCGTTCTTCATCGTAGCCAGGAGGTAGAGTTTCAGAAAATCTTATCCAGCCAGGAGGAAGGTAGGATGTAGCCCTATTATTGTAGATTTCAAATTAGTCTGTCTGTTAAATAGTCAAGGCAAGCATCGCTGTGAAGATGTCACCAAAGAAAAGGGAAGTATTTAATATTGAAGAAAATTCACCAATGACTTGGCGATTATAAAGTGGGGAAAGAAATGTCAGCTTTGGGTGTATCACACTGTAAGATTTCTAAAATTTTGAAGGCCAGAAAGAAAAACAGTCTATTTTCAAAGAAAATTCTTTAAAATTCAAGTGGACCAGATCATCTGTGCACAAAGATTTTTGAAGAATCTGTAATTAGATGGTTTAAACAGCAAAGTAATAAATAATGTGCCAACAATTAATCTACTGTACACTTCAAGCGAAAGGTGGTGGTGGTGATTATTATTTTAGGAGGAAGTACAACTGGGCAACAATCCTCTATATAACACTAATCAGAATGAAAAATGGAAGGGGTCCGACACTTCTAAAAATGAAGGTATCGACCAAAGAAAGACAAGGGCCACGAAGGGCGTGAAAATGAAAGACTCTCTAGGCCTCCATACGTAATACCGTCGGGGTCGGAAAAGAACAAGAGTTGACCAAGAGAGGTCGGATAGGATAGATGAAAGTGAGGAGCTCGGCACAAGTAAGTGGAAGAAATGCCAGGACTCAGCTAAGGGCCCCGTAGTCGCCAACGCACGCTCCAAAGGTCAGAGCCCCAGGGGTCTGTTTTAGTCGCCTCTTACGACAGACACCCAGCAAACAAAATTGCTTGCAGTCCCACTCTACTCATAGGGTCAACTGTTACTGTACATGCAGTACTTATTTCAGTTACCGATACGTTTTATGAAGATTTAACTTAATGGTTTTTCATTAACCATGGAAGTGAGCAGCATATAACTGGAAGATATTACGTTTTTAATCTTAAAGACGGTTTCAGCAACTATTGGCTGTAACGACCGTTCTTTGGCGGTCCCTTTTGGACCATTATAACCGATTTTGGTTGTACTATGAAATATCCTTTTTGAATAAGTTTTAGAATTTCCTCGATATCTATAATACTTTCCCCGTTGTGACATAAAAAGTAAAGAGTACACTCAGGTTAGCCTATTTTAAATTCTAGAAGCTTTCCAACATTTGAGTGAGTTTGTCGCTCGTTCCGTGTGAAACGTGTTTTTCAAGCCTATTACCCTGAAGACTGCAAAATCTTCCGCTCTTCTGCAGTGTGTAGACAAAATTAAAACCTGTAAAAGTACTGAAGCCCTGTATTTTAAATTTCAAAAAGGGTGTAAATTTGAACAAAACGTTTGTGCTTAAAAACAACTCGATATTTTACACATATTTTACTGGGATTTTAGATCCAACAATGATAAGTAGATTTTAAGAAAAGAAGCAATGAAAAATATTCGTATTCATAAAAGTTGTTAAGGAGACTAGCGTGTCTGAGTGCATTATACAGCCGCCATTTAAATAGCAGATTTTCTGCAATGACATACATGCACTACTTGACATAGGCTATAGTATATGATTATGTTCGGAAAGAAATTTTTACTTTCCTCTTCATATTTCATTTTAGTCATCTTTTCTGCTGCTGAGAAAGAAAATGTGTCAGTAGGCCGATGTGTGTTTTTAGTCGTTAAAAGTGGCCAGGCCTTAACTAAAGTGGTGTGAAAATAGGAAACCACTGAAAGCCATCTTCAAGGCTGCCGACAGAAGAGTTCACACCCGTTTCTACCTGTAATACTTACATGTTTACCTCCAAATTATGAATAAGAGATCATGAGTCCAACCAGCTTTCACTCTTGTACGGCAAAATCGGTCTGAAAACATATCGATGTAAAGAAATTTTCGTCCGAGAGCTTTTTAGTTGCAAAACATCGTACTGAATACGATTTTTTAACACATTGAATGAATTTAAACTACTGGTGGTGAATAGCCTACTGTTTTAAGAGAAAGTACATCTGGACAACAATTCTCTATTAATACTAACCAGAGGGAATGGATGGAATGGACCAGACACTTCAAAAAATAAAGATATCGGCCAAAGGAAGAGACAAGGGCCACGGAGGAAGTGAAAATGAGAGACTTCCTAGGTCTCGTATTCTCTAATACCATCGGGGACGGAAAAGAACAAGAGTTGACCGAGTGTGGTCGTATACGATAGATGAAAGTAAGGAGCCTCACACAAGGAGGCCTACCTGGAAACAATACCAGGACTCAGCTAAAGACTCCGTGGTCGCCATCCTACACAATCAAGTTACGAGCCACTGGGAGCCGTTTTAGGTGGTGGTGGCGGCGGTGGTATTATTTTTTGAAAAGGAACTACAACTAGGCAACCATCCTCTACATAACACTAATCAGAGAGAAAAAATGGAAGGGATCCGTCACTTCGGAAAATGAAGATATCGCTCAAAGAAGAACAAGAACCACGAAGGGCATGAAAATGAAAGATTCCATAAGCCTCTAAAACTCTAATACCGTCGGGGTACGAAAAGAGCAAGAGTTGAACAAGGGAGGTCGGATAGGATAGATGAAAGTGAAGTGCCTGGCACAAGTAAGTGGAAGCAATGTCAGAACTCAGTTAAGGGCCCCGTGGTTGCCTACTAAGCAACTATCTTCTATATAACATTAATCAGAGAGAAAAAAGGGAAGGGATCCGACACTTCGAAAGATCAAGGTATCGGCCACGAAGGACGTATTAAAGATTCCCTAGCCCTCGGAAACCTAATAGCGTCGGGGTCGGAAGGAAACAAGCGTTGACCAAGGAAGGTTGGATAGGATAGATAAAAGTGAGGAGCCTGGCACAAGTAAGTGGAAGCAATACCAAGACTCAGCTACGGGCCCCGTGGTCACCAATCTACGCTCCAGAGTTCAGATCTCCCTCGGGCCCCTTTCAGTCTCCTCTTACGACAGGCGGGGGACACCGTGGGTGTTATTCTACCGCCTCCACCCACATTGGGACCAGAAGTTGAGAACTCTTCGGGCCCCTTTTAGTCGCCGTATACGACAGGGTATACTGTGAGTGTTATTCTACCTCCCCCATACACAGGGGGATCGTTTTAGACGCCTCTTATGGTCTTTTGTATTCTGCCAACCCCACTCACAGGAGGGATGTGTAAGAGAGGAATTCTGAGGTGATGACTTAAAGAGAAGCAAGTGGAATATCAGGTCTGTTTCTAGGTAGAGAGTTAACAGGCAGAGCTCTGGAGTTTAAGGAACTCTAGCTCGTGTGTGGGCCGTGAGGGTGGGCTGAAGCTGAGAGCACGATATAAAGAACGTAAGCGGATATTCCTCTTTTACTCTTTGCATGGTTTTGTGGCATCAAGGAAAAGGGGCAGAGGGGAGAGTTTAGAACTCCTAAACACATAAAAATATTATAAACCAGCAACGAAAAATATACACTGGAGAACGCTGGCTTGTAGTGATGGAAGGGTTAAACTGGGTGGCAAATAACAGAACTGTGAAGATCAGGTTTCCTCGGGCACTCCCGTCGAGGACTAGCTCTCCGGACTAGAGAGCGCGTCCTGTCCGCAGCCATTAAGATGACTGGCGTGTACCCTAAATACAGGAGTAGATAGCACATTCTATGTAAAAGCATACTTCTTTACCGGGCTTTTAAGGTCCTGTGTAAAATTAATTTTGTCACTAAATTGAAACTTTTACCTCATCCTTCGTTTCTTTCTCCTATGAGGTTTGCAGAATTTGAAAGTAGGTTCAATTCAATACTGTCTGTCTGCCAGTCTGTCAGTTTGTCTGTCTGGCTGTCTGCTACACCATGGGAAGACAACTAAACAGAAATTCTCAAACCCCAATACCCATATTTAACTTCAGGGATAGCCGAGTTCTACACCACGCTACTTTATTACTATACAGTTGCGTAAAAAACTTTCCGGAGTCAAGAGGTAGTGATTGGTGGTCGTGATTATTGTTTTATTAGGAGTACAATTGGGCATCCATTCTGTGTTAACACTAATCAAAGGTGAAAGTAATTTAACTGGTCGGACACTTCGAGAAACGAAGGTATCGGCCAAACAAAGACAAGGGCCACGAAGGGCGTGAAAATAAAAACTTCCCCAGTCTCGAATTTTCTAATAGCGTCGGGGTCAGAAAATACAAGAGTTGACACAGGGAGGTCGTATATAGGATAGATAAAAGTGAGGTGGTGGTTGTGGTGGAGATTACTGTTTTAAGAGGAAGTACAACTGGGCAACCATCCTCTATGTAACACTAATCAGAGAGAAAAAATAGAAGGGATCCAACACATCGGAAAATGAAGGTATCGGCCAAAGGAAGACAAGGGCGACGAAGGGCGTAAAAATGAAAGACTCCCTAGGCCTCGAGTACTCGAATACCGTCGGGGTCGGAAAAGAACAAGAGTTTACCAAGGGAGGTCAGATAGATGAAAGTGAGGAACGTGACATAAGAAAGTGGAAGCAATGCCAGGACTCAGCTAAGATCCCCGTTGTCGCCAACCCACGCTCCAAAGTTTAGAGGCTCTGGGACCCCTTTTAGTAGCCTCTTATGCCAGGCAAGGGATACCGTGGGTGTTATTCTACCACCCCAACCCACAAGGGGAGATGAAAGTGGGGTGGTGGTGATTATTGTTTTAAGAGGAAGTAAAACTAGGCAACCATCCTCTATATAGCCTAACACTGATCAGAGAGAAAAAATGGACGGGATCCAACCAGTGGCGGCTGGTGGTATCTGAAGCTGGGTGTTGCACCAAAAGTTTCTGTCACATTTTTATATAAGAAGCTTACAGAAATAACAGGAAACTCTATTATCGCTAAGGAATGAACTACATTCCTACTAAAACTAAAATATATCTGGCAATTACAACACAGAAAATAAGAGGCTAATTATACAGTTTAACTACAGTTACTCTTAGTAATAATGTTATTGGTTTTACGTCTCACTAACTACTTTTTTACGGTTTTCGGAGACGCTGAGGGAATGTAATCCCGCAGGAGTTCTTTTACACGCCAGTAAATCTACTGACACGATGCTGACGTATTTGGCACCTTCAAATACCACCTGTAGGCCAGCGCCTCAACCGTCTGAACCACTCAGCCTGGCACAATTACTCTTGCCTTACTTGAATTGAAAATTTGCCCTCCTGTTTTTCATTGAAGCAAGATGTTGATAATAATGTGGGTGGTCTGGTATGGCGTGGAAAAGAAATCACCGAGCGAGTTGGCCGTGCGGTTAGGGTCACATAGCTGAGAGCTTGCATTCTGGAGATAGAGAATACGAACACCACCATCGGAAGCCATGAAAATGGTTTTCCGCGGTTTCCCATTTTCACACAGGCAAATGCTTTATTAAAGCCACGGTCTCTTCCTTCCCACTCCTAGCTCTTCCCTATCCCATCGTCGCCGTAAAACCTATCTGCCTCGGTGCAATGTAGAGCAAAAATTGTAAATTTAAAAACAAATATGAAAATGAAATTACCGTTGCGAGAGGAGAGAAAGTAGGAATTAAGTTATCTCCGCAGAATGGCGCAATCTAACGGGACTTTTGGAACTGTTTCTCGGTAGGGGACTTGTTAGTCTCGTGCAACTCCCTGCGACCGATACTAGCGAGCATGCTACGTGATGCTATGCAGGCATAGGCTCGTCTCTGCTGAGGTACATTGCGCCACGCTGCCCGCTAGGGAGTTGCCGTAGGAAAGCAAACCTCCTCAGTTTGAATCGAAGCCGGCAGCGTTTATTGGTATGTTACGGTGCATTAGTACAGCGAATGACCAATGATGGTTGATTTTAATATGTTTTAGAATATATGTTAGGTTTATTAAACCGAAACATTAGAAGAAAATACAGTACAAGAAATGAAGTATAAAATTATTGGGAGTTGTGCAACACTGCAACAATACCACGCACCGCCCTTGGATCCAACACTTCAAAAAATGAAGCTATCGACCATCGAAAGACAGGCGCCACGAAGGGCGTGAAAATGAAAGGCTCCCTAGGCCTCGAGTGCCGTAATACCGTCGGGGTCGGAAAAGAACAAGCGGTGACCAAGGGAGGTCGGATAGGAAAGATGAAAGTGAGGAGCCTGACACATGTAAATGGAAGCAATACAAGGAATGAGCTAAGAGGCCAAAGGTCGCCAACTCACGCTCCCACATTCATGGCGTTCCTAAATCTACGACAGGCATACGTTAATGTTGATTGGACGAAGCTATTTGATATTATGAAGTTGATCGGGATCAGACATCGAGAAAGAATTATCTACAATCTGTACAAAGGTCCGTCTGCAGTGATACGAATCGAGGGCTATGAAAAAGCAGCAACAATTCAGAAAGGAGTGACCCAAGGCCACAATTTGTTCCCCTACTTTTCAATGCTTATGTAGAACAGGCGGTAAAGAAAATCAAAGAGGATTTTGGAAAGGGAATGACAATCCAAGGAGAGGAAACCCAAACCCTTAGACTTGCCGATGATATTGTTATTTTATCTGAGACTGCAGAAGATCTGGAGACATTACTGAATGGTATGGACGAAGTCTTGGAGAAGGAGTAGAAGATGAAAATAAATAAGTCCAAACAAAATTAATTGAGTGCAGTCGAACAAAGTCAGGTGATGCAGGAATTATTAGACTAGGAAATGAAGTTTTAAAGAAAGGAGATGAACATTGTTACTTGGATAGTAAAATAACTAATGATGACGGAAGTAAGGTGGGCATAAAATGCAGACTAACATAAACAAGGAAGGCCTTTCTTAAGAAAATAAATATGCTCACTTCAAACAATGATGTTTCTGAAGATTTTTTGTCTGGAGTGTGGTATTGTATGGAAGTGAAACATGGACGACAACTAGCTCAGAAAGAGAGATAATAGAAGTTTTTGAAATGTGGTGTTACAGAAGAATGCTGAATGAGAGATGGGTAGATGGAATCACGAATGAAGAGGTACTGAATTTAATTGGTGAGAAGAGATCAATTTGACGAAAACAGAGAGAATGATAGGTCACATCTTAAGACACCCAGGAATTATTATAAGCTATACATTTCATTTTTCTTCCGCATTGAAGTGTAAGTAATTATAAGAAATAAATATTACATAAGTCTTGGGACTAGTTTCAGCCTCTTGGTGGCCACCTTCAGCCTAAATAAAAATTAAACTGAGCATGTGATAACTAAAACATATGTATATTAATTTGCAGGAATAATTATAACGTCAAAATACATACAATAACAAGAATTATATCAAAAATAAAGTTCCTAGAAGGAAACCATAGTTGATATAAAGGCGAAAGGAAGGCATTTATACAAGCGGAGGCACATGCTTCCCCTAGTGCATTGTTCTACGTAAGAGGCTTGCAGTGGTGTCTCAACGGCGCACTAGCCGCCAGCGTCTTGGAAAGGTGCAGCATTCCAAATGACGAGCCCACTGCTACACTGGGGCGAAACGCTGGTAATTTCACGATTGAAAAAACCTGAGGTAAGGCAAGGGTATATTCTGCCCGAAGGCAGGTCCGAACCTCCGCAGAAGTGTGCCTGAGCTGGAAATGATAGCCAAACTTAGGCATAAAGAAACAAACAGACAGAAAGGAAATTACAAAGAATAAAAATTATTTATGAGACTCACCTATAGAGTGAAATATACAGTACAGTATCCAGGACTTGTTCAGTTACCGGGCGAGTTGGCCGTGCGGTTAGGAGCGCGCAGCTGTGAGCTCGCATCCGGGAGATAGTGGGTTCGAACCCCACTGTCGTCAGCCCTGAATATGGTTTTCCATGGTTTCTCGTTTTCACACCAGGAAAATGCTGGGGCTGTACCTTAATTAAAGCCATGGCCGCTTCCTTCCCATTCCTAGGCCTTTCCTGTCCCATCGTCGCCATAAGACCTATTTGTGTCGGTGCGACGTAAAGCAGATAGCAAAAAAAAACTTGTTCAGTTTGTTTATGAGGGAAGTGTAGGTGTTAGGAACGGTAGTGGTAGACCAAGGTATGAAGCAGGTTAGAAGAGATGTAGGATGAAGTAGTTGTGCATAAAGGAAAAGGTTAGTAGAGGATAGTTTGGCGTGGAGAGCTGCATCAAACTAGTCTATAGACTGATGACTCAAACAACAACAACTACCATTGACTCATTAACAATAAAAGGTAAATTCCACATAGCTATCGGTGTGACAGGTAAAGTACGTCTCTTTTTTTCTGCTAAGTTCAATGCCTGACTTCTGTGAATCTATCCTCTTGAAAGACATCATTAGTTTTAACATGTAACCCAAGTCATACCAGCAGTAGCAGTTATTAAAAAAAATGAATAAATCATCTGAAATAATAATTTTTAATCAATGGTGACAAGAGTGACAGGAAGTTTCAGGTGTGATATATATCTCAGCTACACGTTGTTATCCTGCCAATTTAAGTTTAATTTCAATATATTCCCAAAGAAAATGTTAGAAAGGTTTCATTCATTACATTTTAATCGAATGTCATATGTTGCCTACTATTTAGAACTCTTGGTTGAGGAAATTCATAACTCGGGGAGATACATTGCTGGTCTGGCCCTTCACCGAGGCAAATCCAGCATGGATAGCCCTGAGGTGGCACAGCCTCGGGATCAACGAGCACACAAACCCCCACACCGACGTCAAGATCAAGGTGTCCCTAGAGGGAGAAGGGGACATGAAGGGCGTGATAATTTAAGTCAGGTGGTGGTTGTGATTATTGTTTTAAGAGGAAGTACAACTGGACAACCATCCTTTACTGACACTAATCAGAGGCAAAAGGGCATGAAAATAAAATAATTCCTAGGCTTCGTAAACCTAATACCTTCGCGGTCGAAGAGTAGCAAGAGTTGAACAATGGAGGTCGGATAGCATAGATGAAAATGAGGAACACGGCACAAGTGTATGGGAACAATGTTAGAATACAGCTAAGTGCACCGAGTCGCCAGCAATTCTTCCCAAGCTAAGAGCCCCTGGGGCCTTTCGTTTTAAAACAAAATGCTCTGTATTCTAGAGATTTACCATGCAGCAAAAAAATAGAAAATTAAATTTCAAACAGGCTACTTTTGCAACAGGGATATTAAAGAACTTTGAATATTATTCCCGAGTCTATCGACAGTGTGTTTCGCTGACTTGAAAGTATTCAATAATGCAGTGCAAATTAGATAGTTTCTTTGAAGCCATCCTTTTAACATCAGTGATTAAAAATTCCCCTTTCGTCAAAATGTATGACTCCAAAATTATACCTATATTTAACTTCTTGATCGATAGCAATCTACCGATCGTTCATTACATCATTGAACAACTTCGCAACTTTTCAAGGGGAAACACAACGATTTAATAATCTCTTCCTAAGAGTGATAGACATAAAGTTGAAAATTACAGGCCAGTCAGTTTGACCTGCATTTCATGTAAGCTTTGGGAAAGCATTCTTTCTGATTATATTAGACATGCTTGCGAAATTAATAACTGGTTTGACAGAAGGCAGTTTGGGTTTAGGAAAGGTTATTACACTGAAGCTGAACTTGTAGGCTTCCAACAAGATATAGCAGATATCCTGGATTCAGGAAGTCAAATGGACTGTACTGCGATTGACATATCTAAGGCATTTGATAGGGTAGGTCATGGGAGACCACTGGAAAAAATGAGTGCAATTGGACTAGAAAAAAGAGTGACTGAATGGGTGTCCATAGCTAATTTGCTGGGAAGCCAGTTGTGTCCGGTCCAATTTGCATAAGTGTGCGGACTCATACAGTAGAATCAGTGCTTTATTTCGGAGATAATGTTTAGGAACCATCTTGCAACAGTGTGTTTTATTATTTGTATCCGAATATGTCGGAGTGTAAATATAGATAGTCAGTTTTTTGTACTAGTATTTCCGGAACATCATACAGACGATTAAGATCGATGCCCTAGGGCAAATGGACTTAGGAGCTTAGCTGGCGCAGCTACACATTTAATTCGTAACACGGATCAAATCTCCATGTAAATAGATTTTGTAACATTATTTTACGGGTCGTTGCCCGCTTTTCTTTCCTTTGAATTTATTTTGTTGTAATGCATTCGTTAACCGTGAGTGAGTCACATTTTTACGACTGATTTGGGGGTCGAGATTGCTAATTTTAGCTTGGATTGCATTTTAGTATGAACCGTATTTATGTTTTGGACCAATAAAACAATTCTAGCCCTTCATATATATTTCTCATTTCAAAATATGCCTCCATATTCCCTGCTCGTATACTAATTAATATAAGTTTATTTAGAGATTTTCTTAAGCCTATTTTTCGAAAATCTCCACGCGATCTACCCCTTGAGTTAGTCGGATTTAAGAACAGGATATGGTGTAGTACAAACTCATGAAAAAAAGAATCGATCGCCCCTGATATTCTGCAATTATTTTGGATGAGTATTAAGAAAGTATGACGTGAAGATAATAAAGTATGCACTAATTCAAATAATGAAGGTGCCCTGGAATACATAACGCTCTATTACGTGTACAAGCGACTGCCAGCCCTGTCGTTGCACCATATATTATTTCCTAAAAGGATGGGTAGGTCAGACGGGGGAGTTCCCAGTCAGCCAGGGGTTTCACCAGCCTCTCCTTGTATTGTGCTTTCGTCTCGTTTCCCCGTAACATTTCTGAAACGAGGAACGGTATTTGTTCTTCTTTAGGCACATCGCGAAGATTCCAGTACGTCGTCAACAGGGAGTGGTGGTGGTGATTATTGTTTTAAGAGGAAGTACAACTGGGCAAACATCCTCTATTAACACAAATCAGAGGGAAAATTTGGAAGGGGTCGACACTTCGAAAAATGAAGATATCCACTGAAGGAAGGCAAGAGTCAAGAAGGGCATGAAAATGAAATATTCCCAAAGTTTCGCTAACCTGATACTGTCGGGGTCGAAAAGAACAAGAGAGTAATGGTGGTGATATTGGTAGTGGTGGTGGTTGTTGTTTTAAGAGTAAGTACAACTAGGCAACCATCCTCTATATAACAGTATTCAGAGTGAAAGAATGGAAGGGATCCGACACTTCGAAAAATGAAGATATCGGCCAATGGAAGACAAGGACCACGAAGGGCGTGCAAATGAAAGACTCCCTAGGCTTCGAATCCTAATACTGTCGGGGTCGGAAAAGAACAAGTGTTGACCAAGTGAGGTCGGATAAGATAGAAGAAAGTGAGGAGCCTGGCACAAGTAAGTGGAAGCAATGATAGGACTCATCTCAGGGCCCCGTGGTCGCCAATCCAATATCCCAAGTTAAGATCCCCTGGGTGGTGGTGGTGGTGATTATTGTTTTAAGAGGAAGTACAACTAGGCAACCATCCTCTATATAACATTAATCAGAGAGAAAAGAAGGAAGGGGTCCGACACTTCGAAAAATGAAGATATCGGCCAGAGGAAGAGAAGGGCCACGAAGGGCGTGAAAATAAAGACTCCCTAGCCCTCGCAAACCTAATAGCGTCGGGGTCGAAAAGAACAAGTGTTGACCAAGGGAGGACGTATAGGATAGATGAACGTGAGGAGCCTGGCACAAGTAAGTGGAAGCAATGCCAGGACTCAGCTAAGGGCCCCGTGGTCGCCAACCCACGCTCCAAACTTCAGCGCCCCTGGGGCGATCCCCTGGGGCTCCTTTAAGTCGCTCTTACGACAGGCCAGGGATACTGTGGTGTTATACTACCGCCCCCACCCTGAACAAGAGAGGTCGGATAGGATAGATGAAAGTGAGGAACCTAGCACAAGTAAGTGGAAGCAATGTCAGGATGCAGCTAATGGTCCCGTGTTCACCAACCCACGCGGCCAAGTTGAGAGCCCTTGGGATCCCTTTAGTCATTTGTTACGACATGCAGTGATACCGTTGGTATTATTCTACAGCACGACCCCCGAGGGGGGGGGGGGGCGTGCAACAGCAGGAATATAAAAAGGCCATTGTCAGTTGTGTTGGAGTGTTGCTGTTGTGCATTTTTTATGAAGCCGGACAACATCAGGTGGTGTGAGTGAGCTGCAGTATCGGACGTCGTCGTTGTCATCTCTAAGTCTATTGGATTACTACAACGGAAAATGATGTTAAACTGTGCTCGCTATTGTTTAATAGTGCCGTGTTATTGTCTTGTCGAGTAGTTCGTTGTGTGGAGCGACTACGTGAAATGATTGTTTGGGTGACGGACGTGGTGGTGGCGTGGGTGCTGGTTGTGGTCATTGCTTTAAGAGCAAGAACAAGTAGGCAACCGTCCTCTATATAACAATAATCAGGGAGAAAATGGAAGGGATCCGACACTTCGAAGAATGAAGATATCGGCCAAAGAAAGACAAGAGCCACGCAGGGCGTGAAAAAAAAGACTCCTTAGGCCTCGAGTGCTCTAATACTGTCGGTATCGGTAAAGAACAAGAGTTGACCAAGGGAGGTCGGATAGGATAGATGAAAGTGGGAGCCTTGCACAATAAGTGGAAGCAATGCCAAGACTTATTAAAGGGCCCCGTGGTCACCAACCCACGCTCCAGATTTGAGAGCTCCTGGGACAGTGTCAATTGCCTCTCACGACAGCAAATTGGGCGTTCTCTACTATCATCACCCAACCTGGGGTGGAGTGATCGGATAGAGAAGGAAACAGCATCTAGGTTGGCTGTAGTAGCCTCTGTAGATGCAATGCCAATCACTGCTAGGAATCGAGTAGTTGCCACGTCCTTTGGGAAATGGCTCAGCACTTAACAAATGCGCAAATGTTATAAAAGATTTGCACTATGTTTCATTGTGGTAAGACAATATTGCTGTATATTAGAACAGTTGGTGTAACACACCCGGCCCAACTCTCATTACTTTTATGCGTATGACCATGTAGATCAATGTTTGCTTCTTTTCATAATCCAGCGAATGCTCTGGCTGAGGAGTGACGGGGGGATGTACTTGAAGGCTCTCGAGTCTTAATGAGGCCGCACAATGGGGAGGTGATGAGCCCCAGCCACTTAGCGCACTATGCTAATAGTATTATGTTCAGTTCTCACACCCCTGCCTTGCCAGGGGATGCTCCGGGACAATGAGCATTGTTACTCAGGGTTCTTCACCGCAAGCCATTGTGTTAGCATTAGTAAGTCTCTTCAAAACCTTCTAGTTAACTATTTTAAAAATATAAGTTGCCAATATCAATCAATAAACAATTAATTTGAGACACTTAGATTCTATTAAGTCCGAGATATATTTCTATATGACTGCTGTCCCACCAGTGCCCGGAAGATACTACAGGTGGTGGTGATTATTGTTTTAAGAGGAAGTACAACTAGGCAACCATCCTCTATATAACACTAATCAGACGGAAAAAATGGAAGGGATCAGACACTTCGAAAAATGAAGATATCGGTCAAAGGAAGACAAGGGCCACGAAGGGCGTGAAAATGAAAGACTCCCTAGCCCTCGCAAACCTAATAGTGTCGGGGTCGGAAAAGAACAAGAGTTGACCAAGAGAGGTCAGATAGGATAGATGAAAGTGAGGAGCCTGACACAAGTAAGTGGAAGCAATGCCAGGACTCAGCTAAGGGCCCCGTGGTCGCCAACCCACGCTCCAAAGTTCAGAGCCCCTGGGGCCTCTTTTAGTCGCCTCTTACGACAGGCAGAGGATACCGTGGGTGTTATTCTACCGCCCCCACCCACAGGGGGGAGATACTACAGAATCAAGGAATCGAATATATGATGATGGTGGAGATTATTGTTTGTTTGCTTTTTGCCTGGTGTGAAAATGGGAAGCAATGGAGGAACATTCTTGTGTTGCCGACAGAGGGGTACGAACCCACTATCCTCTGTATGCAAATTGATAGCTAGGCCTACATGACCCAAATCGCGCCTCCACTTGTTCGGTGAACATTGTTTAAGGTAAATTACAACTATATAACCATTCTTTGTAAGTCAAATGGTGGTGGTGTTTATTGATTTCAGCAGTGGCGTGCGGTGAACACATTCTTTACCCCAGCTGCAAAAATGTTTTTCTCTACCTGAGAAAGGTCTTTCAAGAATATTTTCAACCACAAACTGTCCGACTCGTTGGCTGAACGGTCAGCGTACTGGCCTTCGGTTCAGAGGGTCCCGAGTTCGATTCCCGGCCGGCTCGGGGATTTTAACCTTAATTGGTTAATTCCAATGGCACGGGGGCTGGGTGTATGTGTTGTCTTCATCATCATTTCATCCTCATCACGACGCGCAGGTCACCTACGGGTGTCAAATAGAAAGACCTAAACCTGGCGAGCCGAACCCGTCCTGGGATATCCCGGCACTAAAAGCCATACGACATTTCAACCACAAACTCGCACATATTTCCAAATTGATATGCAAGGCAGTAACGACACCATCATGGCTTAATTTATAGCAGATTTTAAACAATCTACTTAGAGTTTCACCCGGTGACACTTCGTGATAGTACAGTGCAGTCATGGTTTTCACAAAAATACACTGAGACTATTTGTTTTTAACTTAAAAAGCCTAACCTAAACTGAATGAGCAAAATTTAACTGGTATTTTATCGTCGCCGAAGTTTTATAGTTTCACTCGCTTACGGAATGTACGTGCATCAACGACTAACGAGGGAAAATATTCGTCACGTCGTATAACACACGTTATATTAATGAAGAATGGCACAGAACTCATGGAAACTTAACCTATAATCCAAGAGGAACTCTAAAAATGTTCACTATATACCACCGTCACAGGCATCCAAAAAGATAATTCTTGTAGGCTCTGTGTTCATGCCGGGCAATCCAAATGTGGCTATCAGAAAACACATGCTACACGTGCCATTAATGAATTGCTCGGAAAACTTAATACATAACGAAATCCAAGAATAGAATATATTCTTCTGTATCACAATTGATTTCATAAACTAGATCTATTTTTATTAGCAAGACAATGTGCAAGTGGCTATACTGTTAACATGTTGATATTTTTCTTGTAGTCTCTAGCATGTGGCGCTGAACACTTCGAGTGTCAAATATTAAAACTAACATACTTTTCCGAAGCTAGCTGGCCTTTCACCGTAAATTACTGTTGGGGGGAGGGCTCACAGCCCCGCCCCGCTCCCAGGCCAAAGAAGCTTCAAGTGCATGCGTCAACCAAGGAACTTAAATTTCGCTGGACCGGGCGAGTTGGTCGTGCGCGTAGAGGCGCGCGGCTGTGAGCTTGCATCCGGGAGATAGTAGGTTCGAATCCCACTATCGGCAGCCCTGAAGATGGTTTTCCGTGGTTTCCCATTTTCACACCAGGCAAATGCTGGGACTGTACCTTAATTAAGGCCACGGCCGCTTCCTTCCAACTTCTAGGCCTTTCCTATCCCATCGTCGCCATAAGACCTATCTGTGTCGGTGCGACGTAAAGCCCCTAGCAAAAAAAAATTTCGCTGGAGTACAGTAGCTCTCTTTCGCGCCGACAAGGAAACCCAGCTCGCTGGAGAATCTGAACTGCGGTAGAGCGAGCGGATTGTCGAGACAGCTGTACTTGGCTTGGCTTAGATGTTCGCAGCTTTTCAAACATTATTAAAAGCGTTCTAAGGAATAATAAGAAAATGTAAAAGCAAAGTAATTTACACCAGCAGCGCTGTGGAAGATGGAGTTCAGTGCACGCTACCGGATTTAAGAGGAACTACAACTGTACAACAATACTCTATTAACACTAATCAGAAGGAAAATATGGAAGGGGCCCGACACTTCGAAATATGAAGGTATCGGCCAAAGAAAGACAAGGGGCAGGAAGGCCGTGAAAATAGAAGACTCCCGACGCCTCGATACCTAATACCATCGGGGTCAGAAAAGAACAACAGTTGACCAAAAGAAGGTCAATAAGACAGATTAAAATGAGGAGCCTGACTCAATTAAGTGTAAATAATATCAGGACACAACTAACGGCCCCATGGTCTCGGGTGGTGGTGGTGGTGGTGGTGGTGGTGGTGGTGATTATTGTTTTATGAGGAAATACAACTGCGCAACCATCGTTTATATAACACTGATCGGAGAGAGAAATGGAAGGGATCCGACACTTTGAAAAATGAAGGTATCGGCCAAAGGAAGACAAGGGCCACGAAGAGCGTGAAAATGAAAGACTTCCTAGGCCTCGAGTGCTCTAATACCGTCCGGGCCGGAAAAGAACAAGAGTTGACCAAGGGAGGTTGGCTAGTATAAATGAAAATGAGGAGCCTGGCACAAGTAAGTGGAAGCAATACCAGGACACAGCTGAAGGCCCCGTGGTCGCCAACCCACGCTACCAAGTTGAGAGCCCCCGGGGTCCCTTTTAGTCGCTCCTTGTGTCAAGCAGGGGTACCGTGGGTGTTATTCTACCACCCCCACCCGCAGGGGGATATATTCTTGAAATCCCTTTCAAACAAAAATCTTAAAATCGGAAAGCTGTTGACCATACTCCCGGAAGTCCTTAAGAACCTCCCTCGGTACATGCACCTAATCTGTGTCACAAGTGTCCATTGACCTGCTGAAAACAAGAAAGTGTCAGCTTCTAAGTCGTGGTGGTGATTATTGTTTTAAGAGGAAGTACAACCAGGCAACCCTCCTCTATATAACACTAATTAGAGGGGAAAATGGAAGGGATCCAACACTTCGAAAAATGAAGATATCGGTCAAAGAAAGACAAGGGCCACGAAGGGCGTGAAAATGAAAGACTCCCTAGCCCTCGCAAACCTAATAGCGTCGGGGTCGGAAAAGAACAAGAGTTGACCAAGAGAGGTCGGATAGGATAGATGAAAGTGAGGAGCCTGGCACAAGTAAGTGGAAGCAATGTCAGGACTCAGCTGAGAGCCCCGTGGTCGCCAACCCACGCTCCAAAGTTCAGAGCCCTTGGGGCCCCTTTTAGTCGCCTCTTACGACAGGTAGGGGATACCGTGGGTGTTATTCTACTGCCCCCACCCACAGAGGGATATATTCGTGAAATCCCTTTCAAACAAAAATCTTTAAATCGGGAAGCTGTTGACCATACTCCCGGAAGTCCTTAAGAAGCTCCCTTAGTACATGCACCTAATCTGTGTCACAAGTGTCCATTGGCCTGCTGAAAACAAGAAAGTGTCAGCTTCTAAGTCATCTGTAATTAAAAGTTAACACGAGTTTCCCCATTTCACATCGAATGGTAAAATTATATTCTTTGACGTTTGTAGCAATGAGGTGATTGAAATTTGTTTTATATTCCTCCTAAAGAGTTATTACGAGTTTAGCAAAATAATAATGGTATTTTAATTGATAAATGTCTTTAAATACGTAAAATTAAAGCTGCCTGATATATATTCACTTTTGAGAGCCTATTTTAGGCACGTAAAATGACATTTTAGCACCTAAAATTCTGGGGTCTACCCATAACATATTCTATGAATGAACAATTTTAGTAAATTTGGTTATAAAATTTGTATTTTTTATTAGGAATGAAACACATTAGACGAATTTAAATTTAAAAGAATATTTTAAGAATTATTTATTTTGGAGAGACGTGCGTTAGGAAATTGATTTAGGAAAATACTTATTTGTCTTAACATGAAGTGTAATGGCGTTGTGGCGGGACCTACTTTTTGCTCGCTGTTGTGTACGTTGCTGCTGCCAGCTAATTTAACATCAGTTTACGGTTGAACAAGTCAACATTAAACTCTGGCTGCATTGTGATGCCTGTTGGGTTACAATGGCCCTTCTCGGCGCTACTTGTCATGCTAAAGACGAGACTCATCCCACACCCCACATCGTGTGGTCAGCGACCAACACTCACGCGCCGGTAACACCACTGAAAAGAATTCCTTTATTAGCATGAATAACAAGAGGGTGTGAAATGATTTCCTCCGCAATAAGTGATCTTTTTTCTTCAATCTCATTAACATGAATACAGTCACTATAGGATAATCTACAGACCATTCGGCCAATTAACGAGTGGTCTTGTAGAAAAAGTGGGTGGTTAAGTGCTGACCGAATTATTTGTTTTCTCTCTCTCTCTTTCTCTCTCTTTTATGCCTTGTTTTCTGCGAAGATTATTCAGCATCTACTGTATCTTCCTGGATGAGTACGTAAGCGGCTGAGGTCAGGCATTCTTGTGTCTAACAATCAGAAATATGTCTATTTCTTAGGAAATTGTTTTACTCACTGATTTTGCTTTAGATTCTTTACATTCTTCAAGTCAGAAATAATAAATAGGCTTAATGTTTTACTTTCTTACTTGTTTTATAATGTATGTTTTAATTTTACTGGATTTGGTATCTTGTACTTTTTTAAGTTTAACATATAATTGAACTTAATATTATAAAAATTTAACGAGTATGTTCATAAGCCTGTATATTATTAGACTAGCAGAAGTACCCGTTCTTCGTACGGATTATCAGAAACTGGCTTCAGTTTCTCATACTATCGGTGTGACTGACTTCATTAGATTTATCACTGGTGTATTTACTTAAGTACGTAAAATTATTTGTCATGTTTGGAACTATAGTGTATCTTCTTCTTCTTTTATTCATGAGGGCCTCCATATATTAGTTCCTAATTAGCGTCGACCTATAAGATCTTTTGCTACCATGTTTTTCCGTCATTCCCACCTAGATATACCTGCTCCTTTCACAAAGCTGCAGGTTTAGTGCAAGTATACTTCCGCTAGGTAGTACCACAAATATAAATATTATTGAATGTATTTGTTTGATCCGACATTTCGTAACTATTACAAATGATCAAGGAAATACGCGATGCATAAGAGAAACTACTACAATTATCGAGAATTATAATTCTCGGGGCTTGTCACTCATGTCGCACATCATATAATGAATCTGAGTATAAATGTTGAGAATTTTTTTCACCAGCTTGACAATTGTGTACAGTATATAGGTTGTTTTCATGGTTAAAATGATCGTAAAAACGGAGGCCCGTCGGCAACCACTGGTCGCTGTACTATGGTGATCTCCGCTGCTATTATTTTTATACTTCACTCCCTTCCCATCCCCGCCCAAAGGAGTGTTATGAGAATCTTACACAACAGTTTATTTTTTCCAGATAGTAAGTCATATGTGTATCAATTTTGGTTGGCAGCTACGCCCAAACGTACATGCATAATCTAGCTGCTGTAGAATCCTGGAGTTGACGTTGCCATGGTTATGGCCGTTCGTTTCTGTATCCGATTCCTAGAGCAGGGGTACTGTGGTTCCAATATCTCCATAACGGTTGGTTTTAGGGCCTTAAATCATGGTTTTCGGACTCAAAGGGTTTACCGAGTTTTGTTCTTTTCGTCAAGGGGCTTAAAATGAGCTTTGTCTCGTACTTGTACGACAAATTCTATTTATCCTATATTAGCCTATTATTTTAATATTCTTTATCTCTCCTGTCGCCCCCCCCCCTCGAATTGTTTTGACAATAAAATACAGCCCATGTTACTCACTGGCAATGTAGCTTTCTATAGGTGAAGTAATTTTTAAAATCGGTTCAGTAATTTTTGAGTCTATCCGTTACAAACAAATATACAATTTTTTCCTCTTTATGATATTAGTATAGAAGTATAGATTACATCCCTACACATGCGGTTGCCGTCAGGAAGGGCATCCAGCCATAAACAGGCTCAAATCCACATGTGCGACACAGTTCGCACCCGCAATCCCACAGGTGTGGGTAAAGCGATAGAAGAAGAAGATTTAGAAATTCACCCGCTTTTTATTCTTATCACCCCCTTAAGCAGATTTTCCAAAAAAGAGTGTGTTCATTTTTAAAGGAGTTTCCAAGTACCAATTTTAAAGTCTGTAACATCTTCATTTTTTTGAGATATATGTATCCTCATATAAATAATTCAACTCCTTCCTCACTTCTTTTCACCCCCCCCCCCCCTTAAGTGGATTTTCTGAAAACGAATATTTGTGTTCTTTTATTTTTAAAGGTGATTCCAAATATCAATTATCATGTCTGTAACATGTTAGATTTTTATGATTTATTGTAGATAATTTCGCTGCTGTAGAATCCTGAAGCTGACGATGCCATGGTTACGGCAGTTCATTACTTTATCCGATTCCTAGAGCAGGGGTAGTGTGGTGCCAGTATCTCCGTAACGGTTGGTTTTAGGGTCCGTAGGGCTTACCGACGTTTGTTGTTTGCTTCGAGAGGATTAAATTGAGCTTTGTCTCGTCCTTATACGATAAATTCGATATTTTGCCTATATTAGCCTATTATTTTTATACCTCCCTCCGTACCCCCACCTCGAATTGTTTTGAAAATAAAATACAGCCCATGTTACTCACTGGCAATGCAGCTTTCTATAGGTGAAGTAATTTATAACGTTGGTTCAGTAGTTTTTGAGCCTATTCGTTACAAACAAACACATTTTTCCTCTTTATAATATTAGTATAGATGAAGATGCTATATAACATAGAGAGGATTTTCAGCCTCATTGCCATGTACAGTAAATTATCAATAAATTCAAATTCAATTCAAATTCAATTTGTTTCTACCTCCGATGGGTGTGAGGATGGTAGAATATATCAATAGTAACACTGTTTCTCGAAAGAGGTGACTAAAAGGAGACCCCAGGTGTTCTCAGCTCGGCAGCGTGGGTTGGCGACCACAGAGCTCTTAGCTGAGTATAACATTTGTTTCCACTTACTTGTACCACCTCATCTTCATCTTTCCTATCTGAGGTGGTGATGGTGGAAGAACAACCGGGCAACGATCCTCTATACAACACTAATCGGTGAGAAAAAAATGGAAGGGATCTGACACTTCGAAAAAAGAAAGAAAGAAAGAAAGAAAGAAAGAAAGAAAGAAAGAAAGAAAGAAAGAAAGACAAGAGTCATTGGGGCGTCGAAATGAAAGACACCCTATGTCTCCATACGTAATACCGTCGGGGTCGAAAAAGAACAAGCGTTGACGAAGATAAAAGTGAAGAGCCTGACACAAGTAAGTTGAAGCAATGCCAAGACTCAGCTAGGGATCCCGTTGACGCCAACCCATGCTTCCAAATTAAGATCCCCTGGGGCCCCCTTCAGTCAGCTCTTACGACAGCCTTGGAATGCCGTGGGTATTATTCTACCTCCTCCACCCACAGGGAAAATTTCGTCAGGCAGACGATACGATACCGTGAATGTTATTGCACCGCTCCCCAAACCCCACATGTTTTGCGGAACCCAGGGCGCTCTGAACCGAAGTCCAATACACTTGACCATTCAACCAGTGCCGGCTGAGCCATCATGGACTCAGATATCTCCGGCACTAAGATCCGTACACTACATAAATTTTAAAAGAAGTAATATAGATATAGAATTTCTCCAATGATTTATGCGAAAAAAAGGGATGAAATCATTATAATAGTCAGTGAAACTTAAAAAAATCTCTGCCTTCTTGCATTAAAACATAAAATTAGATCAATTAAAGTAGTTAGTTGAACTAAACAAAATCTTTCTGTAATTTCATTAAAACATAAAAGAACAGTGAATCAAAAGTAAGTAAATTCACCAAGACATTACACAATCTAATAATTCCAAACCAAGGTTAAAGAAAGATAAAAGTTGTGAAAATAATCCGAGTAGAATTAGAAGAGGAGCCTCCGTGGCTCAGACGGCAGCGGGTCGGCCTCTCACCGCTGGATACCGTGGTTCAAATCTCGGTCACTCCATGTGAGATTTGTACTGGACAAAGCGGAGGCGGGACAGGTTTTTCTCCGGGTACTCCGGTTTTCCCTGTCATGTTTCATTCCAGCAACACTCTCCATTCTTATTTCATAGCATCTATCAGTCATTACTAAATCACTTTGGGAGTGGCGACCCCATCGTACTAATAGCCTATATTTGTTTCATGCGTTCCATTCCTGACCCGGTCAATGACTGGAAAACAGGTTGTAGGTTTTCATTCATTTTTCATTTTCAGAATTAGAAGAAAACCAAGGGAAGTCGGACAGATAAAGTAAAGGAAACAAAACTGCTACAGGTTAAATTTAGTACTACTCAGCTGGTGCTCCCTACTATTTTAACCACGTTTCATAAATTTGAAACAGATATTTCAATACTTAGAAGCCTCCGTGTGTCAGGTGGCAGCGCGTCTGTCCCTCACCGCAGGGTTCTATGGTTGAAATCTCGGTTACTCCATGTGAAATTTGTACTGGACAAAGTGCAGGCGAGGTAAGTTTTCTCCCGGATACTTCGACTTTCCCTGTCATCTTTCATTCCAGTAACGCTCTCCAAGTCCGCCTCTGTGGTGTAGTGGTTAGTGTGATTAGCTGCCACCCCTAGAGGTCCGGGTTCGATTCCCGGCTCTGCCACGAAATTTGAAAAGTAGTATGAGGGCTGGAACGGGGTCCACTCAGCCTCGGGAGGTCAACTGAGTAGAGGGTGGTTCGATTCCCTCCTCAACCATCCTGGAAGTGGTTTTCTGTGGTTTCCCACTTGTCCTCCAGGCAAATGCCGGGATGGTACCTAACTTAAGGCCACGGCCGCTTCCTTCCCTCTTCCTTGTCTATCCCTTCCAAACTTCCCATCCCCCCACAAGGCCCCTGTTCAGCATAGCAGGTGAGGCCGCCTGGGCGAGGTACTGGTCATCCTCCCCAGTTGTATCCCCGACCCAGAGTCTGAAGCTCCAGGACACTGCCCTTGAGGCGGTAGAGGTGGGATCCCTCGCTGAGTCCGAGGGAAAAACCGACCCTGGAGTGTAAACTGATTACGAACGAACGAACGAACGAACGAACACTCTCCAATATAATTTCAATTCATATGTCAGTCATTAATCATTGCACCAGAGGATTGGGACAGGGTTTGGCAGAAGGCATAATTCCTATCTTCGCTGCTGATGGGGCTTCATTCCGGTCGAATAATTCAAAACAGGCTGTAGATTTTCATTTTAATTTCACCACTTAGAACAATGGCATTAGGACCATTTCTTCTTCTTCTTCTTCCTTTTTAACAAGTTGCTTTACGTCGCACCGACCCATATAGGTGTTTATGGGATAGGGAAGGGCTAAGAGTCGGAAGGACGCAGCCGTTGCAATAATTCAGGCACAACCCCAGCATTTTCCTGGTGTGAAAATGGGAAACCACGAGAAGCCATCATTATGGCTGCCGACAGTGGAGTTCGAACCCACTGTTTCCGAATGCAGGCTCACAACTGCACGCCCCTAACCGCACAGCCAACTCGCTCGATACTACGACCATTAAAAAGATTCTGTGGTACTGAGAAGCCAGTTCTGTAACTTATTATCAAAATGTCATAGGCCCAAGTCTTCCGCGTCAAATTCTAAATGTTGTTAAGAACGGCAGTTTTTGCACCTTTAACTACTCGTGATGCAGATAAAGCTGCATCGCACATGTTCGCTCTATGTATACAACATTAATGACTGCCAAGTGCGCTTCACAAGTGGCTGCAGAGTGACGTAGAGCACGCCTAAGAAGGACAGGTCCAGAATGTTTTAAATTCACATGATTTCTTGACAGAGGTTTCAAAATCACTGACATGCTATTGTGCTATTGATGTGTGGGCCTACGCCTAATCGTGTTTTCGGCCGACAGACTTCAATAATAACCAGTGTCTGATGATTTGCACGAGATGGCGAAAATGATAAAGCAATTTTCGATTAAATAAAATCACACTACCATGGTGGTGATGGAGATAATTATTTTAAGAGGAAGTATAATTAGAAGGATCGCTCTATCTCGTTTACACAAAAAATGAATGTAAAGTATCAAGTCTGGTATTTTCAGTTTTACCGAGCGAGTTCGATGTGCTGTTAGGGCAGCGCAGCTGTGAGCTTGCAATCGGGAGATTGTGAGTTCTAACTACACTGCCGGCAGCCCTGAAGATGGTTTTTCGTGGTTTTTCATTTTCACACCAGGGAAATGCTGCAGCTGTACCTTAATTAAGACAACGGCCACTTCCTTCCCACTCTTAGCCCTTTCTTATCTCATCGTCCCCATAAGACCTATCTGTGACGGTGCGGCGTAAAGAAACTTGTAAGCAAAAGAATAATTAGAATCAGTTTTCCTCAGTGGAAACAAGACGTGGACTCTTCGTGCTATACACTCGAAGAAAATCGATTATTTTGAAATATGGTGCTGGCGAAGAATGTTACGCATACCCTGACCAGCATTTCACAGCAATGACTCCATTATAAACCAGCCCATCCTCACAATAAGATTATCATCAACATATAACCAAAGAGTTTTATAATTCTTTAGACACACTGTGCGACGTGGAAATGTCAGCATAGAAAAACTGATCATTCTTAAAAATGTTCCCGGCAAGAGAGATGGCGAACCTTTTCCAACCAGTGTGCCATTTTAGGTCTGGATTATTATTCTCAACTGTTTACTGTGCCACTTGCTATTTTCGTTTGTAATGGATACAACCTCCGCCCCTACTCACCACCGCCACCACCGACTTCCATCCCCAATTCGAAATTGTGTTTTATAATATGATATTACGTATATATATTGTAAAATACCAAATACATGTGATTGCATGTTTCATGGTCGTATTTTGTGAATACCGCAAAAATAGTTAGTAGCTTTGTCATTTATGTTAGGTCCATAACTTGTCTTCACAAGGTTCACTGTAGAAAATATCTGCTTGCAGGCGTATGTTGACCCAAACAAAGTAAGTAGCGCCGTAGCAAGTTTCTTTATGGCCAAAAACGTTTGTGGGAGACTGTTCCACTGTTCAAGTATTAAGTACTCAGGCTTCTGGAGAGAGTATTCACCATCTACAACACACCCGATTTTCACTAATGCTTCATCAAGTTGTACGAACTTTTCACCCATACATGCTTTCTTAAAATTCAGTCAACTCCATTTCTAAACTGTCAATATCTAACCACTAAAAAAAAAAAAAAAAAAAAAAAAAAACACTCATTTGTGCAATATGAGGTTTTGAAATTAAGTGCGATACTTTCTCCATATCTCAATATTGGGATAATTTCTTGGCAATTATTTGTCTTACAAAATTCACAACAATAAACAGTTACTCACTAAGGAAAATTACGCGATGCTGGCAACCACACACACGCCAAACTTCACTAATTCACTTGATATGGGTGAACGAATGGCTCGTCGGTTGAATCTGACATTTATTTCACTTGACTTCCGGACCTGTGGATGTTGTAGTGTTGCCATAATGCTCGTTCGAATGGAATTAGAATTTAGATATACGGTATTTATTTCTTAAACCTGAAACACTATGACTATACGATGGACGAAATATGTATAGTGTAGAGTACAAAACGTACATAAAAACGTTAAGATGGTCATGTGGTGTGCCACCGAAATCGTGTTCGCGTGTCACCTAATGACACGCGTGGCATAGGTTCGCCATCCCTGATCCAGAGTATAACTGGGTTGAACATCGTTGGTATAGCACATCTGGCCGAGGGCCGCAAGAGTTGAAGACAACTGACCAATAGCCTCCTCGTAGATCACGATCCTCAGAATTGAGGGAACGATAAGAGAGAACGATAAATAGATACCAGAGGAGGTAGGGGTGGAGATTATCGTATTAAAAGAAAGTGCAACTGGCCTTCTACTCTCTATTAATATCAATCAGATTGGTGCTGGTGGTGGTGTTGGTGGTGATTACTGTTTTATGAGAAACTACACATGGGCAACGTCTATAATAAGAAGGAAAATGGAAGTTGTGCAGCACTTCCAAGAATGAAGGTATCGGCGAAAGAAAGGGACACCATTCGTAACATAGCTCTACGTACACTCAGCCGCTTACATCTTCAGGAATTAACCTGATACACATTCCTAATATAGGCTGAGTAGAGTAGGACTTAGTGTCCTTCCACTCTCCAGAATTAAAGTCCTTTTTCCAAATTTTTGACTTCCATACAGAAATTCGAACGTCCTACCAGAGGAAACGAGCACTCCTTTTCAACCTCGGCGAGGTGGCATTGATGGTGGTAGTTAATGCTTTAAGAGAAACAACAATTCGGCAACCATCCTCTATTAACACTTATCAGAGGCAAACAGGAAAAAGAAATGGAAAGGGCCCGAGAGAAAAGTCAGTGTACCGGCGAAAGAAGGACAAGGGCTACGAAGAGTGAGGAAATGAATGACTCCCTTGCTGGTGGTGGTGATTATTGTTTTAACAGGAAGTTAAACTAGGCAACAATCCTCTATATAACACCAATCAGAGAGAAAAATGGAAGGGATCCGACATTTCGAAAAATAAAGGTATCGACAAAAGAAAGTCAAGGGCCACGAAGGGCATGAAAATGAAAGACTCCCTAGGCCCCGACTGCTCTAATACCGTCGGGGTCGGAAAAGAACAAGAGTTGACCAAGAGAGGTCGGATATGATACATGAAAGTGAGGAGCCTGGCACAAGTAAATAGAAGCAATGCCAGGATTCGGCTAAGGGCCCCGTAGTCGCTAACCCACGCTCGAAGTTTCAGAGCCCCTGGGGCCCCCTTTAGTCCCCTCTTACGACAGGCGGGGATACCGTGAGTGTTATTCTACCGCCCCCACCCACAGGGGAAATGACTCCCTAGGCCTCGTGACCTAATACCATCGGGGTCGGAAAAGAACAAGATCTGGTGGTAGTGGTAGCATTGGTGGTGGAAATGATAGTGATGATTGTTTTAAGAAGTAGCGCAACTGGGCAACCATCCTCTATTAACACTAATCAGAGTAAAAAAAGTGGTAGAGGCCCGACAATTCGAAAACTGAATGTAGCGACCAATGAAAGACAAGGCCCGCGAAGGACGTGAAAATGAAAGGTTCCCTAGGTCTCTCAACCGAATACCGTCGGGGTCGTAAAAGAACAAGAGTTGACCAAGGGAAGTCAGATATTGAACCCATGACCTTTGTGCCCTAAGAATATTATGTATTAAATTGTCAATTGGAATAAGAAGTTCGATTTCTTGATAGCACGGAGTTGACACATGTCGAGGGGATGGCTACCTTCTGTCCCACGCTCTGGGATATTTGACGTCATTCGGACGTGTCGGCGGCGGAAGAATCTAAGTCATTTTTTGGGCTATTTCAGAAGAGCGCGTGTGTATGGTGTACCCAAGCCAAGTCGACAAAATATAGTGCCTACCAAATGAGGTCATTTATCCAGCTAATTGAATATGTATAAATTTTAAATGTCCATTTACACTACCGCCGGAAATGTATCAAGTACGTGGTTACCTTCAAAACTCTTGTAATTACAGTTTAGTTAAGTCAGAAAAGTACGGAAATTTTCTTGGCGGCAAAGGGTGATGCCCGGAGAGAGGGGGTAGTTTCTATAAATAAGAAGGGACGCCATGATGAAACCCCCTGCATTTTGTATCACGAGGCTGAAGACAGAGGGTTGAGCTGCTCTGTAAAATCGAACGACAAAAGTAGACTAAGTCCAACCAACAGATTTTAGCCATTGTGGCTGGGTTCTTGACTCCATGTGGAGATAGTTTTTTTCTTTAGTGAAATAATTGTACAAAAAGGACGGTCAATGTTCCATATATATATTCATTGTGTGTGATAAAGAAAGTAATTCGTGTGCGGGAAATAATTACAGTCCGTCGTGTGCAATCAACAAGAACAATTGAAGGGCATTTTTTATGCTTCATTTCCAGGAAACCGGAAGACAAAAATGAGCTGTAGAGCCAGAAATGTAAAAATGGCTAAATAAAAAGGCCAGGGTCACAGGTGAGCCCTAAGATGAACGCTGGCGTGACAAAAGGTATGTGACTTACCATCTTACCACATATTATATCTTGTTTCATGATGTCTAAATTATATGTATTTGAAGGAGGTATATACGACGGAGTTGGTCGTCCCTATGTGGTTTTTGTAAAAGTCAGAATACAACGAAAAAAGGTCATTTGTTTTATTTTTCACTTGGATAACATTTTGAAGTCTTGCGGGTGCCGTATGATGTTGTAAAAAGTTATTAAATAGGATTTCGAAGTGATATCACGTCCAATGTAGATCGTCATTTCCGTGTGTTTATTGCCTATATTTTGTGATGTCAAATTAAGATGTTCATTCGACGTAAAATTTTTATGTCTGAATTTTGACGTTAATAATATAAGAAATCCATGGTTACCCATTTTCAATCGAGTAGAAGCGCGCTGTCGGGTGAGAGTATAGAGTGATGAATTTGGTCACAGAGTGAAACGTTTTTCTAGGCCCATTTAAAATATGTCTGACTGACGATAAAAAAAAAGATTTAGTAGAATTTTACAGTCATTTTCGTGAAAATCCAGTTATTAAAATACGATATCATTTTATGCGAAGTTATTCATTATTAAAGCACTGTGCGTTATTAGACGTCGTGGATTCTAGTAAGGATTTTATTCCAGTTCTTTTGTCAGTGATAGTCGTGAGTTTGGGAAACAGAGGTTAGCTTTGTCGTGTGAGTCGAGATGAGATTTGTGAATCAGGTGTTGGAGACCTGTCAATGAAGCCGGGACTTGCGGAAGCCCGAGGAAGATTTTATAATGTTTGGGGATGGAAAGTAGAATTAGAGAATCCATGCCGGTATTAATTTGCGACGTGTACAATTAGTGTGGGCATTTTGAAGTATAATCTATGTGCATTTTGTTGGTTAGAAGATCGTATTTGTTTAATTATGTCGGCAGAGTTTAAAGGTTGCATTCTGAGAGGCCAGTCAGGTAGAACGAACAGATGTCTCATATCACTGCCAAGCGAGGGTTGGGGCGAAATGCCGTCAGCTGATAGGGGTTCGCCGCTCGGATAACGGAACATGCAGAGTGTGTTACGCATTGAATTGAGATTGCATTTCTCGGCAGGGGATAACGTTAAATGTTGGATTTAGTTGAAATTTTCGTCCGGGAATAACGTGTGTGTTATTAGATACTGTAAATTTATTTAATTGAGATCGTAATGCACGTTTGAGACCATGAACTTAGAGTATAATGAGTAAGGTTAGCCAATTTCAGGGTTGTCCAAAATATAGAGCGATGGTAATGATGATTGTTTGTCTGTGAGGGGTGCGCAAACTTTATAAAACGTTATGATGAGATATGACATCGTAATTATACGGCGAGTTGCTTTTGGTTTGTACGTAGATTATTAGGGTATCCAAGTGTTAATAATGGCTAGGGTTAGATTAGATTTAAGGTGTGAGGTCATGAAACAAAATATATAAACTGGACATGAATGATGTAATATTCTTTTCCAGCCATCGGAATCGACAGATAAACATCACAGGATTTAAATTGTGAGAACACAATTGCGTAGGAATTTGTGAAGAAACCAGAGTCCGCGGAGATTTGTTGTCCTTTAAGATTTCATGAAATCATTAAAATTTATTTAATTATTAAATTCAATGAAACCGCATTTTAAATAACTTTAAATCAAGCGAATAACTTGGAGATGCGTTCTGGAAATCTTAGTTTGATTTCTGGGGAATGTGTAAATGTTAACGTAACGATTAAGGGGACATATCCGAAGGTAATGGATTTTACTGCCACAAAGTATTGTGAGCATTGCTATTGTTGTATTATTTAACTTTGATTGATTAAGCAGTGAATGTGCTAGGGATTGTAAAGTGGAAACTTTGGTCAGCAACCGATGTAACTTGATTGTGTTTAGCCTTCAGCCTATAAATTTGGATGGTCAGGGGGTCATCAACCTCAGTGACTTAGATTAGGGCCATATGCCACTGTAGCATCATTTTCCTTGCGGTCATCATCCACAATGACTTTAAAGTAACTTAGAAGTTTAGATGTCGGTCCATGACATAGTCGCAGGTCACATCGATTCAATTAAGGGTCCATGCCGTATAACCACTGAGTGGCACACACCGATTACACTGGCTTAATTATACCCAGAGTCCAGAGTTCGTGTTACGAGGTCTGGACCATAAAGAATCACTATGATGGTACATGTAGTCTCACATGGAAGCCGAATTGAAGGATTTCCAGACTTTCTTTTCTTTAATTAATAATTGAGACAATGGTTTATAGTAAGAATGCCCATCAGGCAGTCACGTCAAAGGCTCACACCAGTGTTCTGACCTTATATGTAATAAAAATAATTGTGGTGCCCAGTGGACACAATTCAGTTGAATGATACCGCTGATAAATCATAAATGCTACAGGAATCACTTGAATAAATAGGAACATTTTTTAAACAAACCTTTCATTTGAGTAGATAGATCAGAATTACTGAACACTACCTTTACCTCAGCAAGTGACGAAGAACCCGATACGACCCAAGAGACAGATCTCATGAACTTTGCTGATGGGTAAGAAAGGTAGGTATCCTTCAGTATGGACCAAAGGGTTCAATATGTATATTAAATTTAGGAGCGTGGTACAAGTAAGATGAAGTAATCCAGGACTCAGCTCAGGAAACTGTGGTCGCCCACCCACGCTCCCAAGATGAGATTGGTGGTGGTGGTTATTATTATTTTAAGAGGAAGTACAACTACGCCACCATCCTCTCTATAACACTATTCACAGAGAAAAATGGAAGGGATCCGACTCTTCGAAAATGAAGGTTTCGACCAAAGGAAGACAAGGGCCACGAAGGGCGTGAAAATGTAAGACTCTCTAAGCATCGAGTTCTCCAATACCACTGGGGTCGGAAAAGAACAAGAGTTGACCAAGGGAGGTCAGAAATGACAGATGAAACTTAGGAGCGTGGCACAAGTAAGTGGAAGAAATGCCAGGATTCAGCTGAGTGTCCCGTGGTTTCCAACCCACGCTTCCAAGTTAAGAGCCCGTGGGATCCCTTATAGTCGCCTCTTATGACTGGAAGGGTATACCGTGGGTGTTATTCTACCGCTCCCAACTTGAGAGCTCTGGGCCCGACTGGTAGGGGATACCGTGAATGTTATTCTACTGTCCCCAGTTTGTGGCGATGGTGGTGGTGATTATTTTTAAGATGAAGTGTAATTAGACAACCGTCCCCTATTAACACTAATTAAATGAAAAAATGTAAGGTTTCCAACATTTCAAAAATGAAGGTATCGGCTAAAGAAAGGTAAGTGAAAATGAAATAATCCCTACGCTTCGCAACATAACGCCGACGGGGTCGAAAAAGAACAAGAATTGAGCGAGGGAAGTCGGATAGGATAGATGCAATTGAGAAGCCTTGCACAAGTAATTGGAATCAATGCCAGAACTCGGCTAAAGTCCCCATGGTCGCTAGCACACGCTCCCAATTTCAGAGCCCCAGGGGCCGCTTTTAGTTACCTCTTACGACAGGCAGGGACTAGCGTGGATCTATTCTACTGCCCCTACCCATCATAATATTTTAATGAAAAGTTTGATATTTCTGTTTAAACACCACAGATCAAAATATCAGGCAAATGGCTCTGAATGTTTGTTTATCCTCAATAATAAAATAGTACCTCCATTAGCACCACGTGCATCCCAGTGGGGTCTCTGTGTGTCGAGGAAGTCCATCATCCAGTCCGTCAGAGGCTCTCCCTGTGATATTAGCTCTATTTTTAGTGCGAGAGATTCGCTTGCATTAAGTGTAATGTGAGTGGCTATTAGAGTGAATCCAGGCGAGATACTCAGACTGTGTTCAAGACAACTCCAAGCACCGGAAACTCTTACTGATCCTTGAACCTTCCACTCTTAACAAGCGCATATACTGAACGGATGAAAACTGTTAGCATTGCTACGTAGTGACCACCGTCCGCTGGTTTTCGAAAGGAGTTGGTTGACTGGTTACCTGTAATTGCAGATTCTCAATTTTATTAAATTATTTATTTAAAGAGAAAATAGTGTCATTCATCAAATTCTATTAGATGAAATGGCGTATGTCTTTTAGTGCCGGGAGATCCCAGGACGGGGTTCGGCTCGTCAGGTGCAGGTCTTTTGATTTGACTCCTGTAGGCGACCTGCGCTTCGGGATGAGGGTGAATTGATGATGAAGACCACACATACATCCAGCCCCCGTGCCGGGGAAATTAACCAATGATGGTTAAAATTCCCGATCTTGCCGGGAATCGAACCCGGGATCCCGGTGACCAAAGGCCAGCACGCTAATCATTTAGCCATGGAGCCGGACAACTCCTATTAGACCATTTTATCTGCTTAAAACCAATGTTGAAACTTCCACAATTTTATCAGGATCTTCTAAGCATTTTTCTTAGAGAATGTTTTCTCATGTGTGTGAATTTATTATTTAATTTTGCGTAATTGCAGTTGTGAAATATCTGTTGCCCTGTGGCTGGAAGTTTATGCAACCGAACGGTGTGTGTATTGCAATAATTGGTGAACTTCTTCTTCGTCTTTGAATTAATTAAGTAGTGTTGGTGATTATTGTTTGAAGAATAAGTACAACTAGGCAACTATCCTCTAACACTACTCAGGGAGAAAAAATGGAAGGGATCCGACACTTCGAAAAATGAAGGTATCGGCAAATGAAAGACAAGGGCCACGAAGGGCATGAAAATGAAGGACTCTCTAGGCCTCACATGCTCGTATACCGTCGGGGTCGGAAAAGAACAGGAGTTGACCAAGGAAGGTTGGATAGGATAGATGAAAGTGAGGAGCCTGGCACAAGTGAAAACAATGCCAGGACTCAGCTCAGGAACCCGTGGCCGCCAACACCGCTCCCAAGTTCAGAGCCCCTGAGGGTTAGTCGCCTCTTACGACGGACAGGGAATACCGGGGTTTTATTCTACCACCCCCACCCACAGGGGAACTCAGCTGAAGGCCCCGTGATTGCCAACCCAAGTTTCCAATTTAAAAGCTCCTAAGACCCCTTTTATTCGCCTCTTACGACAGGCAGGGGATACCGTTGGTGTTAGGCCTATTCTTCCGCAACCGTCCACACTGGAAAGATTCCATAGGCCTCCAAACGTAATACCGTCGGGGTCAGAAATGATGAAATGTAATGTCATTAAGATAGATGAAGATGAGGTTCGGTCTACTCATTCGAATCAAACGTTTCGAACTTCTTCCCCAGTAAATGCTTCAAGTTGCACTTACAAACTCCCTCAGCTGAAACTTAAGGAATTCAGTGGGGAATTAAAGGACTGGTTACGGTTTTGGTCACAGTTTAAGAAGATAGATAGCGACCCTAATATGGACCCAAGTGATAATTTGCAGTATCTTTTCATGGCCACAGTTCCCAACTCTGTTGCTAGGGAAATTGTTGAGAGTTACCCTGGAACAGCTGAGATGTATCCAGAGGTGATAAAGGCCCTCAAAACCGATTTGGAAGGGAAGACTTGCTAACTGAATTCTATAATAGATAGCTTTTGAAAATCATCTTACAGAATACAATTTTTGCCAAAAAAAATGTCTCTGTCTGTTCTGTATGATAAGTTGTAGTGTTACCTTAGGAATCCTCACACGTTGGGCGTAACATCAGAGAAGTGTGGCCCCATACTTCTTTCTGTCTTTAGTATAGTCGTGTCTTCCAGACGACGTTTTGAAGGTATGGGTAAGAAGTTGCACTCTCTCACAGAGAGCAAATAATCCTGAGTCGTCCCCAAAGGATGTCTTGGAGGATCTTATTTACTTCCTCAGGGCAGAAGTTGAAGGAGAACAGAAAGTGAATCTTGCTATGTCTGGATTTGGCTTGTCAGTCCCCTCAAATAATTTCAAATGGAAGAAAAGGGATTCAAAACAGCCTGTACATACTATAGGAGGTATCCCCACAGCTCCTGGGTTAATTACCACGGCAAAGGGAAGACCTGGATGCAGCCTCTGTTCATCCAACCACAGGGCTTAGGATTATATTAAGGCTCAGGGCATGTCTGTGGCAGAGATACGTCATATCCTGAACAGAAAAAGGGCTTGTTTTTGTTTTATACAAGGGCATCATGTGAAAATGTTCAAGAATCGGCCAAAGTTTATAGTTTGTGGCAAGCACATTTTGTCATTGTTTGTGATGCTCTACCTCAGGTGCTTGATAGTTCAGAAGATGGAAATACGAATATTCGGAATAGTTCTCCAGGGTCTACAACACAACATGATGAAGCACTTGCAAGGATATCAAACAGTTGTAATGTGCAGATGCAGACGCTTGTAGTCAATATAAGAAATGGCAACAATGATCGTCCTGCTAGGGCATTGATAGACACTGCTTCTCAGCGTTCATATATTCTGTCTAGCACAGCAGCAGAAATGGAATAAATAAGTAATCCGACATTCACATTTTGGTGGCTGCAGTACGGGTTTTGTCCAACAAAATGATTTCAGTGTTCATTTCTCCAGTACAGATAACAAGTATGGATATCACTTTCAAGCATTAGATCCGGATAGAATATGTGGAAAAATTTCTCCTGTCAAGCCAGGACCATGGATTGATGAGTTTGGGAAGCAGAATATCAGCCTCAGTGATTTAGAATATTCAGAGCAAATAAAAATTTTAATTGGAGAGGATATTGTTGGTAAAATTCTCACTCGAGAGGAGAATGCTCACTTGTGGGTTAGTGGCGATCGAGACCAAACTTGGGTGGACATTAATGGGAATAATTCCAAGAGGGCACTATTCTAAAGATAACCCTGCCAAGGTTGTGACGAACATGTTTGTTAAGGATGCTGCGTTATCAGATCTGTGGGCGCTGGACACCTTCTTGAAACACAGACCCTTCTGAGAACAAGACAGAACTTAAAGCCGCAGTTCAACGATATTTCATCGAGACAGTGACCATCACAGAGGAAGGCCAAAATGGAGTACATTTACCCTAGAATGCCGGTCACCCAACTACACCTGACAACTACAACCTAGTTCTGAAGACGACGAACTCCACGGTGAAGAATTTGAAAGCTGAGGGACTGTTCGGCGCTTATCAACAAGTTTTAGATGAGTGGATTTCAGTACCGAGCCCGAAAGCTGCAGTCACTTAAGTGCGGCCAGTATCCAGTATTCGGGAGATAGTAGGTTCGAACCCCACTGTCGGCAGCCCTGAAGATGGTTTGTCGTGGTTTCCTATTTTCACACCAGGCAAATCCTGGAGCTGTACCTTTAAGGCCACGGCCGTTTCCTTCCCAGTCCTAGCCCTTTCCTGTCCCATCGTCGCCATAAGACATGTCTGTGTCGGTGCGACGTAAAGCGAATAGAAAAAAAGTGGATTTCGGAAGGAGTTATTGAGAAAGTGGTCGTGGTGATGATGGTGGTGGTGGTGGTGATTATTGTTTTAAGTGGAAGTACAAATAGGCAACCATCTTCTATATCACACTAAACAGAGATAACTTTTTTTTTTGCTAGGGGCTTTACCTCGCACCGACACAGATAGGTCTTATGGCGACGATGGGATAGGAAAGGCCTAGGAGTTGGAAGGAAGCGGCCGTGGCCTTAATTAAGGTACAGCCCCAGCATTTGCCTGGTGTGAAAATGGGAAACCACGGAAAACCATCTTCAGGGCTGCCGATAATGGGATTCGAACCTACTATCTCCCGGATGCAAGCTCACAGCCGCGCGCCTCTACGCGCACGGCCAACTCGCCCGGTAAACAGAGAGAAAACATCGAAGGGATCCGACACTTCGAAAATGAAGGTATCGGTCAAAGAAAGACAAGGACCACGAAGGGCATGAAAATGAAAGACTCCCTAGCTCTCGGAAACCTAATAACGTCGGGGTCGGGAAGGAGCAAGAGTTGACCAAGGGAGGTCGGATAGGATAGATGAAAGTTAGGTAATAATAATAATGTTATTTGCTTTACGTCCCGCTAACTACTTTTTAAGGTCTTCGGAGACGCCGAGGTGCCGGAATTTAGTCCCGCAGGAGTTCTTTTACGTGCCAGTAAATCTACCGACACGGGGCTGTCGTATTTGAGCACCTTCAAATACCACCGGACTGAGCCAGGATCGAACCTGCCAAGTTGGGATTAGAAGGCCAGCGCCTTAACCGTCTGAGCCACTCAGCCCGGCATGAAAGTTAGGAGCCTGGCACAAGTAAGTGGAAACAATGCTAGGATTCAGCTAAGGGCCCCGTGGTCGCCAACCCACGCTCTAAATTTCAGATGGTGGGGGTGGTGATTATTGTTTTAAGAGGAAGTACAACTAGGCAACCATCCTCTATATAACACTAATCAGAGAGGAAAATGGAAGGGATCCGACACATCGAAAAATGAAGATATCGACCAAAGTAAGACAAGGGCCACGAAGGGCGTGAAAATGAAAGACTCCCTAGCCCTCGCAAACCTAATAGCGTCGGGGTCGGAAAAGAACAAGAGTTGACCAAGAGAGGTCGGATAGGATAGATGAAAGTGAGGAGCCTGGCACAAGTAAGGGGAAGCAATGCCAGGACTCAGCTGAGGGTCCCGTGGACGCCAATCCGAGCTCCAAATTTCAGAGCCTCTGAGGCCCCTTTTAGTCGCCTCTTACGACAGGCAGGGGATACCATGGGTGTTATTCTACCGCCCCCACCCACAGGGGGAATCTAAATTTCAGAGCCCTTGTGGTCCCTTTTAGTCGCCTCTTACGACAAGCAGGGGATACCTCAGGTGTTATTCTACCATTCCCACCCACACGGCGTATTGAGGAAGTGGCTTCCATAGATATGCATTTGCCAGGGCATTACCAACCCCATCGGCATATGGTGAACAGAGCCCTTGGGGTCCCTTTTAGTCGCCTCTTACGTCAGGCAGGGGATACCTCAGGTGTTATTCTACCACTCCCACCCACACGGGGTATTGAGGAAGTGGCTTCCATAGATATGCATTTGCCAGGGCATTACTAACCCCATCGGCATATGGTGAAAATGAATAGCACTACGCCTATACGTCCAGTCTTCGACGATTCATCTCGGGATGGGAAGAACCCAAGCCTCAATCAGTAATTAGGAATGGGTCGAAATCTAACTGAAGAGATACCTGCTATTCATGCACGATTTCGTCTCAAGAAGATAGGAGTAGCTGGTGACATCCGAAGTCCCTTCCTCCAAATCACTTTATGTGTAAGTGACCACAACTTCCTTCGATTTTTATGGATAACGCAAGAAGGCGTCCTAAAGTTCTACAGGCGCTTCCATGTTGTATTTTGAGTATCTTCTAGCCCTTTTCTAGAATCCTGCTTAAATATTCACCTTAAGACCACCTTAGCCCTGTGTAAGGAAGAAATGTCGGCATGACCCATTTCATTAGTCGAGGACTTTTCTCATAGTTTCTATGTTAAAAATTGTGTGTCTAGCTTGAATGATGAAGAACAGGCCCAAGAATTCATCAGTCTAGGTACTTCAGTTATGCATGAACGACAGTTTGAACTAAGAGGGAGGGAGATGACTACACTTGTGCATGCATCCATACCTGTCAATGTTTTAGGGACTTCTCTGGAATCCATTTACAGACATGCTGGAGATAAATGCGGGAAGTCTTTCTTCTTTAGATACAGAGAGAGTTACTAAGAAAACCATGCTGAGTTCGGCTCATGGTATTTTTGATCCTGTAGGTGTTATATTTATATTGGGCAGAGGCAGACAAGGATTTGTACGTAGATGAAAGAAACAGAGCGAAACAAATAGTTGTTTAATCCAAAAAGCAATCATGGGAAGATTTTGGTAACAACCTGGAAAGGCTAGGTCAAGCAGCAGGGAAACCTTTCTGGACAGTAATAAAGAATTTTAGGAAGGGAGGGAAAAAAGAAATGAACAGTGTTTTGAGTAATTCAGGTGAACTCATAATAGATCCCAGAGAATCACTGGAGAGGTGGAGGGAATATTTTGAACATCTTCTCAGTGGTATAGGAAATCATCCTGGTGGTGTTGCGAACAGCCAAGCTCATGGGGAGGAGGAAAATGATGTTGGTGAAATTATGCTTGAGGAAGTGGAAAGGATGGTAAATAAACTCCATTGTCATAAGGCAGCAGGAATAGATGAAATTAGACCTGAAATGGTGAAGTATAGTGGGAAGGCAGGGATGAAATGGCTTCACAGAGTAGTAAAATTAGCATGGAGTGCTGGTAAGGTACCTTCAGATAGGACAAAAGCAGTAATTGCACCTATCTATAAGCAAGGGAACAGGAAGGATTGCAACAACTATCGAGGTATCTCATTGATTAGTATACCATGCAAAGTATTCACTGGCATCTTGGAAGGGAGGGAGCGATCAGTCGTTGAGAGGAAGTTGGATGAAAACCAGTGTGGTTTCAGACCACAGAGAGGCTGTCAGGATCAGATTTTCAGTATGCGCCAGGTAACTGAAAAATGCTACGAGAGGAATAGGCAGTTGTGTCTAAGTTTCGTGGGTCTAGAGAAAGCATATGACAGGGTACCGAGGGAAAAGATGTTCGCCATACTGGGGGACTATGGAATTAAAGGTAGATTATTAAAATCAATCAAAGGCATTTATGTTGACAATTGGGCTTCAGTGAGAATGGATGGTAGAATGAGTTCTTGGTTCAGGGTACTTACAGGGGTTAGACAAGGCTGTAATCTTTCACCTTTGCTGTTCGTAGTTTACATGGATCATCTGCTGAGAGGTATAAAATGGCAGGGAGGGATTCAGTTAGGTGGAAATGTAGTAAGCAGTCTGGCCTATGCTGACGACTTGGTCTTAATGCAGATTGTGCCGAAAGCCTGCAGTCTAATATCTTGGAACTTGAAAATAGGTGCAATGAGTATGGTATGAAAATTAGCCTCTCGAAGACTAAATTGATGTCAGTAGGTAAGAAATTCAACAGAATTGAATGTCAGATTGGTGATACTAAGCTAGAACAGGTAGATAATTTCAAGTATTTAGGTTGCGTGTTTTCCCAGGATGGTAATATAGTAAGTGAGATTGAATCAAGGTGTCTTAAAGGTAATGCAGTGATCTCGCAGTTGCGATCAACAGTATTCTGTAAGAAGGAAGTCAGCTCCCAGACGAAACTATCTTTACATCGGTCCGTTTTCAGACCAACTTTGCTTAACGGGAGAGAAAGCTGGGTGGACTCAGGATATCTTATTCATAAATTAGAAGTACCAGACATGAAAGTAGCAAGAATGATTGCTGGTACAAACAGGTGGGAACAATGGCAGGGGGTACTCGGAATGAGGAGATAAAGGCTAATTTAGGAATGAACTCGATGGATGAAGCTGTACGCATAAACCGGCTACGGTGGTGGGATCATGTGAGGCGAATGGAGGAGGAAAGGTTACCTAGGAGAATAATGGGCTCCGCTGGCCTTCTGACCCCAACTTGGCAGGTTCGATCCTGGCTCATTTCGGTGGTATTTGAAGGGGCTCAAATACGCCAGCCTCGTGTCGGTATTGGCACGTAAAAGAACTCCTGTGGAACAAAATTTCTACAACTCGGCGTCTCCGAAAACCATCAAAAGTAGTCAGTGGGACGCAAAAATAATAACATTATTACTTGAAATTTGCATTTTAAATGTTTTAAAATAAAAACTAATCTGTTGAGAACAAGTGAACACTTAAAAAGAGGAACTAGTATTAAAGAATAATTAGTTCTGACTTGGGTCTATAAGGTGTATAAAAATTAATACGTTTTTGAACGAGCTAACAAACATTTTTGTGATTTTTCCTCACATTATTTCTTACAGTGCTCTCGCGGGCCGCAAAAATGGCTTCACGGGCCGCCTTTTGGAAACCCCTGCTATAAATAGTACTGAACACTTCCGCATTGTCCCGTAATAAACTGAGAGACATGTTGACAGTGGCGCACCTGACGGCCCGACCTTAAACGTCAGGTGATAAGATTGAAACTACACAAGTTGCATGTTAAAATTAATAGAAATAATGAAACTAAGTAATTATGTTTGCGTTGTATTACTACGAAAGTTGAATGTTAATAACTGATAGAAATATTGAAACTCAATAATGGTTTCGTTTTGTCCGAATTCGTGGCTGAATGGTCAGCGTTGAGGCCTTCCCTTCAGAAAGTAACGGACTCGATTCCCGGTGGGATTGGAGATTTTAATCGCTTCTAATTAATTATTCTGGTTCTGGGAATGAGTGTTTGTGTTGTTCCAACACTTTCTTTTATTCAGACAACACACTACACTTCCAACCATCACAGAAACATGCAATAGTGTTTACTAGACCTCGGATTTTTAGGTGCTAAAATGTTATTTAGCTATCTAAATAGGCTGTCAAATAGGTTCTAAAATAAATTAGGCAGTTTCAATTTTACGTATTTTAATGGGCATACATTAAAATACCATGTTTATTTTGCAAAATTTATAATAACGCATTAGGGGAAAACATAAAACAAATTTCCCTCACCCGTTTGCCGCAAACGCCACGGAATATAATTTTACCATCCGATGTGAAATGGGGAAACTCGTGTAACTTTCAGCATAATTCACACACTGAACAAACAGGAATTCCGAAATGTTCTCACAGAATGAGATTGAGTTTTTCGGTGACAGTCTACGGAAGTGTTTGCTGCAGGAGGTTATTAAGGGTTTTCGGGGTGTGTGGTTTACAGTTTTCCGATTTTAAGATTTTGTTTAAGATCCTGAAAACGAGTCCGCAAATAATGTATTTTCTCTGAATACATATTAAAAGCATGTTAACGGATTTAGGGATAAAACTCGGAGTTATAGGAGTATAGGTTCTAACGTCAATTTAGGCACTTTTAGGCACTACAGAACCACCGTTTCTAACATTATAAATACATGAAACGTATAAATACAAATTCTGTTTAAGTTCTGTATACAAGAACAAAAGAGGCTTTTCCCTAAAATCCGAGGTCTATTGATCACATCCCTCCATATAGGGTCGACGTGAGGAAGGGCATTCAGCCGTAAAATAGGACTAAATCCACATGCTCGACACAGCACGCACTCGGGACCCCACAGATCAGGGAAAAGCGGTAGAAAAAGAAGTAATTTGTTTTATGTATTTTGTTTTAATTTTCTTCATTTAATTAATATAAGATAAGAATAGGCATACTTTACAACTAAATGTTGAACATAATTTTATGTGTAAAGTAATATTTTGCAATATTGGAATTTACTTACAATGTTTTGTCTTCAGGAGAGCGGAAGAAATATTTCTGTAGCTGAACAAGTTCAAAGTTATTGCAGCCAAAAACAGCACAAACCTTACCACACATGGTTCAGTGCTTGTATGACCGTAATTCCAAAAACTTCTGTCACCGGATAAATTACGTTTTCATGGAAATCTTCTACTTAACTCAAATCCAAGATCAAAATTTCACACTGCTTAAGCTGAGCGGTATTACTACTACACTCAGTTTTACGGTCGTCCCGCCAAGCGCGCTGGCAATGAATGTGTTGCGATATCTCGCAAAGTGTCTCGTATTCTCTATAGTGTATTTGCCAAGGAACGAGTTGCGGCTGCCAGCTCTCGATTCAGCTTTCGAATCACAAACGAGTCGATTCATTTCGTACACTGAATCATGATTCAATCGTTCAGTGCAATTATTATTTCATTATGAATCACTCGTTCAGAATCTCCCCATCTCTAATAGGTAGACTACCAATTGTGAAACGGTTTGAATTGGGTTAGAAAGTAGTAAAATACGTTTTGTACTGCGGTGCTCGACTGCTATATAGTAACTACAAAGATCGAATGTTTTTTTTTTTTTTTTTGCTAGTTGCTTTACGTCGCACCGACACAGATAGGTCTTATGGCGACGATGGGACAGGAAAGGGCTAGGAGTGGGAAGGAAGCGGCCGTGGCCTTAAATAAGGTACAGCCCCAGCATTTGCCTGGTGTGAAAATGGGAAACCACGGAAAACCATTTTCAGGGCTGCCGACAGTGGGGTTCGAACCTACTATCTCCCGAATACTGGATACTGGCCGCATTTAAGCGACTGCGGCTATCGAGCTCGGTAAGATCGAATGTTGAAATGTAGATTGTTGTATTATACCACCTATTCGTATAACATGTTTGTTTTGTTGGTAGTGGTATAAGCGGTAATATAGAGAGACTAGTAACAAACGTTACACAATGTTCGAGTGAAGTGATTGGAAACAGAAGTAAGTTGGTCTACAAAATAAGATAAAAATGCCCGATTAAAGTAATTGTGGTCATTTTTTGCAAGTTGCTTTACGTCGCACCGACACAGATAGGTCTTATAGCGACGATGGGACAGGAAGGTGCTAGGAGTGGGAAGGAAGCGGCCGTGGCCTTAATTAAGGTTGAGCTCCAACATTTGATTGGGATGAAAATGGGAAACCAAGGAAAACCATCTTCAGGGCTGCCGACTGTGGGGTTCGAACCCACTATCTCCCGAATACTGGACACTGGCCGCACTTAAGCGACTGCAGCTATCGAGCTCTGTAATTGTGGTCATTATGTTTCATTTTAAATAAAACGCATTTTTGTGTCCCTAAGCACAAGTCAATGAATGTATGATCTTCTGTTTATAAAATAACAAATGTTAATTAATTTCAGACGAAGGTTAGGTTCACATATTATTTTAATGACGCCCCATATTAATGTGAATACAGCAAATTAAACAATGAAAAGACAACATAGGCCTATTTTCTTAGTAACACGCAATACAGCATATATGAAATTAAAAACCATTCAGTTCTGTTAAGGTTAATGTTTAATCATTAGAGGTTCATGGTTAGTACATGTAGGCTATTTATAAAAATTGTAACATGATTATCTATGGATAAAGTGCACAATAATGCAATTTCATTGATCATTATGTAAATTTGAGTCAGAGTCTGCGAGGGGTAAATAAATCCGAACATATTATTCGCTTTATTGGTTTATGTTTACATCATACTTCGCGCCAGTTAAGGGGTTCATGCCAAAGAGAATAGAGTCTACTATCAACTCTGAGTTTACTATTTGCTTTACTCCATAGCGAGAGAGGAGGCCGATTTCAGCGCCGACAAGTGGAAACAATTAGAATTTGCGATCCGAAATAATTGGCTGTAAGGCTAGTTGGTGACTATCGAATAATCCAGTAGTCTAGTTTTCATTCAATTGTCCCGTCACTAGAGTATACATTCAGTACATTTAAAAATTACTTAATTTCACCATCATTTTAAAATCGTTCCTCACTTGTTATTATTGTAGGCCCCTATAGCCGACAGAACTTTTGGGTACAGATATGTTACGATATTGAAACTCTCCAATGGAGTTCAGATGTAAATTGTTTTCTAGAATTACACCTGATGTAGAAGGCACAGTACATTCACTATCACACTATAAGATTAAAATATAGAATAATGCAGCGCATAATTATTCAACAATTTGAATTGTTCTAATACTACGTGTCATATGCTGTTCATATTCATTATTACCCTTAAGATAGGTCACTCTTCCCAGACATATACTGATATGCAGTCCATTAGAATAATTTTCGTTGGGTTAATTTTCCTATACTTACGTGTACAGGAAAATGAACCTTAAATATATTATTCTGTAGGAGTGCGCAAATATGTCATAATAACATCATTCCTACAGTAGGGTTCGGTAGAGTTCATTTTCCTTTACACGTTAGCATAGGAAAAGTGGTGGTGGTGATTATTGTTTCAAGAGGAAGCACAACTCGGCAACCATCCTCTATGTAACACTAATCAGAGAGAAAAAATGGAAGGGATCCGACACTTCGAAAAATGAAGTTATCTGCGAAAGGAGGACAAGGGCCACGAAGGGCGTTAAAATGAAAAACTCCCTACGCCTCGAGTGGTGTAATACCGTCGGGGTCGGAAAAGAACAAGAGTTGACCAAGAAAAATCGGATAGGATAGATGAACGTCAGGAACCTAGCACAAATAAGTGGAAGCAATGCCAGGACTCAGCTCAGAGACCCGTGGTCGCCAACATTTGCTCCGAAGTTCAGAGCCCCTGTTAGTCGCTTCTTACGACCGGGAGGGGATAAAATCGGTGTTATTCTACTGCTCCCACCCACAAGAGGTGAAAGTGACGAGCCTGGCACAACTAAGTGGAAGCAATGTCAAGACTCAGCTAATGACCCCGTGGTCACCAACCCAAGCTCCAACGTTAGGAGCCCCTTCTAGTCGCCAGATACGACAGGTAGGGGATGCCGTGGGTGTTATCCTACCGCTTCCACCCACAGGGGGATAATGATATTGAAACTCTTTAATAGAGTTCAGATTTCTTTTCTACAATTACGCCTGGGGCCTATTCCACAAAAGTATGGTCTTGTACATTACAAGTTACTAGTGTGGGTTCTTGTAATGTATGGAGTTGTACATTTCTGTTCCACAAAAGATTGAAAGTCTCTTGTATATTACCAGTGAATTGTTACAAGTTTTACAAGTGACGACATATCAATGAACATACTACGTCATAACATGAATCAGCTGTTCATCTTCGTATTCCGTTCATTAAATTAGGTTATGTGTGTCTCATTTATCGTAATATCGTATTTTAAGGTAAGTTATGCGGCAAACATTCAAAGAACTCTAATATTTTTGTGAATTTCGTAATGCTACAATGTTATTTTTCAGTTTGTTTCTTTGATGATAGGAAATTCTGTTCTGTTCATCCGCGATCCTCGCATGCTCGCTTGTGTTCCGCGATAGTCTGTCACATTAGGCAGCAGATGCCGCTAGTAACGATATTCGGCGCCAAACTTAATTATTACGAAATTGCAAACTCTGCAAGAATTGTAAAAATGGTGTCAAGAGAAACAAAGTTATTCCTTTTGAAGGAAATAGAAAGAAGAAAAGATATTCTTTTCGGCGCATTCAGCGAGAGTCTGAAAAAACAAGACAAAGTAAATGGCTGGATGGAAATATTTGACTTGGGAAAAGCTCATGGAGCTTTTGAGGGGAAAAGTTGGATGTACGTAAGAGATATATTCTGGCCTAATTTCAAGAAGGTGACACTAGTAAGTACGTTTTTATTTAAATTCTTCAATTAGGTTTATTTTAATTTAGTTTAATCACAATTTTAATTAGGGTAATTATATTAACATTTACTACATAACAGTTCTTTTTTGTAGGCAAAGATTGATAATCAAACGCAGACTGGCACAGGTGGTGGAAAACATGCCAAATTGACTGATATTGACAATAAAGTTTTGGACATTCTTGGAAAAAATTCACCGTCCGTTAACAGCCTCAGTGTCCCAGAATCTTATGATGAATCACCCTCAACAGCTGTCGTAGATATCTCCACCCCAACATTTTCCTGCAGTGAACAGAGGCAACCAATGAAAACAGTTAGTAAGAGTCATGAAGAAAGCATGGCAGAAAAGAAAAGGAGGAAGATTGATTTGCAGATAGATATCTTCACCCTAAAAAACAGAAAATTAGCCCTTGAAGTGCTAGCAATGGAAAAGCAATTTTGCGTTCAGCCACCTGACACAGTAAAAAAATATTATCCTGAATTATCTGTGGACAGTGTTGTAGTTTTAGAAGAAGGTTGTGAAGTAGTGATTGATTAAAATAGCAATACTAAGTAATAGGTTAAAAGTTAGGTCTTTAATGTCTTAGATTAGTTTTTGCATTTTTTTAACAATATCATAATATAACTTGAAGTGTATTGTTCCAATATAGTATTTAGTACTTAATAGTTTTTAATAAATTGGATATACAGATGAATTATCACTTTCACTGAAAAGTGTTAATTAGCTGATCTCTTCTGTAAGCTACAGCTGGTTCGGCAAGTTCTTCACCTTCATCTTCTGGCTCAGGTAAGTCATCTACAATGTTGTTTTCCTGCAGGTCTATTGCATTGATTTGTAACTCTCCATGAGAAATGTTACATAGTGTTACGCAGCATTTGAAAATGTTAGCTGCAAAAACGGGATGTACTCGCAAATGGTTAAGACAGGGAAATTTCTCTTTGAGAATACCAATAGCATTTTCAATTAATCTTCTTGTACTCTTATGGGCCCTGTTAAACCTCTGCACTCTGAGTTCATCTAAATCGACCAGTTTAGGTGTAATAAGCCAATCCTTCAAAGGATAAGCAGAATCGCCAAGCAATACTGACTGCGGAAAGGGTCTCCAACCTTGCTCCATCATTCGAAAGAGATTGCTGTTTCGAAGGACACGAGCATCATGGACGCTACCTGGCCAATTTGCGCTGGCATAATCGAACTTCATATCTGGCCCACATACAAGCATACAGTTAATAGAATGCTTTCCATACCGATCAACATACTGCTCTTCAAGAACATGGGGTGCATCAATGTTCACCAAAGTTCCATCTACACAGCCCACAACTTGAGGCATTTGAGCTATATTGTAGAAGTCTTGCACTATTTGCTCAGTATTTTCAGGCCACCGAACAATTAGAGGAAATTTTATATAATTTATTGCAGCTACCACAGAATGTATTGACCTACAGACTGAAGATTTTGCCATCCCATGCATATCTGCAATACCATGGTACTGACCACCATTTCCTAGCAAATGTAGTGTTGTTAGTAACTGTTGTTTAGCAGAGAGAGATTTATTTCTGTTTGTATGATGTTCTAACCTATGCCCAATATCCATCAAAAGTTCTTCCACTTGTATTGTGCTTAACCTAAAACGCTCATTGTATTCAAATACAGTCTTAAACTGGAAGTTTATTCTTTCTCTATACAGGCGTTAGTTTTCATTTTCATCTCCATCACTATCACTACTGCTAGACCACATATTTATCAAATTGTATGTAAAATAAGTATATTTAAATAGCACTAGTAGGTTTATTATTGTCCTTTCACTGGTAGAGAATACTTCCCAATTCACTAGTAAGTTACAAGTACTAGTACTTTTGTGGAACATACCTATAAAAATTCACTGGTAATTTGTAAGTATGGAGTAGTAAAGTACAACTGTAGAAAATTCTTTTGTGGAACAGAAACTCTGGTATTTGTACAAGTTACTAGAGAATTTACTTGTAATGTACAAGACCATACTTTTGTGGAATAGGCCCCTGGTGTAGAAAGTACAATACATTCTCTATCACACTGCAAGATTAAAATTTACAATTAATTTAGTGCATATTCATCCAACAGTATTTAAATATGTTATTTTTATTTGAGGTACAAGATCATTATTATATAGTTGAACACACCACTCCATTTGCAGATTTCTGAGAAAATCCATGAATTCTAACGTTACACAGAAGTTTTATCACATAATATGTGATGAACACCTACATAACCCTGCACCCTTACGGTCAGAGAACGCTAAGCATCGTCATAAAGCCCTTATGTATTTTCAAGAGAGATAAATAGAGGATGTTCTTTGCTTTGATGTCGCTCGTCGTTCAGAGCCCATATGCCTTTTAGGTAGCGCGTTGTTTATCTACGGGGAGAGGTCTACACTTGAAGACTAAAACTGTTCTCCAAAACATATCATCAAGATCTGAGAATTGAACGAGGAACCATACACGCGCCACCGGAAACGGAAGTGGCTGGCTTGTTGACGAAGATGTCGCCGCACTCCAGGGAAAGTCCAGCGCTGTCACAGCGCACGTGGTGGAATAAACACTACTCCACCACCCCGACCTTTCAACCTACAACCCCCTCGTTTTCTTCTGGAAGCCTGGAGCACACACGCATAGACACAAGAAGTATGAGTTGCATTTTTAACAATTCTTTTTTCAATTTGCTTCGAGTCACACAGACACGGGTAAGTCTTATGGCGACAATGGGATAGGAAGTGGCTAGAAGTGGGAAGGAAGCTAAATGGTGGTGGTGATTTGTGTTTTAAGAGGAAGTACACTGCGCAACCATCCTCTATATAACACTAATCAGAGAGAGAAAAAGGAAGGGGTCCAACACTTCGAAAAATGAAGGTATCGGCCAAAGGAAGACAAGGGCCACGAAAGGCGTGAAAATGAAAGACTCTCAAAGCCTCCATACATAATACCGAGCTCGATAGCTGCAGTCGCTTAAGTGCGGCCAGTATCCAGTATTCGGGAGATAGTAGGTTCGAACCCCACTGTCGGCAGCCCATAAATGGTTTTCCGTGGTTTCCCATTTTCACACCAGGCAAATGCTGGGGCTGTACGTTAAGGCCACAGCCGCTTCCTTCCCACTCCTAGCCCTTTCCTGTTCCATCGTCGCCATAAGACCTATCTGTGTCGGTGCGACGTAAAGCAACTAGCAAAACATAATACCGTCGGGGTCGGAAAAGAACAAGAGTTGACCAAGGAAGGTCAGATAGGATAGATGAAAGTGAGGAGCCAGGCACAAGTAAGTGGAAGCAATGCCAGGACTCAGCTAAGGGGCCCGTGGTCGCCAACCCACGCTCCCAAGTTGAGAGCCCCTGAGGTGGTGATGGTGGTGCTTATTGTTTTAAGAGGAAGTACAACTAGGCAACCATCCTCTATATAACACTAATCAGAGAGAAAATATGGAAGGGGTCCGACACTTCGAAAAATGAATGTATCAGCCAAAGGAAGACAAGGGCCACGAAGGGCGTGAAAATGAAAGACTCTACGCTTCCATACGTAATACCGCCGGGGTCTGAGAAGAACAAGAGCTGACCAAGGGAGGTCGGATAGAATAGATGAAAGTGAGGAGCCAGCACAAGTAACTGGAAGCAATGGCAGGATTCAACTAAAGGCCCCGTGGTCGCCAAACCACGCTCCGAAGTTCAGAATCCCCGGGACCCCTTTTAGTCACCTCTTACGACAGGCAGGGGATACCGTGGTTGTTATTCTACCGCCCCCACCCACAGGGTAATTTTAAATAAAAACATGCCTACATTAAAACACACACAAAGGTAATTTCGAAAACAACTCAAGAATTCGTCGTTGCAAACTATATCAGTGGTAGGTATAATTTCGAATGCCATAAACCGAGGTATTCCTTCCCCACGGAAGACATAGATGGGTCATATAAATAATACAAGAGATACATGGGGGGAAATGTACAATAAGGTAATTCTGATACTACCTAGAATAACATAAGTTCAGTTATATTTTAACGAAGATTGTATTTGTTTTTCAGTTACTTTATAAATACAGTTCTTGGGGACGATTAGAATCAGTCCCTCGATTTTCTGGAGACAGGAATACAAAAGAGCATCTTCCTAAGTTGATTTTGAAGAATTTACTGCGGAGTACCAGTACTAAGCTCAATGTCACTTGAACCACAGCACTAGGCAGCTACTCCCCTAATTTGCGTTCAACTCTTGGGGGAGGCTGATAGTTTTTTCAAACACGGATTTATGGTGATACGTTTACGTTTTATCCTACAACATGTCCATAATCCATGCGTTTCCATGTCTTGGATAAGGTACCAAACAGGTTACCTCAGGCGGTACGGCACTGGCTGGTTTTTCGTATTTTCCCATTTTCATCTCCAGCCAAATACCGGGATGGTACTTTTCTCATGGACTTGACCACTTTCTTCCCATTCCTAGCCCGTACAATTACACCTACACCCACAGAAAACACCCTCATACATAATATATGCAGCTCGCTCGCATTGGGTGTACCGGAAAAAGCAGCTACGGATCTGGCGAGCCGAACATGTCCTCGGACACTCCCGGCACTAAAAGTAACTCTCTAAAAGAATGAAATTAGAAAACGTTCAAGATAACCATAAGAAATCGTAGCATTTACTCGGATACTACGATGTTTCGTGAGATCATGTTACATAATCAAATCACACACATGGGCGCCCACAAGGGGGGGAGGCAAGGGGGGGCCCCCTGGAATTCTAAAGATGTTGATGTTCAATTGTTTAATATCATACCAGATTATTTCATAAACTGAAATTGCTGACAGTCATCTAGCATATGTTATAACTGGAAGTTTCTGTAAACAATTTAATGTTGCTGACGTTATATTGGTTTTTATATTCAAGAAAATTGTTAATGTGCCCCCCCCCCCCCTGGAAAAGATCCTGCGGGCGCCCATGAAAACACATTCCAATATATACAAGATGGAAGGTAACTAAATGATATGAGTAAAGGAGTGGAATCGAAGGTAAGGCTTTTTGCGGATGATGTTATTCTGTATAGAGTAATAAATAAGTTACAAGATTCTGAGCAACTGCAACGTGACCTCGATAATGTTGTGAGATGGACAGCAGGCAATGGTATGTTAATAAACGGGGATAAAAGTCAGGTTGTGAGTTTCACAAATAGAAAAAGTCCTCTCAGTTTTAATTACTGCGTTGATGGGGTGAAAATTCCTGTTGGGGATCATTGTAAGTATCTAGGTGTTAATATAAGGAAAGACCTTCATTGGGGTAATCACATAAATGGGATTGTAAATAAAAGGTACAGATCTCTGCACATGGTTATGAGGGTGTTTAGGGGTTGTACTAAGGGTGTAAAGGAGAGGGCATATAAGTCTCTGGTAAGACCCCAACTAGAGTATGGTTCCAGTGTACCAGGATTACCTGATTTAAGAATTGGAAAAAATCCAAAGAAAAGCAGCTCGATTTGTTCTGGGTGATTTCCGACAAAAGAGTAGGTTTACAAAAATGTTGCAATGTTTGGGTTGGGAAGAATTGAGAGAAAGAAGAAGAGCTGCTGGACTAAGTGGTATGTTCCGAGCTGTCAGCGGAGAGATGGCGTGGAATGACATGAGTAGACGAATAAGTTTGAGTGGCGTCTATAAAAGTAGGAAAGATCACAATATGAAGATAAAGTTGGAATTCAAGAGAACAAACTGGGGCAAATATTCATTTATAGGAAGGGGAGTTATGGATTGGAGTAACTTACCAAGGGAGGCGTTCAATAAATTTCCAATTTCTTTGAAATCATTTAGGAAAATGCTAGTAAAACAACAAATAGGGAATCTGCCACCTGGGCGATTGCCCTAAATGCAGATCAGTATTGATTGATTGAACTAATGCACCAAATTAACACGGGATCTTGGAGAGAGGATCACAATGCCGTAATTTGCAGGTCAGTAGCTTGCATCGTTGGGTTAAGACTTGGGAGAAAGAATACGAGCTTCATGAATAAGCAGTATGTTTTGAGCTGTCAGTGCAGAGATTGCGTGGAATAACATTAGTAGACGAATAAGTTTAATAATCATGTTATTTGCTCTACGTCCCACTGACAATTTTTACAGTTTTCGGAGAAGCTGAGGTGCCGAAATTTAGTTTCGCAGGAGTTCTTTTACGTGCCAGTAAATATATCGACACGAGGCTGACGTATTTGAGCAACTTCAAATACCATCGGACTGAGCCAGGATCGAACCTGCCATCTTGAGGTTAGAAAGCCAGCGCATCAACCGTCTGAGCCACTTAGCCCGGCGCGAATAAGTTTGAGTGGTGCTCTTAAAAGTAGGAAAGAGTGGTGGTGGTGGTGATTATTGTTTAAAGAAGAAGTACAACTAGGCAACCATCCTCTATATAACACTAATCAGAGGGAAAAAATGGAAGGGATCTGACACTTCGAAAAATGAAGATATCGGACGAAGTAAGACAAGGGCCACGAAGGCGTGAAAATAAAAGACTCCCTAGCCCTCGCAAACCTAATAGCGTCGTGGTCGGAAAAGAACAAAAGTTGACCAAGAGAGGTCGGATAGGATAGATTAAAGTGAGGAGTGGTGGTAATGGTGGTGATTATTGTTTTAAGAGGAAGTACGACTAGGCAACCATCCTCTATATAACACTAATCAGAGGGGAAAATGGAAGGGATCTGACACTTCGAAAATGAAGATATCGGTCAAAGAAAGACAAGGGCCACGAAGGGCGTGAAGATGAAAGACTCCCTAGCCCTCGCAAACCTAATAGTGTCAGGGTCGGAAAAAGAACAAGAGTTGACCAAGTGAGGTCAGATAGGATAGATGAAAGTGAGGAGCATGGCACAAGTAACTGGTAGCCATGCCAGGACTCAGCTGAGGGCTCAGTGGTCGCCAATCCACGCTCCAAAGTTCAGAGCCCATGGGGCCCCTTTTAGTCGCCTCTTACGACAGGGAGGGGATACCGTGGGTATTATTCTACCGCCCCCACCCTCAGGGGGAAAGTAGGAAAGATCACAATATGAACATGAAGTTGGAATTCAAGAGGACAATTTGGGGCAAATAGTCGTTTATAGGGACAAGAGTCAGGTATTAGGATAATTTACCGAGGAAAACGTTCGACGCATTTCCAAATTCTCTGAAATTATCTAAGAAAACATTAGGTAAACAACCCATAGGCAATCTGCCACTTCGGCGACGGCCCTAAATACAGATCAGTGGTGACTAACTGATTGATTGACTGATCGCATGCTGTGCGATGCTTAATCCACTGGGCGATTTTGGCGTGGTCGCATCCGGCATGCTCATTTTCAGTTCCCTTATCAACAATGATCCTCAGTGTATTTGACATCATCGCTGTTACTCTGTGTGCTGCTGTCTATTCCATTAAATACCTCTCTTGTTTGAAAGTGATGAAAGTGGCTTCATGGTGGATTAGTAAAGTGATATATATCTGCGACCCAAGTGTTCCCGCTCATTCTCTTAGATAGTATGTAAACACAGTTTGGGGTGGTCTATCCCTGCAACCTGATAGCCCATGTTTAACAGACTAAACACAAGGGTGGTGCACACATCCCTGCTGCCTAATGGACCACTGCAGGATTCTTTTTAATGTCAGTCTCATTTCAGTTGGGACGAACACCTTCTTAATGTAACGTGTAGCGTTATCTGCTGTACACGGCGACACGGCATCGATTCCCTGTTCTGTCAGACAGAAGCTTGGCAAGGGGATTGTTAGGTGGTCAAATTTGTAAGCAGCATGTAGCTCATCCCCTCCGGTTGTCAACTCAAGGAATGACAGAAAATTTATTTATCTCTTCGTCAAAATTTTCAAAATTATTATCTATTTGTGGGACTATGGTGATGACTGCTGTTTTAGAGGTGGTGGTGGTGATTATTGTTTTAAGAGGAAGTACAACTAGGCAACCATCCTCTATATAACACTAATCAGAGAGAAAAATGGAAGGGGCCCGACACTTCGAAAAATGAAGGTATCGGCCAAAGAAAGACAAAGGCCACGAAGGGCGTGAAAATGAAAGACTCCCTAGACCTCGCAAACCTAATAGCGTCGGGGTCGGAAAAGAACAAGAGTTGACCAAGGAAGGTCGGATAGGATAGATGAAAGTGAGGAGCCTGGCACAAGTAAGTGGAAGCAATGTCAGCACTCAGCTGAGGGCCCCGTGGTCGCCAACCCACGCTCCAAAGTTTCGAGCCCCTGGGGCCCCTTATAGTCGCCTCTTACGACAGGCAGGGGATATCGTGGGTGTTATTCTACCGCCCCCACCAACAGGGGGTGCTGTTTTAGAGGAAAGTGGTAGTAGTGATTATTGATTTAAGATGAAGTACAACTGGGCAACTATCCTCCATATAACACAAATCAGAGAGAAAATATGAAAGGGATCCGATACTTCGAAAAATGAAGATACCGGCCAAAGAAAGGCAAGGGCCACGAAGGGCGTGAAAATGAAAGATTCCCTAGGCTTCGAGTGCTCTAATACCGTCGGGGTCGGAAAAGAACAAGAGTTGATCAAGGGAGGTCGGGTAGAATAGATGAAAGTGAGGAGCCTGGCACAAGTAACTGGTAGCAATGCCAGGACTCAGCTGAGGGCTCAATGGTCGCCAATCCACGCTCCAAAGTTCAGAGCCCTTGGGGCCCTTATAGTCACCTCTTGCGACAGGTGATAACATTACATAATCGTTTGTATAATTCGTAAACAACAGTCCGTAGACCAAGTCAGGCATTAGTTTGGAGTAAGTTTGTTAATATGCAGGACACATAAGATGAGGTAATCAGTCCGAGGATCGTGAACAGAGTCCTTTTATTGACAAGCCCACACCCAACGAGGCGTAGTTCATATATTTGACTGGTTTACATTTCATGGAATTGCACTTAAACTGTGTTAATGGGCTCGTAAAACTGCTCTGATTATGTGTTAAATGTTTTCTCTCTAGACCGAAATAGACTGCATAAGACAGTAGAGGCTCGTTACAGCCAAGAAGTATGAGAAATGGAAACGGGCGCTCAGCGTATTTGAACTCCAATACACTTAAAATACCCAAAATACCCTATTGAGTTGATGTGTTTTTGCTGTCGTTGTTGGTGGTGATTATTGCTGTAAGAGGAAGTACAACTGGGCAACCATCCTCTATAAAACGCTAAACATAAAGAAATGGAAGGGCTCTGACACTTCGAAAAGTGAAGGTATCAGTCAAAGAAAGACAAGGTCCATCAAAGGCTTGAAAATGTAAGACTCCCTAGCCTTTCATACGTAATACCGTCGGGGTCGAAAATGAAGAAGTGTTGACCATGTAAAGTCGAATAGGATAGATTAAATTGAGGGGTCTGGCACATGTAAGTGGAAGCAATGCCAGAGCTAAGCTAAGGGCCCCGTGGTCACCAACCCACGCTCCAAAATTCAGAGCCCCTGGGGCCCCTTTCAGTCGCCTCTTACGACAGGCAGGGGATATGTGGGTGTTATTCTACCGCCCCCACCCACAGGAGGAGGAAGTGAGCGCGATATGACACTTCGATTAATGAAGGTATCTTCAAAAGTAAAGAAAGGGACACGGAGGGTGTGAAAACGTAAGACACCCCAGGCCTCGGACACATAGTACCGTCGGATTTGGAGGAAAATAACTGTTGACCAAGGGTGGTCGAATAGGAAAGGCGAAAGTGGGAATCTGACACAAGTAAGTTACAGTAATGTCAGACTCAGTTAGGCGAACCGTAGTCGCCAAACCGCAGTCCCAGTTGTAAAGCTCCTCTTGCCCACTTGTAATCGCCTCTTACAAGACGCTGTGGATACCGCCGTTCTATTCTGCTGCTCTCCATCTTCAAGAGAATCCCAAGTTGAAAGCCACTGAAGATTTACCCGTTTCAGTCGCCTTTTACCACAGGCAGGGGATACACGTAAGCCTATCTACAATATGTTTATGTCTCCACATATTATAGAAATTTTTTAGAGGTTCGACATTGAAAAAATGAAGGTATCATCGAAATGAGTGGTGGTGGTGATTATTGTTTTAAGAGGAAGTACAACTAGGAAACCATCCTCTATATAACACTAATCAGAGAGAAAAAATGGAAGGGGTCCGACACTTCGAAACATGAAGGTATCGGCCAAAGGAAGACAAGGGCCACGAAGGGCGTGGAAATGAAAGACTCCCTAGCCCTCGTAAACCTAATAGCGTCGGGGTCGGAAAAGAACAAGAGTTGACCAAGGGAGGTCGGATAGGATAGATGAAAGTGAGGAGCCTGGCACAAGTAAGTGGAAGCAATGCCAGAACTCAGCTACGGGCCCCGTTGTTGCCACCCCACGCTCCTCAGTTTAGAGCCCCTGAGGCCCCTTTAGTCAACTCGTACGACAGGCAGGGGATACCGTGGGTATTATTCTACCGCCCTCACCCACAGAGGGAAAATGGAAGGGATCCGACACTTCGAAAAATGAACGTGTCGGCCAAAGGAAGACAAGGGCCACGAAGGGCGTGGAAATGAAAGACTCCCTAGCCCTCGTAAACCTAATAGCGTCGGGGTCGGAAAAGAACAAGAGTTGAACAAGGGTGGTCGAATAGGATAGATGAAATTGAGGAGCTTGGCACAAGTAAGTGGAAGCAATGCCAGGACTCAACTAAGGGCCCCGTGGTCGCCAACCCACGCTCCAAAGTTCAGAACCCATGGGGCCCTTCTTAGTCGCCTCTTACGCTGGGCTGGGTAACCGTGGGTGGTATTCTACCGCCCCCATCCACAGGGGGTTCTATGATGGTCAACCGGATTTTTTGCGACTCGTCTCGGCACGACACATTATGTCATTATTTAATGAATGGAGCAGTTACTCGTAACTGGTTACATGATGTATAGTATTATAGGTCATAATCGATAAATTTTCGAGCTTAATATGGCTTACCCAAACATAATCTTGGCCTATAATATTTATAGAATAGAATACACATTACAATCATTATAGTATTACCTGAAATACTGTATATCTGGCATCTCTTAACTTGGTAAGAAATTTGAATTTCTCTGATGAAGTTCTCAAACTGAGAATGTAAAACTTATCCAGCAATCCCACGCGTTTATATATTTGCAGTCTTGTGTATTGTCAACGACTAGCAACAATATAGCGAAATATCAACAAAGAAAACTTGTATCTGCTGTGGCGGGTATTGCCAAGTTCTGGTTTATAGTTGCGCGATAGCGCTACTAGTATTTCCGTTATGGAAGCCATGGAGAAGACGTGATACCGAACATTTTTTCTTTGGTTCAATCGTATAACAAATGACACCGTGTTCAAATCTGTACTCCATTACGGTCTCTTATGTATTATACGCGAACCTTTTCTTGAGCCCGATTTTTACGGGGTGAGGAGTAAGGAGGGAGCGCTGCCGGTTCCGGTTATACTGCCAATGGCATAGAAATGAAATCTGAATTGAATCGATAATATGATCGATCGATATGAATTTACGAAACATTTATTATCTTACACCAACAACTGTGTCACACATACATTATTTAACATTATATAACATTTCTCGATGCGAATCTTGTTCCTAGCATGAATGATATAGTTTGGCTTTACTGTGTAAACAACAACAGTACTAGTTCGTAAACCGTACGCCAGATGTCGCACAGCTATGCATAAGCGATTCATAGTTTGTGTTTCAAAGGTTGCCAATACGGATGTCGAAGATAACCGAGGTCTACCGATTCAGCACTAGGGAGCTCAGGGTTCAAGAAAAGTTTGGCGTATATATAGGTGTAGAGATACAGTATGTATAATCATTTCTGCATTTTTCTGCGTGAGTGTACATGAAATATTTAAGTAAACAGTAATCACTAACACCAAAATTCCGTTATTCCAGTCTCTTAAAATCTGCAGCAATTTAAAGGACATTAAAATCCTGTAATACATTCTCAAATTAGAGGATGCGATTGAATCTAGCATGTAGTCACTCGGCTGCCAATCTGTTAGTTCCAGGTTTCAATCCTGGTGAGTTCGATTAGGGTCTCCAATAGGACAAGAGAATCCTCTTAAAACGACGATCATCATCATCATCATTCGTCATCATCACTAGGACTGGAGTGTAGTGACAGGAAGGATATTCGCTCTTGAACCCCCGGCTAAATCCTAAACTGGTCCTAGGTATTCCACCAACCCCACGAAACTTTGGAAAATGCCGCCAGAAAGAAAAGTCCTTTTTCGAATTGCTTGATCTACTGCTTTTCGCTGAAGTAAATCCCACACGCCATGTTATTCTCGGATATATGCTGTTTTTTACTCTAGAAAAAGCGTCTGGGCGAATTTTTATAAAGAGGAAATGCTTTCTTATTTTAGAGGCGAAGAAGAAATATAAATTTTGAAAGAAGATTGCTTATATTTTCATTGTTCTGTCCTTAGCGTGATCAATTGCATTGATCTTAGCCTCTTTGACATCTATTCAGTGACCACATGCAACTGTTTAAATGGATGAAACTCACTCAGATTGTGACTTAGTGACAGACCAAGTTGGTTTGTGGTACGGGTTCTGAAGCTGTGAGCTTGCATTTGGAAATTAGTGGGTTCGATCCCAACCGTCTACAGTCCTGAAGATGATTTTCCGCGCTTTCCCTTTTTCACACCAGACAAATACCGATGCTGTACCTTAATGAAGGCTACAGCCCACTACTTCCCAGCTTCAGCCTATTCCCAACCCTGCCTTTCCGAAAAACCTATGTGTGTTGAAACGGCATTAATCCACTAGCACGTGGCGCTAACCTATATGTTAGGCACCTTTAAGTAGCATTCATCATCAATCACTACTGATCTGCATTTAGGGCAGTCGCCCAGGTGGCAGATTCCCTATCTGTTGTTTTCCTAGCCTTTACTTAAATGATTGCAAAGGAATTGGAAATTTATTGAACATCTCCCTTGGTAAATTATTCGAATCCCTATCTCCTCTTCCTATAAACGAATATTTGCCCAAATTTGTACTCTTGAATTCCAACTTTATCTTCATATTGGGATCTTTCCTACTTTTAAAGACACCACTCAAATTTATTCGTCTACTGATGTCATTCCACACAATCTCTCCAATGACAGCTTGGAACATACCTCTTAGTCGAGCAGCTCGTCTCCTTTCTCCCAAGTCTTCCCAGCCCAAACTTCGCTACATTTTTGTAACGCTACTTTTTTGTCGGAAATCACCCAGAACAAATCGAGCTGCTTTCCTTTGGATTTTTTCCAGTTCTTGAATCAAGTAATCCTGGAAAGCGTCCCATACACTCCAATCATACTCTATTTGAGGTCTTACCAGAGACTTACATGCCCTCTCCTTTACATCCATACTACAATGCCTAAATACCCTCATAACCATGAAATACCCCCATAACTCATCATCATCAATCTACTAGCAAGAGGTAAAGAATAATGAGAGGGAAATATTTGTAGATGTAAAAACAAATGCCATGCTCTGTTTAGATGAGTTTTGTGATCATTTTTTTTTTTTAATAATGAAAGGAAACCCCATGAATTACCTAGTCAAGTGTGGTGTCAGTACTTTCGTGGGTCACCAAGTACTTAATATCGCTGAGAGTTGGCGAAGAAATAGTTCAATTTTTGTCTCCATTCCTAGTTACAAGGTAAATGGTGAACGCGTCTTCTTCGATAAATGTGCAGTAGACTAACGACAGAAACAATAGCATATTATTTTGAAAATGTAAAAGGTGGGGAAAGAGAGAGCATGCGCGCGCGTTAAACAAATCAAGTGAGTTCATTTTGACGGTTACGTCTCAAAACTCACGGGCTAAAATTAGTTACAAATAGTATCAAAACTCACGACTACAAACTGATAGCTAAAGTAAACATTCTAATGAGTCTCTAAATTCACGACTTCGTACAGCAGTGCTTGCGATGACCTCAGGAGGGATGAGATGCCCGATGACTCACGCTTCCCTTACGACAGGCAGGGGATACTGTGGAGGTTATTCTGCCACCTCAACCCACAGGGGAAAAATAATGGCTGGTGAATGAAAGTGACCGAGGTGTATTAGGCCTATATTATTATTATTATTATTATTATTAATAAAATATTTTGCTGTTGTCTTAAAGCTAATATAATGCATTTTTTACCTTTCATATAAATTTATAATAATGACGCATGGCCTGCTGGGAAGTCTGGTGCAGGTCATTAGAATTGACGCCGTATAGGTGACCTGCACGTCTGTGAGGATGAAGCCCTGCCGAAGATGAAGTATAATGCTGAAGACGGCCACGAACACCCAGTCCCCGAGCCATAGGAATTGACTAATGAACGTTAAAATCTCCGACCTGACCGGAAATCGAACCCGGGACCCCCTAGATCCTTCGGACCAATGGCCAGCATGCTAAGAATTTATGAATGCAGCCGGACGGCATAAAATTAAAGTAGGTATATTGCCCGCTGCTAGTTAAAAGAAAATATCAATTGGTAGACTAGTACTGGGGCTTAGTTCCTTAATGCAACCATAAGGCGGCATTTACTTGAATAAGGAATTTTATTTAGAGATATTAAAGATCATGGCAGTTAATTCACTCATTTAGTTTCTACACTTGGAGATTCATTTGCAAAAAAGGCGTATTTCTATTTTTCGTAAGAGTTCATCTATTTGCTTATTTCAATTGATTGTCTATCCAACATACTTAAACCGAAAAAAAAAAAATACTCATGACGCATACGATTATTCTGTGTGATATAACTGAATGATATTTGAAACTCATTCGATTATTTATATAATCGGATGGAAGTTATTCGATTATTAAAAGTATTCCATTATCCCATTAGTAATAGGGTGGACATTCATCCATTCAAGAACTGGACCTGCTCGTGAGTTTTGAGACTGGTCCAGGTGGAGAAACCTGTTCTTACTAATCCTCTGCCTGGAATTTGTGAGTTTTGGGACTCGTAAGTTTTGAGACTCGTGAGTTTTGAGAAGACACGATTTTGACAAGCATCTGCTGAGAAAATTTTGAAATAAATTGCTTCTTCTCGAATACATTAGAACGGTTCAGTTCAATAGTTCTACAGATCAAGAAAGTAGAATATCCAGTACAAGGTTTTTAAGATTTCAGCATGTTCGATCAAAATATAAAAATGCATTTTCAAATAATGTTTGCCATGTTTATTCTATGAGTGAAAATATACAGTTAGTGGTTTTCCTATATTTATTTACTAATTCCAATGTATTAGAATGGAAGCATTGATTTTCAGTTCAGCTTGCTTCCTGTAATTCTCCTTTCTCCGGCTGAACACTCGCAGTTTCATCTTAGAATGAAGATACTGCATACAAAGTTGGGTTCCGGAGACATAAGAACCTAAAATGACGGTTTTAGATTTATAGCAGAATTGAACTAAACCATCGATTTGTTTTTCAGTAAAAAGTCTGAAAATGATCATGGCAAGAATCTACTAGAAGTGATACAGTTACTTGTTGTACTCCCCTTGAAAGAAAAGATAGACTTATACTTCCTTATCGTCTATAATTCTTTCTATTTCCGTAAACGAATGTTAATAAGAATGCCTAAGTTGTTCTTAACTTACAGAGACCTTTCATACTTCTGCTCTGAACATGGTGTAATTCGGTAAGCCTATAACAGAAGTATAATTTGTACCATACATGCTGTGTTTGGAAATGCATTCCAATGCAATATGGGCACTTTATTGAGAAAGTTTGCTTCAATTTATTAAACAAATTACTGACATTTTATTCCCTGTAGGCCTACACTTTTCTACCTTTGAAAATATATATCAAGCAATAATACATACCCTCTATTTGTCTATGAAATTTGATCATTACTATTATTATTATTCAACAGCGTGAGTTTTAATGTTATTTGATTTACGTCCCACTAACTACTTTTAAGGTCTTCGGAGACGCCGAGGTGCCGGAATTTAGTCCCGCAGGAGTTCTTTTACGTGCCAGTAAATCTACCGACACGGGGCTGTCGTATTTGAGCACCTTCAAATACCACCGGACTGAGCCAGGATCGAACCTGCCAAGTTGGGGTTAGAAGGCCAGCGCCTTAACCGTCTGAGCCACTCAGCCCGGCAGCGTGTGTTTTATTTATTGCTAAGGGAATACTCAAAGAAATCTCTTCAGTATATTTTATGGTCAGACATATTTAAAAGTCCTAAGGAGTTATTTGTATGATCATCGGTTTTAAAGGGAATTACTCTTCTTCTTTTTAATCTGTTTACCTTCCAGGGTAGGTTTTCCCCTCAGACTCAGCGAGGGATCCCACCTCTACCGCTTCATGGGCAGTGTCCTGGAGCTTCAGACTCTGGGTCGGGATACAACTGGGGAGGACCAGTATTGCAAAATTACAACGAACGGGTCGAGGAAAGAGCTTCATCAATATCCGGATCCAGAAGAAGACAACACTTCTACCTAGCGGCTAACTGTTGAACTACGTAGTGAAATGCAACTTAGAGGTTTCTCCGCCAGGGCATTTGCGCTCCCACGTCTCACGCATCGCCAACGAAATACTCACCACGGAGATAACCGCGGGTCCAGCTAACGAGCGAAGATGATCGTTTATTTAAGTGAATAATAGAAAATTTAGGAATTAGAAGAAGCAAAAAAGGAACATTCATGAGAAGTTAATTAATATTTGATGTGATGACCTACTTGACTGGCATTTCTTCCATTTATTTGTACTGAGATCCACTCATTCTCTCTGTCCAGGAGCATACTCCGTGCGAGTGGGGGTGGTAGAATACATCCACGCTATCTCCTGCCTTTTTAAGGGACAACTAAAAGGGGCCCCAGGGACTCTTACCTTGGAGCGTGGGCTGGCGACCACGGTTCCCACATCTGACACTCGCATTGCTTCCACTCACATGTGCCAGGCTCATCGCGTTCATCTATCCTATCTGACCTCCCTTGGTAAACTCTTGTTCTTTTCCGACCCCGATGGTATTAGGTTTTCGAGACCGGGGGAGTCTTTCGTTTCCATATACTTCGTTCCCCTTGTCTTTCTTTTGCCGATACCTTTATTAGTCTTTCAAAGTGACGGAACTCTTCTATTTTCCTTCTTATTGTGTTAACAGAAAAGGTCACCCACTTGTACTTCCTCTTAAAAACAATAATCATCACCACCACCACTCTCCAGGGGCTCAAAGCTTATGAGTTGTGTGTGACAACGGCAACGAGCCTAAGCTGACTCTATCTATTGTTCCAACCATCAAGAGCCAACTATCTCTTATTTATATTACACTAACTGCCATGAACCCGTCGTTGATGGGTCACTATTTTTAAAATTGCAATATAATGCCGTCTAACGTAGATGAACGAGAGCAGAAGACACTCAGTTAGCAGTAACAATCAGCCCTTGTACTGTTATTGTTGATTAGTTGTAGGAGCATGCAGTTTGTTTTCTTTCAGCTCGGCGAAATTAGGGCCCTCCGCCCTTTCGCTGATTCTTAGAAACGAGAGTTCCCTCACGTTTCTCATCTCATTTCAATAGTCGTACTCGTTATCTTCCTAGTTCCTGACGAAGAGGGAACTAGCAGTTTTGCAGCTTTAAAATGTAACAACAACAACAACAACAACCACATCCATCGTCAGTTTGCTCGTTAACTTTTCTTTTTTTTTTTTTTTGTTGGGGTCGAAATAGATGGAGAGTCCCAGGGCGAAAATGTGCCCTTTTCATGAAGACTTTACAATATATACTGTGGTTTTCCTAACTGACTGACTAACTTTACAAACATATAAAACTGCATTAATATTGAAAATCTGAATATCTTCATTTAAAATGGAAAATCTGAAAATTAACATTCATTAAATAAAATACACACTCGTCGAACCTTGTACTCACACTTACTTGTTACCTGCTTACTTACACATACGTTATTTGAAGGGCGCCAGCTGTCACTCAGTACAGCAATAATATAATGAGACTCTTGACCATATCTAGGGTGTGGGGTAATAAGCTTACTTTTGACAACATACCATATAAGTTCTGGGAAAAGGAGACTGGCGTTCGGTTTCCCCATTAATTTTGAGGTTAAGATATTTTACTGTCAATGAAATGAAACTATAAATTCGTTTGATAGAACAATATATATTCTTTAAATAATATATCAAAAAATAGTGAGTTTTGTTGCGATAAAACAGATGAGAATATGAAATTATGACATTGCAACTAAAAGAAACTAGGCATGAATTTGAATTCTTCTTGACCGGACATATAACCATTTATACGAAATATTTCCCTCACTGATTCACTTGACTGTACCTTCAACATTTTGAGTGTAATTACGACGTAATCCATTGCTCTGGTGTTTACTGTAGATGTGTCACGCCTAACGTGGTGATACATCCTTGCGACTGCTTCTTCTCCATATCATCTGACTTCTTTGTAAGTCAATATGGTATGACCTCTTGGCAGGTCCAGGGTTGCCCTCTCTGACTCCTTGGTAAGCCTTGCGTCCGCGTCTTCTACTAAGTGACGGACCAACCATTTGGTCTCACTCTCTCAATGACCAATAATGGCTCACTGAGTCTTCACCATCTCTCGTTCACACTGGTTGGCTGACCACTTAAGGCCTCTTGATCTAGTAGACTACTTCACTGTACTGCATCCGTATAAGTAATGACTGACGCTACAATGTGCACCCACCTTATATAGACTTTGGTTGACACAACTACGTAATCTCCAGAAATAACAATGACATACTCCCACCTACGCGACAGATATTACATACAGTGGTGAAATAGCCCCGCGGCGACGAGTCGATGCGCGCATATCTAAATAACTACAATGCCGTAGCCAAGGCGCGGCGATGACTTGGCAGAATCGCCAGTGGTGTCGCAATATAACAACGTCACTTCCAATCTCTGATATATACAACAATTCTCACTGTACAGGTATTGAGTGTTATACTACACATACGTATATATGTATACATCTGAGTGCAATCTTGCAAGCAACAGGCAATTGCAAAATTGAATAAAACGGATAATTACAATAATAGTACAATATCACAGATAAAATAATAATAATACTGACATAATAATAATAATAATAATAATAATAATAATAATAATAATAATATACAGATAAAATCATACAATAATAAAAATACAGATATCATCTTGTAACGGGATTTGAACCGTTACAATTCGCCTCCCTCATAAATAAATCGAAGAACAAAGAATCGATTGATTTATGAACAAAATTATATATATAATACTGACACAGATAAACACTTTAAATGAGTATACAACAATAATTTTCTTTTTCAGCATCCATACATTTTATAATACATCACATATATGAGAATTCTTCTCGCACATTGCCATCGTAGATAACTGTCCAGTGTCCCATTCTCATACAATTCGCAAGAGCATAGCCCTTAATTTAACACACACAAATAATTTTAAATGATTACACTACATTCTTCTTTTCTTTTTTTTAACATATCAAAATATTTTGTGAAAATTCACTTATATGAGAACTTTTCTCGCATATTGTTATCTCAGATAACTGTCCAATGTCCTGTTCTCCGTTTTGTCACACAGAACATGACAATGTAGCACTTATTCTTCCAATGCACCAATACGACACTTGGTTCACACGCTAATTCATGTATGTTAATTTTATTTTGCCAGTTTCTTACAAAAATTTAATCATCTTACTCTTATTTCAACAAATCTCACGTGAAATACTCCTTTACATATATAATACTACAAATACCGACAATATCCCCTTCCTGATCTTTTAAGGAATATGCACACTTCCCGATACGGTTCACAATAGTGAAATACCCCTGATACAAAATAATAACTTCAACATATTTCCCGCCTCTGCAGATGATGAAATGGAACTCTGAGTAGCACCTTGTCACCCAAACTGAATCAATTTTGCCCTTGTTAACTTACATATCTCAAAAAATCACATCCTCCTTGGCAACAATAATTAAAGAATCAATACTATGGCTACAAGATGGTTCAATTATTCCGTAATCCAGCATAATGTTTATTTGTTCTTAGACTTCACTAGCATTTTTAAGTTGAATGGGGTACTTACCTCCCACAAATGATGAATGGTCATGTACTACAAATTTATGTTCATATACGTGTTCTTCCTCACTTACCACTAAATACCTCTCGATGCTTACCTAACATCGACCACAATTACTCCTCCTGTAATTCACTCAAATTACCTCACGTCACTGCCTCATACCGACGATCCCTCAGATCCTGGTCGTATAGACACGTAACACACCCAACAACACATTTCCTCTCACTAGGAACAACTTCACTTACCTCTCATATATTTCAAAGAACACACGTCACCAACACACTTACCTCAGACCATCATAATTAACACGTACTTCTTTGCTAGTTTCCTCCCAGAACAAACACACACTACCTAAATTAAAGTCTATTCAACTTCCATGATTTGCAACCAAGTCAGCTCCCATAATAACTGAATACACAAGTTTTGGTATAACAAGGCGTGGCTGAAACTTACAATTATCTTCAATTATGATTGGTACCGCTATCATTTTATTTACTCACTTTGACTCACCCAACGGCTGTTATAAGATCTGATAGTACCTTCACTTACCTTCTTCATATCACAATTTCCATCATCGGAGTTATTCCCTCACTACTTACATCACATTCTCAGCATTACAAGTACTTACATCACTTTTACAGATTACTTCTTACTTCTAACTTATTGCTACCATTAATTACTTCATTATCTACGACTACGTCATTACTTAAATATCTCACTTAACATCACTTAGGTCACAATCACACTATACTTAAATCTACTTTCACTATATAACTACTTATACTAAATACCTGTTCATCTACTACCTTCAGCCTGTCTACTTCACTTACCCGATTCCCTGTGAATCTGAGATATTCTGGCTCGATAAAGACACCTTGATAACATTCATATTCGGCTTATCATAATCCCTCTGATATCTCAAACCCGTACGCCTCCCATCTTCCGATTCTCTCTGATTACTCTTCTGACCTTCTCTCTCATAACTCAAATCCATACGCCTCCCATCTTCCGATTCTCTCTGATTACTCTTCCGACCACTGTCACCATCAACACAACTATTAATCCTCTGCGGATCATGATCACTACCTCTTCTCTGATACACGACTAACATTTTTCCCCTTCTCTCTACTATACTACTTTCACCAGACATCATGCGCTCTTTCTCTCGCGCGCGCCCTTGTACACATTTCTTCCAGAGCCTATCAATGAACACTTTAATGTCTACTAAATTAGACATATTATCCCAGTATACTCGAAACCATATTCTACTTTCACCGACAAAAACAGTCGACAAGATTTCCACCACGTATTCCCATTCATTAATATTATTCCTCGACTTACTTACAAATCTTTTCTCAACTACTTTTACAAACTCTATAGGATTAAACTGTTTTCCAGAAAACTTGGTTAAATCACGATCCCTACTGAACAAACCACTCGCTACTATCACGTCTAAACCTATCTTACCTCTACCTTTCTGCCGTATCACTCCCTGGCAGTTTACAACTTCTTCTTCTTCTTCTTCCGCTGCTCTCTCAGCATTCTCTTCCACTATTCTCACTTCTTCCTTCAATTCTTCCTCTCTTTCTCTTACCTGCTGTGATAGCGTTTCCTGTTCGTTCCGTAGTTCAGTGACCTCCACAAGTTTGCTTTCAATTTGTTCAATTCTACTAATCTGTTCCCCCATCTCTTCCCCAACTGCATTGCAAATCTTGTCCAATCTCTTCTCGACTACCTCAGGAATTTCTTCCCTATTACTCGAAATTTTATTACTTAACAGTACGATCTTGTTTGTACATGTTCCTTTACCATGCTTAATTTGAGTATGCAAATCGCTCCGATCCAACTTCATTTCACCTTCAATTTCAACACATTCTTCATTTGACTTACTTTCTAACTTACATGTTGACTTAGATGTTTGATTATTTATCTCTAATATCTTAGAATCTATTTTACTAATGATCGCGTTACAATTTTCGTTATTACTGCTAATAAACTGATCCATTTTGCTACATAGAGAGTTACACAGTTTATTAAAATTTTCATTACTACTATCAATTAATTCTTTCATCTCTTTCTTATTATTTTCACTCATCTTTTCCATTCGTTTATTACTATTTTCACTACTACTACTACTAAATAATTCTTTCATCTCTATCATCTCTTTCTTATTATTTTCACTACTAGTATCAATCTTTTCCTCCTTCCGTTTATGACTATTAATTATTTGTTCCATTTCTTTATTATTATTATTATTATTATTTTCACTACTAGTATCAATCTGTTCTTCCATTTTGCTACAGCTACCAATCACTTCTTCCATCTGTTTATTATTATTTTCATTACTAGTATCAATCTCTTTCTTCCACTTTTCGAAACTCCTATTCATTTCTTCCTCGAACTCGTCCATTTTGGCCATCAGCAAATTAAAAAGATCCTGGCTCATCCCCCCCGCGATTTCCTTTTGAATTTCAGTGTGCTTCTCAATTTCTGCACTTTCCTGAATTTCCTCAGAATTTTCCATCGTATTCACCTGCTCCCTACTCTGAATTTCACCTTGGATGTCCGCAAAAGCAATGACCTCGTCCTCACATGACTTGTTACTGTCTTCCGTGTCCATCTTTGGTTCACTAGTGATAGTACGCGATCTTAAATTAATCTCCCTCTTCAAATCCCTTGACATATCCCCAAAATACAAATATATATCACAAAATTACACTCTTGACATTTACCGGTAATAATTTCCGTTGGCTTAAATGCGCACACTCCTCCCAAAATGAACCTATGATATGCTGTCATTCAGAACAGATTCTGAATTTATTCGAGTCCCACGTTGCGTCGACACATTGTGGTTTTCCTAACTGACTGACTAACTTTACAAACATATAAAACTGCATTAATATTGAAAATCTGAATATCTTCATTTAAAATGGAAAATCTGAAAATTAACATTCATTAAATAAAATACACACTCGTCGAACCTTGTACTCACACTTACTTGTTACCTGCTTACTTACACAAACGTTATTTGAAGGGCGCCAGCTGTCACTCAGTACAGCAATAATATAATGAGACTCTTGACCATATCTAGGGTGTGGGGTAATAAGCTTACTTTTGACAACATACCATATAAGTTCTGGGAAAAGGAGACTGGCGTTCGGTTTCCCCATTAATTTTGAGGTTAAGACATTTTACTGTCAATGAAATGAAACTATAAATTCGTTTGATAGAACAATATATATTCTTTAAATAATATATCAAAAAATAGTGAGTTTTGTTGCGATAAAACAGATGAGAATATGAAATTATGACATTGCAACTAAAAGAAACTAGGCATGAATTTGAATTCTTCTTGACCGGACATATAACCATTTATACGAAATATTTCCCTCACTGATTCACTTGACTGTACCTTCAACACTTTGAGTGTAATTACGACGTAATCCATTGCTCTGGTGTTTACTGTAGATGTGTCACGCCTAACGTGGTGATACATCCTTGCGACTGCTTCTTCTCCATATCATCTGACTTCTTTGTAAGTCAATATGGTATGACCTCTTGGCAGGTCCAGGGTTGCCCTCTCTGACTCCTTGGTAAGCCTTGCGTCCGCGTCTTCTACTAAGTGACGGACCAACCATTTGGTCTCACTCTCTCAATGACCAATAATGGCTCACTGAGTCTTCACCATCTCTCGTTCACACTGGTTGGCTGACCACTTAAGGCCTCTTGATCTAGTAGACTACTTCACTGTACTGCATCCGTATAAGTAATGACTGACGCTACAATGTGCACCCACCTTATATAGACTTTGGTTGACACAACTACGTAATCTCCAGAAATAACAATGACATACTCCCACCTACGCGACAGATATTACATACAGTGGTGAAATAGCCCCGCGGCGACGAGTCGATGCGCGCATATCTAAATAAATACAATGCCGTAGCCAAGGCGCGGCGATGACTTGGCAGAATCGCCAGTGGTGTCGCAATATAACAACGTCACTTCCAATCTCTGATATATACAACAATTCTCACTGTACAGGTATTGAGTGTTATACTACACATACGTATATATGTATACATCTGAGTGCAATCTTGCAAGCAACAGGCAATTGCAAAATTGAATAAAACGGATAATTACAATAATAGTACAATATCACAGATAAAATAATAATAATACTGACATAATAATAATAATAATAATAATAATAATAATAATAATAATAATAATAATAATAATAATAATAATAATAATAATAATAATATACAGATAAAATCATACAATAATAAAAATACAGATATCATCTTGTAACGGGATTTGAACCGTTACAATACACACAAGCGATACTCACCATTGATGGACCTGACAATAAACATTTGTTTTTTGATACCTCCAATATTGTACCTCGTGCAAGAAAATTGTAGGCTATTAGATATAAATGATTGAAAGATCGATTTGTCTAAATTTATTTAATTGCTTCTTGTTATGGAATGCCAGAGCATACGCCTACCAAAGAAGTCTTAACGTGCGTAATTTATGCATAAACTATGTGTGGTACACGTCGTTAGCGGGTTACTGTTTGTATCTATTTGAGGCAGTAAAGTGGCACAACACCTCAACTAACAACAGTGAGTAACTTAATATTATAGCCTAGTTAATAAGTTGTACGGATTTAGGACAATGTAGGCTATCATATTTTCTCTTCTTCGAGATTTGTGATAACAGATTTGTTTTAATGATTGACTTTATTTCGCACCGACACAGATAGGTCTAATGACGACAATGGGATAGGAAAGGGGTAGGAGTGGGAAGAAAACGTCCGTGGCCTTAATTAAGGCATAGCCTCAACATTTACCTGGTGTGAAAATGGGAAACCACGGAAAACCATCTTCAGGGCTGCCGACAGTGGGATTCGAATCCACTATCTACCGAAAGCAAGCTTACAGCCCCACGGCCAACTCGCTCGGTGGTGATATCACAGCAACCACCTCCCTCATAATTCCCTTTTTCCTCGTTCTTCGAGTGGTCGTGTTTCCCTTCTCATTTTGATAGTCATCTTAACTATCTTACTTTAATTTAATGGCTTGTGGCCTTCGAAGGGGCCTGGTGCAGGTCTTTCGAAATGACGTCTCTGAGGATGGCCTCTTCTTACGAAGAATTCTAATTATGGCAATAGCACACACCCATCCAGCCTCCGAGCCATTGGAACTAATTAATCTAGGTTAAAATCCCCGACCCGGCCGGGAATCGAACCCGCGATCCTCTGGACCAAAGATCAGAACGTTAACCATTTAGCCAAAGAGCCGGAGACTATCTTTCTGATCAGTAGTGGCTAACGGTGGAGCAGGTTTGCAGTTTATTTCTATCAGCATAATAGTTGGTTACCATGACGACTGAACAATAGAAGCTGCAGTGCTTCCCGTTGACGGAGTCTATATACATTAAAAACAAAAATACTAACGACCGTGTGCCTGTACATTGACTAGTTTGGTGAAACTTCCCTACAGTTATCCGTTTCAGGTGTAATAGTGACCATCTGCATATTTTTTAGCTTTGTCTGTTTGTTTGTCTATAACTTGAAAACTACTGGATATATTTCTACCAAACTTCATATTTAGAATCCACCTGTTCTTCGGTAGGTTTGAGGGTATGTATTGTTTCTAAATCTCTGAACTGAGTGGGGGTTTATACGAAACCGAAACCATGTTTTGCACTCCCACAAAACATAGCCTACACAACCAAACTTAATGGAAATCTACATACCTTAATGGAAATCAATTTCTAAAGTTTTTTCTAATGTGCATCATTTCGATACGAGGATTAATAAGGGAGATATCATTAACGGACCGTTTTTCGGTATAAGTCCCACCGGACTTAACTCAAGAGCGGGCGCATGTAAAGCGTATTTCTTATAACTTGAAAGCTACTGAAGATATTTCACCAAACTTTATATTTACCATCCACCTGTCCAAAGGCAGGTTTTAAAGTCCATACCATTTCAAATTTTCGGAATGGACTGGGGGTTTATAGGGAACCGTAACAGTGATTTCACTCTCCCACAATATATATAAGGCCAACCTGACTGGAAATCCGCCAACCTTGATAAAAATACATTTGTAAAACTTTTTTCTCATGCGCATTTTTTTCGACAGGAGGATTAATCAGGGAGATACTGTATTATTAATGGTCGGTTTTCGAGGCTAAGTCCAGCGGACATAGCCCAAAAGGTGTTATACGTGGAGCATATTCTTTATCTATCTATATAAATAAAATCCTAACGATCGTGTATCTGTGCATTGACTATTTTGGTGAAATTTTTGTACAGCTATCCGTTTAAGGGGTAATAATGACAATCTGCATATTTTTTAGCTATAGTTTCCTGAATGTACTAAATTTTACCCCTCTCGCCCAACGTCAAGATTGCGTCACAATATGAGAGACGAGCTAGAAAATTGAAATTAGGCAAGATTATACGTTTTTGCGTGCAACCGATGGAAAATTTCCAATATCTTCAAATTTTTCACTTTTGTCCCCGAAGAATATCGAAATATGGAGACAATTTTGATGACGGTGCAGATCTTCGTTTCGAGGTATTCCGCGGCTAAACGGTAAGTCCTATCACAAAACGGATGGCACAATGTCGGTTCAATTTGGAATGATCCACAACTTTGGTCCTATGACTTATTATCGTTTCTCTCTCCTTTATACGTTAGATTTGGCTGTATTCCTCGAGTGTTCGTAAATTTTGTGCTTTTTACACGTATATGACATAGTCTGACACACTTACAGGGAAGATAGAGTCATCGAATTTGACACGCCCATGTACACGACCAATGGCTATATATAAACCAACATTCATGATTCTAGCTTGCACATAAGTATGTGAAAAATAATGCAAAATGTTAAAAATGTCTCCAAGTTTCACCCCATTCAAACATTGTAACTCAATCTAACCCATAAATATGGGAAACACGTAAATATGTTGAAGATCACACATGTAGAGCGATAAAAGGGGCGTCTGATGGCGCAAGCCGTTTGTTGATATGATTTACAGTTTAGGAGCAGTAAATCTCGAAATGAAGGTATGTACTTACAAACGTGCTCATATAAATAAAATCGTAACGACCGTGTATCTCTACATTGACTATTTTGGAGAAATTTCCGTACAGTTATCCGTTTCAGGTGTAATAATGACCATCTGCATATTGTTTAGCTTTCGTGTCTGTTTGTCTGTTTCTCTGTTTGTCTATAACATAAAAACCACTGGATATATTTCTACCAAACTTCATATTTAGAATCCACCTGTTCTTGGGTAGGTTTTAGGGCCAATATTGTTTCTAAATCCCAAAACTGCCTGGGGTTTTATACGAAACCGGAACCGTGATTTTGCACTCCCATAAAATATACACAACTAAACAATGGAAATCTACCTGCCTTATTGCAAATCAATTTCTAAACCGATTTTTCTCATGTGCATCATTTCGATACGAGGTTTAATAAGGGAGATATTATTAACGGACCGTTTTCCGGTACAACTCCCACCGGACTTAACTCATGAGCGGGTGTGTGTAAAGCGTATTTCTTATAACTTGAAAAGTACTGAAGATATTTGAACCAAACTTTATATTTATCATCCACCTGTCCAAAGGTAGGTTTTAAGGTCCATACCATTTCAAACTGACGGAATGGACTCGGGGTTTATAGAGAACAGAAACAGTGATTTTACTCTCCCACAATATATGCAAACCAACCTGACTGGAAATTTACCAACCTTGATAGAAGCCCTTTTGTAAAACATTTTTCCTCATGTGCATTTCTTCGACAGGAGGATTAATAATCTAGATATCATGGACGGTCGGTTTTGCAGGCTAAGTCCAGCAGACATAGCCCAAAAGGTGTTGTATGAGGGTAAGATTCCTTATTTATATATGTAAATAAAATAGTAATAACCGTGTGTCTGTACATTTACTATCATGATGAAATTTTCATTTAATTATCCGTTCCGGGTGTAATAATAACCATCTGGATATATTTTGAGCTTTGGTGTCTGTTTGTTTGTCTGAGTTCTTATAACTTCTTATAACTTTAAAGGAATCATTTGGGAAGGAGAGAAGAGATTTGTACCTGTTAAGAAGGTAATGACCTCAGAGCCTGTTTCTTATACAAGGGAAATAAGAAAATTAAAAAGAAAATGTAGAATAGTAAACAGGAAAATCAAAGAGAGTAGGGAGAGTAGAGAAACTAGAAAACAGCTAATGAGGGAACTGAATAGAGTTAAAAAGGAAGCAAAAGAGAATTATATGAATGGCATTCTTCAAGAGGGTAATGGCTACAAAGGGAAATGGAAAAAGCTGTATTCATATATCAGGAATCAAAAAGGAAAAGGAATCAAAATTCCTACAGTGGTGGGAGAAGGGGGTGAACACTATTTAACAGATACTGAGAAAGCAAACCTATTTATTAGGGAATTCAGAGCTTCAGTAGATGATTGTCAGGAGTTGGAAACCGAAACAGAAGATAGAGAGGGAGAGACACAGAGGGAAACAAGAAGCTTCTCTTTCACAAATGAAGATTTTTTCAGAGAAATCCAACTGGTTCAGCAAGGAAAAGCAGGAGGAAGTGATCAAATTACTGGGGAGGTGTTAAAGACAATGGGGTGGTACATAGTGCCTTATTTAAAATTTCTCTTTGACTATGTCATAAATAATAGTGTAATACCAAAGGAATGGAAGGAACTACAGATCAATCAGCCTGACCAGTATAGTTTGTAAAATACTGGAGAGTTTAATATCAAAGTACATCAGAGGGATATGTGATGGGTTCATGAGGAGCCAGTATGGATTTAGAAAGAAATTTTCTTGTGACGCACAACTGGTGGGATTTCAACAGGACATATCAGATCAATTGGATTCAGTAGGCCAGTTAGATTGCATAGCTATAGATCTTTCCAAAGCCTTTGATAGAATGGAACATGGAATGTTATTAAAGAAATTGGAGGGAATAGGATTGGACGTAACAGTTACACGTTGGATAAAAACATTTCTAAATTCAAGGGTTCAGAAAGTCAAAGTAGGAAATAATGTATCATAGGAAGAGAAAGTTTGGAAGGGAATTGTACAGGGTAGTATAATCGGTCCGTTACTTTTCTTAATATACGTAAATGATTTATGGAACAATATAAGATAAAAATAAGATTGTATGCAGATGACATAATTGTTTATAGGGAAATAAATGAGGTGTCTAGTATCAAAAATGGACAAAAGCCATTTTGTTAATTTTTCAGTAGAGCCACATTTTTGTTTCTCTATGTTAACCTCCTGATACGAGTGTGAAACTTTTTGTGTGCCATATTGCCAGCCCTATGATCAAGAAAACCATTGTCGACACTTAAGAATTTCATTCTAAGGCAATGTAAAACACGTTCAAATATGACGATGTCCATTTTTGAATCTAAGATTGACTATTGTCCGATTTTGATACAAACATCCATGTAAGTTAATTGTCCACTTTTGAAACGAACTATCCCAATATTTTGAAAAAAAAGTTGCGGGATGGCATGATAGTAAACTTCTGTTTTAAAAGAAATGTAATGAAAATATAAAAGAAATAAGTTTAATCTGATACCTTGTTAACAACGAACATGATATTCATCTGAACTTATTGTGGTCGTCATCTTCTCCAGATCTTTCTCAATGAGTCCAAAAGCCCTATCTGACGGCAAATATGAGTTTCCAATAACTGGAAATATCAGTTTTCATTTCTTTGCCTCATTCTCCAGCCACGTATAAACAGACACGTTGTCAGGGCGCAGCTTATCTTGAGATGTGCCTGTTACAACAGACAGTTTTGTAACAGTAAAGTTGTCTGGAATAATAAGCCGACTGATCAGTTAATTTTGGTAAAGCAAGGTTCTTTTGGCAATCATAGGACATTAAAAGTGAGTCCTCTTCCTTTTTTCAGTTGTAGATAAAAATTCTCTGCTTGTTTATTGTGGATAGTTCTCTTCAAAATTACGGTTGTTCTTTCCTCTTCATTGTTTTCAAACGTAATACATTGCTCTAGTTCCAAGCATGTAGTGCACTCAAGTGCGCAAGGAGAAGACACCCCGAAATTTAACCTGGTATTAAAAATGTGCCTAAAGTACGCTCCCTTTACTTGCAATTCCAAGCTGAGGGACAGGGAACTTTTGCTGAGATGCGTGGAAGTAGGAGGAAGGGAAAAGGTAGGAAAGGGAAATGTGGAGTAGAGGATAGGAAAAGACAGGTGGAACAGGGTCATGGGAAGGAGAAAAGGGAGGAGGAAGTAGCTTCTGCAGCAGTGAGAGAAGATAGGGCTGACCAGGAGAGGAGGGGATCAGATGAGGTGGGGAGGGTTGAGGCTCTGGTCATGGGGGATTCCATCGTTAGACACGTGGGGAAAGTGTGTGGAGGAAAAGGAACCAGGGTAGAATGTTATCCCGGAATTAGGTTGAGGCAGATGTTGAGGAAAGTAGAAGAGAGGGAGGAGGGGAAGGAGAAGGTGGTAGTGTTTCACGTTGGTACCAACAACGTAAGGCAAGCTGATATAAGTACCAACATAGTTGGAGATGTGTGGGATCTGGTAAATGCAGCACGGGTAAAGTTTAAGAAAGCGGAGATTGTAATTAGTGGAATACTGTGTCGGAGGGATACTGACTGGAGGGTGATTGGGGATTTAAATGAGACTATGGAGTGGGTATGTGGGAAACTGGGAGTGAAATTTCTAGATCCTAATGGGTGGGTAGGAGATAGGGATCTGCGCTCAGATGGCCTTCATTTAAACCGCAGTGGTACATATAAGTTAGGAAATTTGTTTGGAAGGGTAAGAGGGAGGTACATTCAGGGAAACGGGATGGCCTAGGGAGCGGTGATAAGGGAACAGGGAACTGGAAATCAAGTAGGGATGACATAAAATTGTTAGTGTTGAACTATAGAAGTATTGTAAAGAAAGGAATAGAATTAAGTAATTTAATAGATATATATTTACCAGATATTGCAATTGGAGTTGAATCATGGCTGAGAAATGATATAATGGATGCAGAAATTTTCTCACTGCACTGGAGTGTGTATCGTAGAGATAGGATAGGAATGGTGGGAGGGGGAGTGTTCATTCTGGTGAAAGAAGAATTTGTAAGCTACGAAAAAGTTAAAGATGGGACACATGAAATTCTAGGTGTAAGGCTCATTTCTAAAGATAATAGGCAACTTGATATATTTGGAGTGTACAGATCGGGAAAGGGTAGCACTGACGCGGATTCGGAATTATTTGATGGGTTAGTCAGCTATGTGGGAAACGACATGGAAAGAAGTGTGATTGTAGCGGGAGATCTGAATTTGCCAGATGTAAATTGGGAAGGAAATGCGAACGACAGGAAGCATGACCAACAAATGGCAAATAAGTTAATATGGGAAGGACAGCTGATTCAGAAAGTGATGGAACCAACCAGAGGGAAAAATATCCTGGATGTGGTGCTGATAAAACCAGATGAGCTCTTTAGGGAAACTGAAGTAATAGATGGTATTAGTGATCATGAAGCTGTTTTGTGGTAGTTAAAATAAATGTGATAGAAAGGAAGGTCTTAAAAGTAGGACTGTTAGGCAGTACCATATGGCTGATAAAGCAGGCATGAGGCAGTTTCTAAATAGTAACTATGATCGGTGGAAAACGGTAAATAAAAATGTACACAGACTCTGGGATGGGTTTAAAGAAATTGTTGAGGAATGCGAAAACAGGTTTGTACCTTTAAGGGTGGTAAGGAATGGTAAAGATCCACCTTATTATAATAGAGAAATAAAGAGACTAAGAAGGAGGTGCAGACTGGAAAGAAATAGAGTTAGAAATGGCTGTGGAAGTAAGGAGAAATTGAAGGAACTTACTAGAAAATTGAATCTAGCAAAGAAGGCAGCTAAGGATAACATGATGGCAAGCATAATTGGCAGTCATACAAATTTTAGTGAAAAATGGAAGGGTATGCATAGGTATTTTAAGGCAGAAACAGGTTCCAAGAAGGACATTCCAGGAATAATTAATGAACAAGGGGAGTGTGTATGTGAAGATCTTCAAAAGGCAGAAGTATTCAGTCAGCAGTATGTAAAGATTGTTGGTTTCAAGGATAATGTCGAGATAGAGGAGGAGACTAAGGCCAAAGAAGTAATAAAATTTACATATGATAACAATGGCATTTACAATAAGATACAAAAGTTGAAAACTAGAAAAGCGGCTGGAATTGATCAGATTTCTGGGGATATACTAAAGACAATGGGTAGGGATATAGTGCACTTGTCCAGGGCTCCAGTGCATAACAATTTATATTAATTGGCTTATAAAGTGGCTGTAAGGATTTATTCGACGAGACCCTTGGATATTCCCTGGAATCGAAAACCATCACCACTACTTGAGTTTTCCTCGGCTTGCTCAAGAGTACGTGGGTACGTGGTATGTCCGGAAGGGGCTTAAACTATTTAATTCCAAGTAAGGGGAGAGGGTCTCGGATATCATAGGAATACGAACACATTACTAATGAGAAGGAATGCCGTCATTTTGCAGAAACACTTTTAATTAACTAAGGAAAACACTTGAAATTTCATTACATACAGATATGCCGAAATATTTATTAATACACTACACTACTTCATAATCAGGTCTGAGCTTGAATGTCCTTTTCTCTCTTTCTCTCAGACCGGCATTTATCATTTCATAACCTTCAAATCATTAAACACACTGAAAAGGGCGTCCCCTTTGAATTATCTAACACACGAAGATCTTATTATATTAAGCATTTTACACATATGTTATTTACAAGGGGCATATCTTCTTTACGGCACGAGTTATATCACTCAAGTTAATCATATCATGTTTATTGAGGGTCGTTGAAGTTATCGAGTACACTTTGAAACACATGATAGCTATGTCACATTCTCTATGCTAATAACCTCGTCTGATTTATCACGCTGAGTATTAGCCCCTCATAACGCCTGTTTCATAGGGATTTACCTAGGCGTTAATATAACACGTGACATTTCATTTCAACGGTGTTTCTAAAAATAACAGGCATATCAACCGACAACCAATAAATTGCATCACCTAACATATAATACACTCACTGGAAGAAATAACATAACACCTTGCATTTGCTTCTCCATGCCAGAGAAGAAAGAAAAAACAACAACACAGGATCTTGGTACAGTTCAGCTTAGTTACCACATGTGGGCAACAGTCTCCTTCATACCCTGGAGCCTCGAGCTCAGGACTTCCATATGTGGGGTGTACAAAAAAACCCGGAAACCCTATCACGGTTTTCATTTTAATAATAATAACAAAGGTGGAAGGAGTTCATTCATTTGTCAAACCTGAGATATGTGCGACGGTGTCTTTATCTTGAATTATGCATGTTTTCGTTCTACTATGGAAAGAAAGGAGGACTGAGAACACCCCTTTACACAGTGGCCAGCAAGCTCCGCTCGTCCCCTCTAGGCCATAAATTTGTAAATCGGCTCGGCTCGCCTGTCTTCTATTTTCCTTTTTTCTTCCCCCACAGAGCAAGGCTATTCCCTTACTTGCTATATTTAAATACTCATATTAACGCAAAACAAATTTTCTCTGCGATTCATCGGCACTGTCAGCGTGACATCCTACGTATGGCCTCAGCCATCTCATTCATATGACGGCATTTCCATCGTCCATATATATGTGCTACCGGGGGAATCCACATATGTAAACACCACTGTACTTTTATACTTACGAACTCACAAATCAAGTACCGTCCTTTCGATCCTCATACCCCGAAAACAGTACACATTTAACCAGAAGACTCTAGCCTTCAGAATAAAAAATAAAATAATAATTCATGATTAATCGCGATCTATGAAATTCGAGTACACCCCGCAATTGGTTCATTGCCGTCTTGTAGTATGCAGCCTTAAATCCATACAGGAGGAAATTCTATCATCAGGTGACGTATCATCCTAAATAACTAATCGGGAAATTTGTGATGATTCGCAGCATTTAAACTCAGCCTTGGACGATCGGATCATATTATGAAACCTTATTCCCCTTTATTTACATCACGTCACCTGTAAATTTTACTAGGGCCTTATTAATTACCATGCATTATATCCCCTAATTAATGAAATGAGTGGCTCCAGCCACGAAGAAAATCTCACAGGAAAATCTTATCAACTATAATCCCTGAAACCTGCGTTATACTCAAATGATATTCAAAGTATTTACATGCAAATGATTTTACTTCCCTACACGTGACCAGCTATCAAGATAAATGAAAGAGTACTCATCACTTCTGCGATCAGCTACCCTCAGGGAGTACATCCATCAGCTTAGGTGGTCATCGGGGCGTTGATATCTGCAGGGTTGTCCAGAGTCCTCATCTGCCGGTTCGTCCGCATGCCGATTGGATCCTCAGATGTCGTCGGAAGGTCCAGAGTATACCTGATGTGTTGGAGTGACTATACAGCGGACCGCTCACCAGCCCTGAAGTTCTCGGAAGTCAAATATGCAATGAGGAAGGATTAATGTGTTATAAATGCACTAATTGTGTCATGCATTATAACTCTGTCACGGCTAAAGGTACTCATATATTCAAGTATCCTAGCCCTCGATTGTTAATCTGTCCTGCAGCTCGACACCATTGCCTTCCCTTGCACACACTAATTTTCCATAAATACTGTAGTTGAATCTAGGAGCACCACACACTAGGGCGCATTCACAGGGTTTGAACATACATGTTAATATTTTTTTTATCGGTCATCAATCGACCCACTCCGCTTCAATAATCTTTAATACAATGTGCAACTCACTGCGTTAGAGCGAATACGGCGGACACTGCCCGGTCTACAAAAAAATTGATGGCTGAATGCCAGTCACTGATGTCGTCGGTTCGAAACTCACTACAACACTGTGATCGAACTATATCTTGAACACCCCGCGCCTCGCTGATACATAATCCGAATAAAAAATTCACATCCAGATCATTGCAGACTGCATTAGAAGCATGATGAATAGCTAGCTTGCAACGCACTGTCACTCACTATGTGTTGTCATTTATCATTACATATCACTGTTCGATGAGGAATTTCCACAATGTAAAACACTGAGTATTTATACTAACTGTTCACTCACGAATAGGCCTGTTGATTAGCCCGAAGGCACAGAATATACTGGGATACACTGGTCTCTTGCCTCTCGCCTATATGGTGGAAAGAATTATTTCTGGAGGGGGAATCAGTCCACGCCCTCTTGTCATACATGGACCCGCTAGCAGATACATTTACACGTTGAATTTAGTATCAAATTAAAGCCTGTACATTCCACTTTCCGTTGATCAATTTTCATTGCGAATCCTTCACCTTCTCGCCTGTAATTATCAAAGTGTCAGTACCAATTTAAAGTAGGTGGAGCTTGACTCCTGGGATTTTTTAGTTTTCCTGGTCCTGCCAGGGCCGGGCATCTGGTCTTTCTCACTTCAAGATATTCACTACCTGCGCACTTCCCATTATCCTTATTATGTGGAATGGTTCTCTGGATGACAAATCCACATAAAATCTCCTCCTTCATCGAAGCTATAAGTCGAAATTATCTATCAAGTGTTTCCGAGTTATTAATGTTGATAGCCTCGAAACAGTTGAAAGCTATACATTGGTGCCACCAGATATTTAGGGGAATACATGGGAGGTTATCGTCTCGAATGTTGGGACGACTTCTTTGAGGCTGTTTCGTGACCTCACCTCTCAGTCATGTGACATCTCGCTTGCCCCAGCTCCCTCGCTCAGAGAGAGATAGAATTCCACTTACGGGCGCCTTTACTCCCTGTTTTCTCAATTGCGCGCAACGAGAGGAGAGGCGCGTGACTCTACGGGGGGCGGCTCGCATCCCGGAACCGTCAAGATTATCCCCGTTCGGCGGCTATTTAACGTAGAACCGCGCGGAAAACGGCATATTCTCTCTACAGGATGTCTCCATATACGTATGACGAGGTCATGAACGGTCACAATAGTACCATATCTGAAGTACTTATTTGATTATTGTTTGGTCGGAGGAGCTATACCAGATGAATGGAGAGTTGCTATAATAGACCCTGTGTATAAGGGAAAGGGTGATAGACATAAAGCTGAAAATTACAGGCCAGTAAGTTTGACATGCATTGTATGTAAGCTTTGGGAAGGCATTCTTTCTGATTATATTAGACATGTGTGTGAAATTAATAACTGGTTCGATAGAAGGCAATTCGGTTTTAGGAAAGATTATTCCACTGAAGCTCAACTTGTAGGATTCCAGCAAGATATAGCAGATATCTTGGATTCTGGAGGTCAGATGGACTGTATCGCGATTGACCTGTCTAAAGCATTTGATAGGGTGGATCATGGGAGACTACTGGCAAAAATGAGTGCAATTGGACTAGACAAAAGAGTGACTGAATGGGTTGCTATATTTCTAGAAAATAGAACTCAGAGAGTTAGAGTAGGTGAAGTTTTGTCTGACCCTGTAATAGTTGAGAGGGGAGTTCCTCAGGGCAGTGTTATCGGACCTTTATGTTTTCTTATATATATAAATGATATGAGTAAAGGAGTGGAATCGGAGGTAAGGCTTTTTGCGGATGATGTTATTCTCTATAGAGTGATAAATAAGTTTCAAGATTGTGAGCAACTGCAACGTGACCTCGAAATGTTGTGATATGGACAGCAAGCAATGGTATGTTGATAAACGGGGTTATAAGTCAGGTTGTGAGTTTCACAAATAGGAAAAGTCCTCTCAGTTTTAATTACTGCGTTTATGGGGTGAAAGTTCCTTTGGGGGATCATTGTAAGTGTCTAGGTGTTAATATAAGGAAAGATCTTCATTGGGGTAATCACATAAATGGGATTGTAAATAAAGGGTACCGATCTCTGCACATGGTTATGAGGGTGTTTAGGGGTTGTAGTAAGGATGTAAAGGAGAGTGCATATAAGTCTCTGGTAAGGCCCCAACTAGAGTACGGTTCCAGTGTAAGGGACCCTCACCAGGATTACCTGATTCAAGAACTGGAAAAAATCCAAAGAAAAGCAGCTCGATTTGTTCTGAGTGATTTCCGACAAAAGAGTAGCGTTACAAAAATGTTGCAATGTCCGGGTTGGGAAGAATTGAGAGAAAGAAGAAGAGCTGCTCGACTAAGTGGTATGTTCCGAGCTGTCAGCGGAGAGATGGCGTGGAATGACGTTAGTAGACGAATAAGTTTGAATGGCGTTTATAAAAGTAGGAAAGATCACAATATGAAGATAAAGTTGGAATTCAAGAGGACAAACTGGGGCAAATATTCGTTTATAGGAAGGGGAGTTAGGGATTGGAATAACTTACCAAGGGAGATGTTCAATAAATTTCCAATTTCTTTGAAATCATTTCGGAAAAGGCTAGGAAAGCAACAGATAGGGAATCTGCCACCTGGGCGACTGCCCTAAATGCAGATCAGTATTGATTGATTGATTGAAAAGTTATGGTCGACACTCCGAAACATTGCCTTCCATATTAAACGAAAATATTTTCCCAAATACTTATGTTATAAGTAAAACACTGAAAAACATGAGCACTAAACTTCTAAGCACGCACCGACAAGAGAATGTAAACAAATGGTCGCCATGCCAGTTTGATGTCACTTGTAGCAATCGGATTGGCTGAAACGGTCATGTCCGTTTTTGATAGAAACTCTGTTTGGAGGTGTCCGATTATGAAAGAAACTGCATATTTCTTTGTTAAAAATAAAGTGCAAATATTCGTTTATGAAAGACATGGGCCACTAATTCATAGAGAGCATTAAAAATACTATAATTTTATATTCTTAACTCAATTTTGATATGGGTGGCGCATGTCCGTGTATGATATTAGGCACCTCAAATAATATTGAGGATTGTTCAGAATTACAAAGGGACCTTGAGAGTATCCAGCAATGGGTTGAAGAGAATAATATGAAGGTTAATGGAGGCAAATCAACTGTAACATTTACAAACTGGAGTTTTAAAACTGAATTTGAGTAGACTTTAGATGAGGTAGTTATCCCTAAAGATGGCAAGTGCAAATACTTAGGTGTGAGATTTGAAAGTAATTTGCACTGGAAGGGTCATGTGGATGACATGGTTGGGGAAGCATACAGATCGTACATGTCATAATGAGGCTACTTAAAGGATGCAACAAAGAATTAAAAGAGAAAAGTTACTTAAGTATGGTTCGTCCATTATTGGAATATGCAAACAGTGTTTGGGATCCTCACCAAGAATACCTAATAAAAGAAATAGATAGTGTGCAGAGGAAAGCAGCAAGATTTGTAACAGGGGATTTCAGGAGAAAGAGTAGTGTATCAGAAATGTTAAAGGAACTTGGGTGGGAAACTTTAAGTTAGAGAAGGGAGAAAACTAAGTCGATTATATAGAGCCTATACAGGTGAAGAAGCATGGGGAGATATCCGTGAGAGGCTTCAGTTGGAAAATAATTATATCGGCAGGAGTGACCACAAATATAAAAATAGAAGGAATTTTAGCAGAAGCGATTGGGGTAAATTTTCATTCATTGGGAAGGGTGTGAAGGAGTGGAACAGTTTACCAGGGGTAGTGTTTGATCCTTTTCCAAAATCTGTACAGATATTCAAGAAGAGAATAAACAACAACAGAGAAAATAAATGAAATGTTAGAGGGCATTCGACCAGTGCAGGTGTGAATAAATTCATTCCATCCCCTGGTCTAAGGAGTTTGGACAGCCAAAGTAGGGGACTGCCTGTAGGGGTGAAGTACAGTGGGGACTTCGAGGGCCCTGGGACCGCTACGGTAGCTGTGAAAGCCCTTCAGGAACTCTGAAAAGTGGTGGCAAAAGGGGCTCTGGTTAAGACGCAGCAGGTCGTTATGCTACTTAGGTTGCAGAATGTGTAAGGAAAAAAGGAAATAAATGCAATATAAATTTTAATCTTGTACCAGTTGTATAGTATCATTTGAAATAATTCCACATACTGTATATCAGTTGACTATATTTGTAAGTAGTACAGGAGATATTATAAGTAGAATTTTGTAAACAATATAAATTTATTAAGGATGAGCTGTGTGTTTAATAGAAAACATTGTTAGCGTAAATTGTATAATATTGTATTATAGGAAAATTTTCTTCTCTTGTTAATTTAATATTTAGTGCTTGACGATAAAGTATTTTAGTGAACAACCATTTGCCACCGAGGTAGACACCTCATTTGCAAATAAAGAAATTTTGATTTGATTTTGAACTTGAAAGTTACTAGACATATGTCTAACTTCGAGCGGGCTTATTTTTAGCTTTTTCGTCGATTTGTCTGTTCGCCTAACTTCGAGCGGGCTTATTTTTAGCTTTTTCGTCGATTTGTCTGTTCGCCTTCTGTTGGGTTCTTATAACTGGGAAACTATTCTATATATTTCTACCAAACTTTATGTCTTTCCTTGGATAGGTATTAGGGTCAATATCATTTCTAAAACCCGGATTGGTTTGGAGGTTTATAGGAAGTCGAATCAGTGATTTTACCCTCCCACAAAATATGCATGACCAACTTTAATGAAAAAATACTAGCCTTAATGGAAATACATTTCTAAATTTTTTTTCTCATGTGCATTTTCGATAGGAGGACAAGGGAGTTATCATTAAAGGACTGCTTTTACAGGCTGTCATGTCATTTGAAGTTGGGTTTAATGTTTTAAACTAAAGAGCTATTTTGCTGTTTTCGATAGAACAGATAATAAGGGAGGTTATCGTCAACGATTGGTTTCATGCGTCTTCAACCGCAGTACCACTCCCGGTTTCAGATGAACAATACGTAACCGAGAAATAGGGAGAATTACGCACAACTTCGGACCAGGAACTGTTTCGTTCAATAAACTCTGTGATCTACCCCTTTTCTGTCTCCACTTTGTTCAGCTTTGTCGTACTTCACGTTACTCCCGCGTGCTTTCGTATAAAAATATCAGTATATCATGCCTTATTAAACGCTTCAATACAGGCATGTAAGTTCGCATAAATTCGTTCACGAATCGTGAAATCGATTACTAATTTCCGTGCGAGGAACGGGCACATGTGCTAGTTGATGAATTAAAAGTAATGCAATTGAATTAGAGGATATCTTGTTAGACATTAATTTTAGTGATAAAATCCAACATAAAAGAATGTCTCGGGTGGTGGAAGACGCTGCCTAAATTCAGGGAATTTACAACAGATAAAAATACTTTAACCCACATTCCGGACATTTAAGTCTAGAATTCATTGAGCGCTGATGCAAAACGGATAAAATCCTGGTCAGAAATTGATTAGGTTGAAGCGGGTTTCTTAAAATGTGCATGATCATTCAGGTAGGTTTGATTAGCTTCTTTTTGTAATGAACATTTTCGAATGTTTCTTTAATATTCAAAGATTTGCTTTTATTTCGATGTGCAATATGTTTAGATCTATTTGATGTCTGCGAAATAGTGTGAACTATCAAGAATGCAATATACAATTTATGTGCAAGATAACAAAGAACCAAACAATGCGATCAGAAACAATCGGCATTCAGCCTTCAGAGACTCAAATCACTCAACATAAAAATTTTGAAAATCGACAAAGCCATTGCGTTTAGCGTTGAATATCATTGCCAAACACGTTCCCTTAAAAAGCAAACCGACCACATTGTCCGTTAAGATCTCGACATCTCATTCACAAGATTTGTGGATTTAAAAATATTATCACATATATAAAACAAGTAATCAATAAAGAAATGTTACTCCTTCTCTTCAACCTAAGTAATTTCTGGCACCCAGCGCAAAGGACTTCGTACACTGATCATTTCCATAACTATGTTAAAAATGTAGTAATAAAAACTAGTCGTAATTGATAAAAAGTTAGTAATTTATCCAACGAGCAGACTAAGACCAACATTAACAACCACCTAGGCAATCTATTCCAGCACAAGGAATCCCAAGACAGCATCTTACAAGAGTGATAAAACTAATCCACAAAACAAACAACAATACTAACACAAAAGATAATATTTCAATTTTTACATACCTTGGTTTCAGTAATTAAAATAAAAGGATAATTGTGAAGGTTTCCCATAAAAAAGTTAAGATAAAGAGGCCTTGATACAGTATATCCTACAATAACTTAATAAGATCAGTAGTATATCAAATGAGAAACCATTTAAAGGGGTAAATAGACTTTTAATTAGAGGAAGAAAAATAATTTAACAACACAAAATTCCCAAAAGATGGGGAGGGGGGGGGGGGAAATAAAATCAATGATAATATGAGAAACGATTTTAAAATTGATGAATCAACTGAAGGTTTAATTTTCATAACATAGGGTTAAATCCTTTTGGTGTACAATTTAGTCCAAAGACTAATGTTAAACACCATTGCGAGTGAAGTTTCACTAAATTTTCAGAATATAATATGTGATTGTGATCACGTGACCCTGATAAGGTTATTATTTTTGCAGATCTTAATGTAATTAAGTCAAGTAGCAGATTGCCATTAAATATCTGAACATAGTTTTCAATTAATTCTCACAATTAATTCATTAATTCATTAATTTAGATTAATTGGATGAAAACACTCCATAAGTAACATTATAATTCATTCCAAATCCGAAGATACAAAAATCCGATGGAGGGAATTAAAATACAGCCATCACTAGGCAAAGCCCACTTATTAACTACCCAATGTCCCATTTCAAGATGGCGACTACTGTGTGTGAGTCTGTGATATCCGTAGTAGATAATGGTGTAAGATGCAGTGAAAAATGTGGCAAATGCAGAAGAGTAGTTAAAAATGGGATTCTGTGTCGTAAGTGTGATGAATGGTACCATTTTCGTTGTGCAAATATTGTAAATAGGACTGATATTGAAGAAAGTGAGTGGCTGTGTCCCGAGTGTAAAGAAACTGATAGTGAGGCAGAACAACAAGAAAGAGAGACTTACGAAACTATAATTAAGATTTTAGGAGTGCTACAAGAGGACTTATGCGCTCTGAAACATGAAAATGAATGCTTAAAGGACAGAATAAAGAAACTGGAAGATAAAGAAGACATTGGAGAAGAAAGATCGCCTTGGACGGAAGTGACGCGTGGCCATTTTAGGCCTAATGTTAAACATATGGGGAAAACTACGTACAACTTAAAACCGGGAAAAAACTCTTTGCAGTGCCAAAATAGATTTCAGTTATTACAGCAAGTTCCAGAAGAAGACACACCAAGTTTTCCAAATAATTTTAAATCCAGTGGAGGTAAGAAAACCAACCGAAAGTCAAGATCGCCAAAGATTCATCTCTACGCAGACAGTCGAGGGCGGGGTATGGCAGAAGGCATCAAGGATGAGCTGCAGAATCCAGAGACTGAGGTTTTAGGACTAATAAAACCAGGTGCCAAAACTGAAGACGTCCTTTCAAGTTGTGATCCTGTGTTAGAGAAGGACAATTATGTGGTGATTGTGAGTGGTACAAATGACATTGCTGCAAATGAAGGTGAGGAACTAATTACGACTCTCAGAGGTAAGATTTCCAAACTACCTGACTCGAAAGTAATTGTAGTAAATGTGCCACCCAGGTATGACCTTTTAGAGGACTCATGTGTGAACAAAGCTGTACATGATGTAAATATAAAAATCAAGAGATTATGTAAGAGTTTTAGAAATGTCTATGTAGTAGATACTTTAGGTCTTGGCAGGCAAATGTTCACTAGACATGGGTTACATCTAAATGGTAATGGAAAAGCAACTCTCTGTAGACAAATAGCTACAATTATCAACAGAGATTTGCAAACTAATCGGTACTTAAGAAAACCCATACCACTAAACTGGCACATACATGGAAACTTGCAAGAAAACCCAGACCCTTAAATCAAGATCTATGTACAAGGATCTGGGTTCCAGGGAAGTTCTCAACTCATGAGTCAAACGTTACCCAATTGCAACAGTCAAGTTTTAGGGAGGAAGGAGGTCTGAGATTGCTCTTGGTAAACTGTCAGAGTGTAGTAAATAAACAATTAAAATTCGGTACATTGATGGAATCTTATGAGACGGATGTGGTGATAGGAGTGGAATCGTGGTTGAGAGAAGGGGTGGGTAATACAGAAGTATTTCCAGAAGGGTATACAGTCTATCGTAGAGACCGAGGAGATAAAAAAGGAGGAGGGGTATTTATTCTGGTGAAGGAAACTTATTGTTCGCATGAATGGTTTACTGATGAAAGGGATGAAATATTAGGGATAAAATTAGTTTGTGATAATATGAAGGAGGTGGGAATTATAGGAACATATAGGCCTGGAAGAGAGGAAAGGGATATGGAAATATTTGAGAAAATAATAGATTATACTCATAAAAACAATAATGATACGGTAATAATTGGGGGAGATCTAAACTTGCCTGAAGTTGAATGGAATGGAGCTGCAAGTGAAGCCCATGAACAGAAACTGGCAAATAAGTTAATTTGGGAGGGAGGATTTACACAAGTAGTACAAGAACCAACTCGTCTCAATAACTTGCTGGATGTATTCTTGGTTAAACCATGGGAAATTGTTGATAAAACTGAGGTAATTGAAGGAATATGTGACCATAAGGCTGTAATAATGGATGTAGGACTCGTACCAAAAATGCTTAATAAGAGGGTCACAAAAGACAAGAAATTATACAGAAAAACTAAAGTTGATGAATTTGGGACTTACCTTAAATCACAATTCAGTTGTTGGATAAGTGAAGGGAATAATGTGGATACACTTTGGGCTAAATTTAAAGGAATAATTTGGGAAGGAGAGAAGAGATTTATACCTGTTAAGAAGGGTAAAATGACCTCAGACCCTGTTTATTACACAAGGGAAATAAAAAATTAAAAAGAAAATGTAGAATAGTAAACAGGAAAATCAAAGAAGGTAGGGAGAATAGAGAAACTAGAAAACAACTAATGAGGGAACTGAATAGAGTGAAAAAGGAAGCAAAAGAGAATTATATGAATGGCATTCTTCAAGAGGGTAATGACCACAAAGGGAAATGGAAAAAGCTGTATTCATATATTAGGAATCAAAAAGGAAAAGGAATCCAAATTCCTACAATGGTGGGAGAAGGGGGTGAACACTATTTAACAGATACTGAGAAAGCAAACCTCTTTAGTAGGGAATTCCGAGATTCAGTAGAAGATTGTCAGGACTTGGAAACCGTAACAGAAGATAGAGAGGGAGAGACACAGAGGGAAACAAGAAGCTTCTCATTCACAAATGAAGATATTTTCAGAGAAATCCAACTGCTTCAGCAAGGAAAAGCAGCAGGAAGTGATCAAATTACTGGGGAGGTATTAAAGACAATGGGGTGGTATATAGTGCCTTATTTAAAATTTCTCTTTGACTATGTCATAAATAATAGTGTGATACCAAAGGAATGGAAGGAATCTATAATAATACCAATTTATAAAGGAAAGGGTGATAAAAGGAAACCAGAGAACTACAGACCAATCAGCCTGACCAGTATAGTTTGTAAAATACTGGAGAGTTTAATAGCAAAGTACATCAGAGGGATATGTGATGATAAAAATTGGTTCATGAGGAGCCAGTACGGATTTAGAAAGAAATTTTCTTGCGAGGCACAACTGGTGGGATTTCAGCAGGACATATCAGATCAGTTAGATTCAGGAGGCCAGTTAGATTGCATAGCCATAGATCTTTCCAAAGCCTTTGATAGAGTGGAACATGGAATATTATTAAAGAAATTGGAGGGAATAGGATTGGACGTAAGGGTTATACGTTGGATAGGAACATTTCTAAATTCAAGGGTTCAGAAAGTCAAAGTAGGAAATAATATATCACAGGAAGAGAAAGTCTGGAAGAGAATTGCACAGGGTAGTATAATCGGTCCTTTACTTTTCTTAATATACGCAAATGACTTAGGGAACAATATAACATCGAAAATAAGGTTGTATGCAGATGACATAATTGTTTATAGGGAAATATATAACATTGAGGATTGTTCAGAATTACAAAGGGACCTTGACAGTATCCAGGAATGGGTTGAAGAAAATAATATGAAGATTAATGGAGGCAAATCAACTGTTACAACATTTACAAACAGGAGCTTTAAAACTGAATTTGAATATACTTTGGATGAGGTAGTTATCCCAAAAGATGGCAAGTGCAAATACTTAGGTGTGAGATTTGAAAGTAATTTGCACTGGAAGGGTCATGTTGATGACGTTGTTGGGAAAGCATACAGATCGTTACATGTCATAATGAGGCTACTTAAAGGCTGCAACAAAGAATTAAAAGAAAAAAGTTACTTAAGTATGGTTCGTCCATTATTGGAATATGCAAACAATGTTTGGGATCCTCACCAAGAATACCTAATAAAAGAACTAGATGGTGTGCAGAGGAAAGCAGCAAGGTTTGTAACAGGGGATTTCAGGAGAAAGAGTAGTGTATCAGAAATGTTAAAGGAACTTTGGTGGGAAACTTTAAGTAAGAGAAGGGAGAAAAGTAGACTTATAGGATTATATAGAGCCTATGCAGGAGAAGAAGCATGGGGAGATATCCGTGAGAGGCTTCGGTTGGAAAATAATTATATTGGTAGAACTGACCACAAGTACAAAATTAGAAGGAATTTTAGCAGAAGTGATTGGGGTAAATTTTCTTTCATTGGGAAGGGCGTGAAGGAGTGGAACAGTTTACCAGGGGTAGTGTTTGATCCTTTTCCAAAATCTGTACAGATATTCAAGAAGAGAATAAACAACAACAGAGATAATAAATTAAATGTTAGAGGGCATTCGACCAGTGCAGGATATTGTAAATAATAAATGTGTGTGATTAAATTAATTCCATCCCCTGGTCTAAGGTGTTTGGACAGCCCAAGTAGGGGACTGCCTGTAGGGGTGAAGTACAGTGGGGACTTCGAGGGCCCTGGGACCGCTACGGTAGCTGTGAAGGCCCTTCAGGAACTCTGAAAAGTGGTGGCAAAAGGGGCTCTGGTTAAGACGCAGCAGGTCGTTATGCTACTTAGGTTCCAAAATGGGTAAAATATAAATATGTAAATAAATTCAATGTTAATTTTAATCTTATACCAGTTGTATAGTATTATTAGAAGTAATTTCACATACCGTACTGTATATGAGTTGACTATGTTTGTAAGATATTATAAGTAGAATTTTGTAAACAATATAAATTTATTAAGGATGATGTATGTGTTTAATAGAAAAAATTATTAGCGTAAATTGTATAATATTGTATTCTAGGAAAATTTTCTTCGTCTCCTGTTAATTTAAAATTTAGTGCTTGACAATAATGTATTTTAGTGTACCATTTGCCACCGAGGTAGACACCTCATTTGCAAATAAAGAGATTTTGATTTTGATTTTGAAAAAAGTTAACACCCACTCAAGAATCGGCCTTAAAAAGAAAAGGCTGACTCGAACCAGGGGAGGGAACAAAATAGCATATAATTACACAACATAAATCAGCCTTCAACTTATTTGGCATTCTTGGAATGATATTATTATGTTTGAAATAATTGTGATATGGTAATGTTAATGACCATAATTATTTTTTTTGCTAGGGGCTTTACGTCGCACCGACACAGTTAGGTCTTATGGCGACGATAGGATAGGAAAGGCCTAGGAATTGGAAGGAAGCGGCCGTGGCCTTAATTGAGGTACAGCCCCAGCATTTGCCTGGTGTGAAAATGGGAAACCACGGAAAACCATCTTCAGGGCTGCCGATAGTGGGATTCGAACCTACTATCTACCGGATGCAATGACCATAATTAATTAATAAACATGAAGATATACATTCTTCAGAAACAAGTCAGAGAAAGCCGATGACCAAAGGTACGAAATGAACTCCGAAGGAATAAACAGAAGAAGGAGAATAATAATAATAAGAATAAGAACAAGAAGAATGGGAGGAGAGACAAGAAACAACACCCAAGCAAAACATAGAAGAATAAGAAGAATAAAATAGAAATTAGTAGAATATGGGGAATAAGAAGACAAGAAGGAAGAAGGATAGACAAGAAACAAGACTCAAGCAAGACACAGGACAATTATAATAATAAAATGAGAATGAGTAGTAGAAGTATCAGAAAGTACAAAATAATGATAGGAGGAAGAAAGAAATGCCAAAGAAAGATAACGAATGACATACAGAACGCACAAACGTGACGTAAGAGTCGACAAATGTATTGCAATGAAAGAAAAGGAACATAATTAAGGGGCAAGAAAACAGAAGAGGACCGTGGAAGAAAAGAAGGACATTTAAAGTAGGTCTACCGTGGAGACCAAATATTCACATCGCACTCTCAAATCCACATGGGCCTTCCTAATCAAACAACTCCACTTTAATTTAGAATATGATTTATCCGTCCACACAGGCTAATTATAGACAAAGCAATAAAGGAAAAGAAGAAAATCAAAATTACATGAATCGTAAAGTTTTAAATAATAAAATCACCGGAGTTAAGCAAGTATCAATCAAAATAAGAAAAACAGAATAAGTAAATTAATAGAATGGGGCACGGCTAAATTGCTAGCTGAATTGTAGCACGGAGATAAAACATTTTAATTCGAATTCGTACATCAAGATAGAATTTGAAATGCGTGGATTATTTATTTTTATTTTTATTTTACTTTGCGTCCATTAACTTTTTCTGTACATATTTATTAGTTTGCTTTAATCAGTTTTGAAGACATTCCAAGGAAGTGACATAATTTTATTCTTACCAGATAGACATGCGGTATGACAACTATTCAAGTTTGGCGTGCGCCACCATTACGATTTTTTATGCTTGTTGTAACAGTTTGCTCCACAGAAGTAAAATCACAAAATCTTGATGATATTCATAGTTGAATCGAATAAAGATGAATGAAATTGATATTATAGCATTTACGTAGAATTATGAAATTTTTACATTAGCAGTGTCATGCTCTGAAGAATTAAAGTTTAGTCACCAAAATACAGCTAAATGCTGCGTTAAATACACTTATCCGGTGATCCAGCTGTAGGAAAATAGTGGATTATCCAGAATGTTGTCCTGGATCAACGCTATCTTCCATCAGAGGTATGGTGCAAGACCCTATGAACGTTACAGTGAACACGAAAACAGACACGTCCATTTCCAAGCGAGGATCGCTACCAAGTACGAAGCTGCTTCGTTAGAGAGCAAGGAAGCTGGTTCGGTGCATGCGTGCAGTAGCACAAGGAAGTTCCAAGATAACAATCGAGGACTTAATATTTAAACAAGTATAATGGTAGGAAACTATCCATCAACTATCCTCTATCGACCACATAGCAGCTAAAGTAGGGTTGAAGATCGCCATCAACAAAACACAGTTTTTCATCAACATCAGAGATTCATCAATCCCACTGGTGGGCAAAGCAGTACAAAGGACTAACACCTTCAAATACGCAGGAGAATGGTTAACCCCAAACAATAATGAAGATCAGGCCATGGACAGCATATGCATCAAATTGGAAAGCGCCTACCACCTATGTAAGAGTATGTACAAATCCAAATCACTGTCCCTTAACCTCAAAACCAAGCATTACAGTACTGTAGTGAGACCGTCAGTACTATACCCCTCAGAATGCCTAAACATGGTAAGAAAAGGGCAATTCAGAAAACCGGAGCTGAAGGAAAGTAAGATCCTGAGAAATATCATGGGCCCTGTTTAAGAAGAAGGCAAATTTAGAATCAGGCACAACAATTAGAGAGCATTACAACATCTATGAGGAAGAGGAGATATGATCATGTCATGAGAATGGACAATCAGAGGCTCGCCTCCGGAATCTTCCACACTATCTCTAGAGGGAAAGCAACTAATGCCAAGTGGTCAAGACTTGTCAGAAAATACCTTCAACAATTGGACATGGCTCCCAGTGAAATCTATGACAGGAATGGATACAGAACGTTGATCAGAACATCAAACACTCTCCAGTCACTAACAAAAGAACAGTGCGTCCGGGAGCAGGTATTAATGGACTCAGGAGCGGAAGGACGTTCACAGTGCAAGAATGAAGGAGTACTGGTCTAAAAAGAAAGCTGTTAGATATAAGAACCACGTGGGCATAGCAGGCCCAAACGGAACTAAAACGAAGTTAGGAATAAGGTGAAATAAATAATTGGTTAACAGGCACAAAATTGCAATATACGGCTTAGGTACGGCCGAAAGAATAGACATTCATGTTCATATTGCACACTCAAATTGAGTTCAGCTCAAGAGTTGTTAACAGATCCAATGCAATATTTTCAAATAAAGAAACGAACCTGTTGGAAAAGGGTCTGCAGTTTAATTGTCAAAAAAGTGACACAGATAACACATAACACAAATACATAAAATAACGAATTCTTCAGTAGTAAAGCAATACAAGAGATCAAACGCGACCCAAGCAATAAATTTCAAATCCACATAAGCCAAGTATTCAACAAAACAGATGTAATCCTCGGCAAAGAAGAAAACGAAAACTTATCATCACGAACCCCAAAATGCCGACAATAAGTGAACTCCCGAAAACACACAAAGAGACATGTTCAATCAGACGATTAGTAAATTTCATAAACGCACCAAGTTACAATATAAACAAATTTCGCAACAAAATATTAAGAGAAAAGATAAACTTTAAAAACGATATGTCGAATGAAACGCACTGGAACTAACGAAAGAATTAAAAAACTGAAAATAATAGAAAGCACAGGAATGATGTCTTTTTAAATAACCAATATGTACACTAATATACCGCACCAACTGAGGTATCGGTAAAAATAAAAATAAACATCTAACGGAAAGAAATTCACACGAGGAACAGAAGAAATAATCAATATTATAAACGACATTAAACTAAAATACCTTTATGTTTAAAAACAAAATATATTCATAAGAAGAAGGATGAGTCATGGTTCATCGTTAGCGGAAATATTAACGAACATATTCTTAAAACGCATCGAATACAATCTCTTGACGAATCAACCCGCCAAAGTAATAATGCACTGGAGCACGTACGTCGATAACGTAATATGTGTATCTGATGCCGACGTCACAAAATGCAGAGCACTTACTAGACACGCAGTACTCTTTTCGCAATGAAATCAAGTTCACAACTGAACCAGAAACATATAGAAGGATCGACATTTTAGATATCACGATCAGTAGAAGTAATGATAAGCTGCCTTTCAAGATATACAGAAAACCTACTTAAACATCACAGACATCAACGATTCCATTCATCCAATCTTACACAAATTAACAGGCCTGAAGGCGATGATACACAGTGCTATAGCTATACCGATGAGTCAAACAGATTTTAGTAAAGAAATACAAATGATATAATAAATCAAGGTAGAAAACAACCATCTTTCCAACACAGTAGGGCAGCAAATAAGAAAACAACCACTACACGAAAATGATAAAAAATTGGTTCTTAACATCATGAATTAAAAAAGCACAATATAATTAACGTGTTCAAGAAGGGAGGATTTAAAATAGCATTGAGAACCAACTACACATTTCAAAATATATCGGAAAATGTAATCTAAATAAAAATGCCATTTATCTAAATCAGGAATTAATGAATTCAAATGCCATAAACCAAATTGTTATACATAATACATTGGCCAGACGAGGCGTTATTTCCACACCAGGTGCAAGGGACACACAAACGCAATTATATATAGACACTCAGCATCTGTCGAACACTTATATGCCAACTCAAATCAATTCACAGACAGACATACAGTAAACACACAGCTAAAATACTTACTCTTTTTGCATTAGGGCTTAATGAAACCCACACAGGTTACTGATATATAACGTTCTGGAAGCTGGGTTAGGATATCCTTTTTCTGTAGTAAATTCTCTGAATTTTCGCAATGTCTTTGCCGCTTCGGATGTTTTAGTAGGTTATCATTTATAAATGTATGTGGGGAATAGTCTGGCGAGGGGCTCCACAGTCACATTCTGTAGATGGTACAGGGGAATAGTCTGGCGAGGGGCTCCACAGTCACATTCTGGAGATGGTACAAAGTTCCACTTGTAGAGAGAATACTTGCACCTTCCATGACCTGTCCTGATCCCGTTCAGTCTGGACCAATTTGCACGTGGCAGTTGGGATCCATTTGCAATTTTTACCCCTCTGAATATGTTATGCAGGGGCAAGTCAGGAGAGTTATTCCAGCGGCCTTTCCACTTCTCCAAAGCATTGAATTTGGTGAACGTCTTCAGAGCAGCATCACAAAGGGGTGGATGTCGTGATTTCAGTCTTTGGAGACTAAGAGCTGGTATGTCATTTAGGAAAGGTAGCAGAGAATTCTTGCATATCTTGTTGTATACTCTCGAACAAGAGCACTGGATCTAAGTCAGGTGGCATTATTCCAGACAACAGTGGGATCTAGTGAACTGGAGTTGATCTGTTGGTGCCAGATATAAGACGCATGCTAGTATTCAATTAGGGGTCAATATACTTTTTATACAGGCTATTAATCCATACTGGAGCACAATAGTCAGCAGCAGAGAAAACCAGTGCTAAGGCTGAAGAGCGCAGGATGTTCAAGATGTTCCAAGATGTTGCTTGGATGATAAAGTCCGGTCCTAGGTAACAGCGAGATATTTTGGATACCTATTGTGATTAAATACTCGATTGGAGAAGGTAATATATAGTTTGAAGTTAGCAAGCCGATTGCTCAAATGGTAGCAAGAAACGTCCGTCTTGGCTGTACTGGGTCTGAGTCTCCATGTCCTGAAATATTCTGCCAATGTGGATAAGTCCTGAGTCAAAATGTCTTCAGTTTTCTAAAATATCTTTACCGGGAGAGTTGGCCGTGCGGTTAGGGCACTCCGGGAGATAGTGGGTTCGAACCCCACTGTCGGCAGCCCTGAAGATGGTTTTACGCGGTTTCCCATTTTCACACCCGGCAAATGCTGGGGCTTTAACTTAATTAAGGACACGGCCGCTTCCTCCCTGTTCCTAAGCCTTTCCTATCCCATCGTCGCCATAAGATCTACCTATGTCGGTGCGACGTAAAGAAAAATAGCAACGACCTTGTGTGTGTGGTCAGAGTCGAGTCATCAGCATAGCAGAACTTTCTGGATATTGTTTCTGGAAGATCAGAGTTGTACAGATTAAACAGTAGTGGCGAAGAAACTGATCCTTAGGGCCAACCATTATGCTCTTTCCTTACTCAACTTTTTTTTCACCTAAACAGGCCTGGAATTTCCTGTCGCTGATGATGTTGTTGATAAGCTGTGCAATCGTTCTGCAGGCTGTAGCTCTAAGTAATTTATAAATCAACCCTTCCTTCCATACGGAATCAAAAGCAGCAATGAGATCCACAAAGACAGCAGATGATTTAAGCTTTTGCTGGTATCCAGCCTCAATATAAGATGTTAATGAAAGTACTTGATCGCAGCAGTTTCGGTTAGGTCTGAAGCCTGCCTGATCCACAGGAATGAGTTCTAAAATGGTTCATCCAGTTCTGTTCTAGAGAAGCCTTTCAAAGAGTTTGTAGCAACAGCTATGGAGGGCTATTGGTCTGTAACTTTCAGGTCAATTTTCAGGTTTACCAGGCTTCAGCATGGAAATAATTTTAGCTTTCTTGAAGTCAGGTGGTATTTGTCCAGTCTGGAGAATGTCCGTGTAGAACTGTGCCATCCATCTCTTTCCATTGTCTCCCATATGTATGAGGAATCCTGGATGAATTCCATCGAATCCAGGTCCTTACCATGTTTTAGTTATTTGAGGGCCTCTTGAACATAAAGAGCTGCAAAGAGACGTGAATAGCTAGATATGCGAGGTGCTGATGATTTCAGAGCACGAAGGTAGCGTCTAACATATTTTGTATGCTTCTTATCAGCTGGAGCTCGGGAAGCTGTTACAATATGATGAAACCGTACAGTGTCCTGTACAGCTCATGGGAATGATATGGGCCTTTCTACTCCATTAAATTGACTCCTAAAAGGTCGCGTCATTGGTAGCAGTATAGGCGAAGGGGATCGAGCGGCGTCCGGCCAGAACGGAACCCGCGAAGGAGCGCCTGGGAAACAAAGGGGAGACAAAGCAAGAGCCAAGCCCCCGCGGAAATGCCCTCTCAACTTACAGAGAGAGATAGAAGGGGACGCGATGCTGGAGTAGTCAGATACGCCCCGAGGTGTGGCTTAGCTTCCCAGAGTTCCAAACCAACAGAAGGAACTTCCGGTTTTTATGCACGTGTCACGGGTGCCAACGTCGGATTTTGGCGCGTAAAATGGGATGATAGTTTTGATCCAGACATAGGAAAATTATGTGAGACGCACCATTGAATAGAGCGGAATTTTCTGCGGTTCCCAGACTAAAAATATGTAATAATTTATTCAGGGGAAGAAATGAGGTCACCAGCTGTCAAGATGTAACATATCGCTAGCACATGTGAAAACAACAGCGTCACCCAAGCTAAGAGTCGCGCTCAAAGATGACTCCACCCTCCAGAGGACGCTAATGAATTAATCAAAGGCGGGAAGCAAATTACATAAAAACTGCCGATCGTAGGTCCAGCACGCTTTGCTCAAATGAAAGAGGAGACAGAGGGCTACAAGATGCACTATTTAAATTTCTTCAATTCTTGGTATGAAAGGAGCTCTTGTTCTTAATGAACCGTGAACGTTGACGCCCCCAAGCTTCCGGCGGGCAAGATAATATAGGCCGGGCAGGCCATTGCAGAGACAGTTGTTCTTGGCGGGTCGTTGAGACGGACACTGTGTCCCGCGGTGCTCCAGTTTACAGTCAGAAACCCCTGACCGCGTACTAAAAGTGCTATTGTGTCCAGCACGCCTTTGTGAAGTGAACGGGAGGCCAAACGAGCCTAGGTGAATTGTTTCTGTGCTGCGTGTCAAACTAGTAACTCCGCGAGCATAATTTACAAACAAGTAGCAGAATACGGCTGAGAAACTGCCGGTTTAATGAGTCAGTGAAATTCATAATTTGGTATCACCCAAAGTGTTACTTTGAATCAGGGGCTCGAGTCTCGTGAGCCACCCGATTCTTACTGTGAACGCGCCCGCCGTGGTTTGAAAGACCGTCTTATTCGTGGGTGTAAACTCTGAAATAGAGGCCGTGTGACGAGTGTAAAGTGTACCCATCTTGGATTACTGTAAGATTTCAGCAGTGAACGAGTTCCCCAGGATGTCGGACTTGTATGGACCAGGGATGAAGGACTGCACGCCCGCCACCTACCGCGTGGTCATGCAGTGCTAAGAACTTCACCATGGGTCTCCCGTGGAAGGAGAAACAACGGCCACCAAACAGATGAGTGATGTCCGAATTTAATTTCTAAGCATGTCACATAACCCGGGGATAGGATTAGCGTTCTTTTGTAAATATCAAAATGTTGTAGGTTAATGCATGTCCTATACGGAAATTTTATTGATTTTTATAATGTTGAAGTAAATTCAAGGGGGGCTAAATTCCCGGACGACTCATTTTTTTCCCTTAATGATTAGCTTATCGTGAGGGTTATCTTTCTAGTAATATGTAGGATGTCCTAGCAAATATGGGAACAAGGTTAGGAGAATATTTGAGTTTCCCATAGGGGTGGTTGGAACAATAGTGCTGGCGAGCAGGAAAACCATGTCAAAATGTTGGTAGTTATCGTCCCACGTGGCTGTCGTAGATGCCGGGGAAACTCATGGGTCAGTCAGACAATGCATGCCTAGCTTACACATCTAATCAGTGCATGTACAGCAAGAAAGAAGAAATCCCGACCGAGAGAGGTATATGTGTGTTATTTAGGTAGGTGTGTGGAACCATGTGCAAGTCTCCCGTGATTTTTGATTAATTGGCCAGAATGGTTTGGAGTGTTTTTTTTTTATCTATAGCCGGGGTGAGGCCCAGAGGCAGGAGTCTCTAATCTTTGGTCAGAAGATTTAAATATAAGTAGAGTTCCCGTGGCAGGAATGAGGGGTCATGAGAGCCATATGCCCAAGGGAAGAAGATACGCGATATGAGACGTAGTGAGAGGGCCGAATGCCCGAATAATTTACGATAAAATGAGTTAGAAGTGATTGTGCCCACAGTTGGCGCTCAGCGATAATAATGAGAGAGAATAAAAGAGTATTTTATGGGAATTCCACGATAATATGAATAAGCAAATGAAATGGGCCATGGATATGTGTCCCCGAGACGAGAGGGTGAACGTTTGAGGGAGAGAAGAATATGGCGTGGCCAATGAATGAGAAATGGCCGTGCGAAGTGAATGACCGCCCTCCCTTCCTTGTTTTTTTGTGAATGTCTGGCTCTCGCCCTCGTGACAGAGGAATCCTTTTCTGCCATTGTGTTAAGACTTGGAGCCCTCTCCACGCGCCCCACTGTTTGGTTTAAATGGCCTAGCTAAGAATACTTGTATAATGATAATATCACGGTGATTTTTTTAAAGGTATTTAATAAATGAGTAGGGATCTCCCCCAGATATCCGGTGATATGAGATCATAGCTCTTCTAGGGATCTACAGAAACCCACGGTACCTCTCGGTCGGGAGTCTGCCAGTTCGACTCCGGATTATGATGGCGCCCTTGAGCGAGCTGCTCCAGGCGTGCGCCTTGGGCCGGAGACATTGAGAACCATGCTGTTCCTTTCTAGGAATGGCTCTCCTTTGTGCATGAAGTGTATATATCCATATATCTGTGTTTGTTTCGTAATTATGTGCATATATTTTTGAGTTCAAACAGAACCTATATGCACGTTGTGTGGTCTTGGTGATAGATGAGGAGTCCGGGGTTTAGCTAAATGGTATGTGTGTTCGTTTGTGTATCATGTAAATGTTTCTTTTAATATGATAATATGTAGCGTAGGCCCCGGTTATGTTCGTGCTTAGAACAGCTAGTAATATTTGTGAATAGGGACATCAGATCATCTCACGGTGTGATCGACAGAATAATATAAAAATTTCATGAACGGTCTGAACTAATGAGGAAAAATGAACGATAGCAAGTCGCAAAACCTCAATCATACCGTTATGCAGACGACGCCCATGGGCGATTCGTTTTTTAAAGTGATTATTATTTTCTTTTCCTCCCATATGTGGAGAGTCATTGTATAGAGCTGTGTCAACTTCTTTAAATTGTCATATTTGAATAAATTCGTATTCGTAACCCTATTTTATGATTCTTGTCATTTGTAGCAGTGCTAAGCAGTATCCAATAGGCATTTGAACCCAGAGATCCTACTTTCATATTATAGACATAAGGCTCCATCTTAAGTATTAGTGTTTTTTTCTTTCGAACGTACCACTCCCTCAAGTGCTCAGGCTGCCGGGCTGGCACAGAAAGTAGGAAGGGGAGCGGTTCGAAGCTCGTTAAGCAATTCGACCCGCTCTTCAATTCAATCTCATCCGTGGGTGTTTACCCCGTTACGTGGAGGCATTCTTATGCGTGGGTCATCCATTCGAAGCCCGGAAGGGTGTAATGAGAAGTTATTCCCCACATTGTACGCGAGTGTCAACTACGGGTTTATCCAGGTAGATTGGAAGACTTCCGATCGCCAACAGCGGAAACTCTACAGTGGATTGAAAAGTTGGACATTCAGATATAAGAGATAACACTAATGCCTGAAGTTAAACATTTTTTGTTATTGTGTATATATTGCATATTATGTATATAATTACCTTGCCATGCGCTGATAATAATAATAATAATTTAAAAATGAAACAGTTTCTTACAAAACACACATTAATTCAGTTCTGACTTTCATCAATCAAATCATGAACATATTCTCAAATACACAACAATGATAATAATAAAACCACGAATATAGTTCCATGAAAGGCGTTCACGGAAATCAAAATGACATCACGGAAAATTAAAAGAAATCTAGCTGGTTCATTGATAGCTCATTAGTCAAGCCCTCAATAGTTTTTAAGAACAATTTAAATTACGATAATGATAATCAAACTGGAATAACATTTCCAAAAAGGATTGTTGTAATTGTAAATTAACATAACGGAAAATTACCGATAAAACAGGCCTTCCATTAAACGCTTTTTATGGATCCCTGCATATTCGTATAAATAGGTCAGACAACTCGTCTTGAAATGCCTGTCTGTGTCATATTGTTTTGCCTGTGATTTTCAGTGGTTTTCTGAACATTTAATAAGAAGCGCGTTATGGTATGCCGGAGTTCTTGGTCAGAATTCATCCATTCTGAAGTCATCATGCCGTCCGTTTGGTAAATCTCTCTCCATATGCTCGCTTTTTTATCTTGCAGTTCTTGAATTAAAGATTGGTATTGTGTCGTAGAAGGCAATGGCAGTTTTAATAGCAGTTCGTCTTTATAGAACGGTTGACTTGTGAGCTCATAGGTTAATATCGACGGGGATTTTTTTGCCAAGCAGAGAACCTTTTTGAGATACATATTCTTCACACTTAGTAGTGTAGTTGGGCTATCCTTCAGAAGGTGTTCCCAGATAAAGTGTAAGGCGTATGTCATTATAGGGTCAGTTTGTACGTAGGCTTTCTCTGTTAGCAGCATGTAAGTTATTAGGAACGTTCTGGCACCTGTTGAATATGTGTGGAAGCTGGGAAAGGTCGGAGAATAAAAGATAATCTAGCAGGGAATATTAATCTTCCGTGGTCAGAGGAAGTGTATACTCTCTGGCTTGACAGTTAGTAATCACACACGGCCGCATGTAATGACATTACTAAGGATGAAAATCACATATATCAGAATATTAATGGAAGTGTCAGTCACTTAGCAACCTGATAATTACAGAATTTATTGCGGGTTAGGGAAAATTTTCGCCTGCAATTATTGGAGTGATTATTTAATGATTTGTTTTTATGATTACTCAAAGTTGGCTAAACTGAGAGACCTATCAATGTCTCGTGATTCAGTGGCAGGTAATTCCATAGAGAATAAAACCATAAATGAAGCAAATAGGTCCAGTAGAACAGACGGACGGATTTGTCAAATCTGTTTAAATAAGCTCTTTTAGTATGTAGATAGATACTACTACTACTACCGAAGATTTTGAGAAAATTCTTGGGTCCCGTCAAAGACAATTAGGAGTATAAAGAAAGGCATAACGACGAAATTTACACCCATGTAGAGAAGATTACCGATACTATCCCGAAAATAAGATTTATCTTTTGTGCGAATGTGACAGAAATGCAACCCAGGACTGCCCAACGGCATCATTACCTTCTTTCAGCAGAAGGAAACCAAAGGAGCTTGGTGTAATGAGGTGAATAGGGACTTGTAAGGTGCGGGAATCACACGTAATTACATCCAGGTACGTGCCCTGTTTAAAAAGAAACTTCAAGTGTTCCAGGTTTCCCGAGACAAGCCAAAAATAAAAACTGGAATGACACTGATGCAGGAGAAGAAAGAACGACACCGACAACGCACGCGGAAGTATTGGGCCGACATCAAAGTCAGAAGTAGCCAGTTGAAATGACGTGGCCCAGAATTGGCCGATACGACATGAATGAATGAATTCAGTAATAAACGGAGCACTAGAAGTAAAGCAACTAAAGGTATAGTACAGCATGTCATTGACGTAGCCAGGGTGAGAGGCCGTGGCATGGCGGAAGGTTAACGGAGTGGCTGGCCCACTGGAATCCAGCCAGTGACAGAATAACGTTATAGCAACTATTTGCATTAAGTTATATGCTAGAGCGGAGAAAAGTGAGGACTTCATTAATATAAGTTTCAAAGTTTCCAGTTTTAAAAGACTTAAACAGATACAAATATAAATGTGCATACATTTACAAATATTTTGAGTGTGATTTGATAAAATCTGATGATGTTCTTTCAAGAACGATGCGTTTCATTCTGTTTTAATTAAGTTACTTTTTCAGTTATCATTGTGTTACCAATAGTTTCTTTTCCAGGTAGTTTAAACATTTATTAATTAAAAATTAGTTTCGGTAGGTTGAAGAACTTAACAGTTAAAAAAAGAATGTAACGTATTCATGATACATCGTAGCTACCGCATCAATACCCGGATATCAGGAACTGCAATAGTATTATCAAGTACGTGACGGATGTGCCCATCACCGTGATAAACAGAGAACGATCCATGGAGAAGTAACCGGCAGCCGTCAGTTCCAGTTTGACGCGCATCAGCTGACGTGAGAACTTATCCAGTATTACGTTGTTCGGATGGATCACTTGTAATCTATTAACAAGGACACTGGTTTGAGCTGATTCTTCCGCTGCACTGTGGCTCGCCTCGACGATGAGCACCAAATGGGTGACCGCCAGAGCAAGCCGCAGTAACGCGAGAGCTAAATCGTAGACGCTGAAAGATACGATGTCAAAGATGATCTGGAGGAAGTAGAACACGTTACCCATAATACACACCACGATGTGTATTATTAACAGTATGAGGACAATTCCAAATGTGTTATTAGTCAGTTGTCCCAGATGGCACAAGTTCATGTGGGTGAAACACAGTTCCTTAAAGATGCTTGGAGGCATTGGGCGACGTTCTACAGTAGTAAGATATCCCTGTGTACCGGGTGTGTGGTTCCATCGTGAGGAATTAAGTGACAGATATACTCCAGGACACGATTTCATTTTGCTGGATAAACGATTTCCACTGAATATTTCATTTACCCAGGCATTGAACGAAGTCAACCGGTACTTAATAACAAGCACAACACTGACATACTGAAGCACAATAATGCACAGTACAAAATTTACCAAGTAAATCATTATGAAATTACAGTCGTGCTTAAGCAGCAGGTGGCATATGGTGATTATAATACTGGCAAGGAAGAAAATTCCTATAGCAGTTAATGACAGATAAAAGAGCGGTTTATGGAAAAGATCTTTACGGCACTTCAATACCGAATCGATTTCTGATAATACTACGAACATTTCCTGAATTAACTTGACACTCCTTGTGGCACTGAAGATGATCCCAAAGATCACTGTGAAATAAGTAGAGATTATGAAGCAGTATATTGGGATATATGAAGATTTCGGCATTTCTTTCCCGATGTGGATTATCCTCCAGACTAAGTGTGACGAAACAAACAGAAGCACCATCGCAGAATACAGGGTAGTACGCCATGAACGAGTGATTTTAAGGGCGACTTCTTCATTCACAACAACGAAAGGTGCAATGCCTAAGATATTCGATATGTAGAAGATGGGTTTAAGCGCTGAATGCAGATCCATGGTCGATGTGAACTATCGATATGACTGGTCTGTCTGGAATAAAAATAACTTTAGATATGTTTTCGGTTCTCGTCACCAATCCTGGAAATGGAAAAGTTTGTCACGTTGTAACTTCAAACGTTTGTGATGTCGGGTCGTCTGCTATAAATAACAATTTATTTATACGTATCACCCACGTCCTCTTCAACACCCGACTAAAAGTTATAGTTTCCGTATCGCATTTATCACAAATTGTTCGGCATAAAAGTACAAGGTTGGGAGGTGGCACATGTGTCTTGAATGCACGATCCTGTGACTGTTAACAGGTCAGATTTTCCCAGACGATGTTTCTTTTGGATGATGAGTGGAACAATAACATACCATCGCCATAGACCATGTTGACTGGATACAATCAAACCAGAAGTAGGTCTAAGCAATCAAGAACTGAAGGAGCAGATTCGGACTGGAGAACACTGGCCTCTAGAATCCTCGAAAGTTGATAGTTAGATGACTTGACAGTGTAGTGCTGGGTGACTTCACAAGTAAATGATACGGGATTTTCAACCAAAATTCATCATGACCTATACTATCAGCACTGTTAATACCAGCAACACTTGCATCCTACAGTAGTTGATTCGTCACCAAATTCCGTAACAATCATAGAGCGTCATTTCTGAACACGATAAGATGATTAGTGTGGTGGAGGCAGTGAAATGAACTGACGTGAGTGCTTTGAAAAAAATATAATGACGCAATAATTCCAGTTGTTCACTCCGAAAGCAGAAGCAATTATGTATATTCGAACACGACTAGAGATATGTCTGTAGCTAAGAGTGACGTAAAGACAGCACGTTTTTCTGAGACATTATGAAGTTATTTAATTTGTAATCAATATCGTTTAATGGATTAGTATTTGATGGAGAGGCACGCTATTTTATAACTTTCCACATGACAGCTTCCTATAATTGTTTCATTTTCCTACACTCTGTCTCCAACAAATGACGTTCTCCCACGCAAAACCTGATAATTATCCTGCGTCGTGAAATGTCAGTATATATGATAGGCCCTAATGATGTTGGTGATGATGATAATAATAACTGAAGAGGATTAATGAATATCTTTGTTATTTGATTGGGCCTCACACATTTATTCTTATGTTCTATGTTTATGTAAATATTCCTTGATTTAGAATATTACAATATTCAGTAGCTTCTTTGATATTGACAACAATATACTATGTTAAACAAGATGGGGTACTAAACTGTTCGTGAACGCATTTACCCAACATCTGGTGCCGGAAATCCGGGAAGAAAAAAGTAATTGGTAGAGTAGGCCTATGTGTGCATATTGTATTGTGAACTGTGTTGCTTGATAAAAATAACATCGCAGGTGAACCAATGATTCCAGTAAGAAGACATGAGTATGTTTTAAATCACGACTCATGACCTTGTAGTAAATCGTCCCAGAAGACAGCAGATACTGTAAGCAGTTTAATTTTGACTATAATTTTATTTCCTGTGCAATTCTACATGCACTAATGCTCAACAATGACGTAGAGGGGAATTATGTACTAATTTGAAAGCACGAGATATCAATCGCATGCACACGTTTTTTGGTTACTACACGCTGGTGTTCTTGACACCACGATGTCGTCACGCTTCCCGATCCCGATTGTAAGTTAATTGGGTAGTCTGTGCCATTTTTGACGTAGTACTTATCTGCCGCACGCACTACGTAATAGAACCACTTTCTTCTATCTTACGAATACGAATTATCTCGTATATATTCCATGATGGTTTTCGCAGAGAAGTTGCATAACTTGAAGAGAAAACGCACCAGTGAAAGGGGCTTTATTACTCGTTTCGCTAATACGATTAATTATTTCAGGGAGGAGTCCCCCTAGACGAATGCCAATTCTACAAGGGCCGTATTGAAGAGGCTTTATACATCATATTAGAGTTAGACGAAATAATTCCCGATCAACTCACGGATGATGAATACGAGACGGATATATCGACTTGTGAATAATATATCGAGACTGCTAAACGCGCGATCCAAAGAGCTACACGAGGTTTCGATAACGAGCTTTCTAATGCGACTGAAAATTTGACAGTAACTCAGACTCTCGATGAGATGCCTTCTTCCTCATCATTTGTACACTCATATACACTACGTCCCATTAAGTTGGAGCTCTTTTCAGGGGACATTGAAAGCTAGGATCATTTTTGGCGACAACTTGAAACGTCAGTTGATCGGAAACGATCCCTTTCTACGGTTAATACACATGTGTTTCTTAGAAGCTATCTTGAGGAAGAAGCTAAGTTATTGGTAGAGGGAATTGTCGTTACGGCACCGGCTTACGGGAAAACCAATTTACACGTCAAGGCTAAGGGTGTAAAAAGGATACGAAGAAATAATAAATCGGAGAATCCTTTCTGTCTCAAGACTGCAACGTTGTTGCTGATGTTTGCAGTCGTAAGGAAAAACTAAAGGCAAAAATCGTTGCTACCTATGCCCAAATCGGCGTCACAATGCTGCTGAGAGTAGTAAGAAAGGAAGGGAAGCGCGTGAAATTGCAAGATGGGTCATCATGTAATATGCTGTAATATAGACAACACCAAAACCGATACCAGTCAGAAGTTAACTACCTCTGTCGGCAAGAAAGGTGTTGCATCTTCCGATTTTACTCATCTTCAAACAGCACGAGTGTGGGTTTCAGATCCAACAGGTCTATCTAAAAAAGATGTGTATTAGACGGTGGTAGTCAGTCCAGCTTTGTCACAAGGTCACTAATAGATGAGCCGAAATTAGAAACCTTAGACAATCGGTGTCTATCTGTCAGTGCCTTTTCAAATGCCATCGGTCTCCATAGTCCCTCGTAGACGCGTTCACTTGAATCTTAAGGGTATCTGGTCAAATTCCACAACATCTGTTACTGTCTTTAGAAGCACTCACTCTTTCATGCATCACCCGACTTTACCGCAGGATGTCACTTTACAGGGACACACCCTCCAATTACAGCTTGCTATTCCACGGGACAACCACGAAAACCTTCCCATCGACATCCTCATATGCGGTGGCCATTATTGGAGGATAATCAAAGATGCCGCTCCAATACGCCATTCTCATTCATTAGTTCTGATTCCTTTCAAACTTGATTGAATACCCAGTGGAAATTTATTATCGGTTATAGTGAATACAGTGGTAGTCAATCACATTGATGACAATGAAGCTACGCATTCAGATGATACGTTCAGGCGCCTCTGGGATTTAGATGCTATTGGGATTACACCAGACCAAGACAGATCTTCAAGTACGAAAGACACTGAAATCCTCCAGCAATGTCACAACTTCTACCATACCGAAGACAATCGAAGAGTACTTTCTCATTCAAGTAAGGAGTGCGTAATCGCGTGAGTACTGAAAATCGATTTCTTGCTCTGCAGAAACTTATAAATAAAGATCTCAGGAACATCTACAATTCACAGATGCTTGACTACATAAAGAAAGGCCATGTAGAAGTCGCTGGACCAGCAAAAGACCCAAACGTGTGTTACTATCTACCGGATCATCTGGTAAAAAGGGAAAGGCATGGGAATGTTAAGTGGAAAATTGTTTTCGATGGGTCTTCACACACGAAAAAAATTCGCCTTCACTTAACGATGCTCTGCAGATGGGAATGACCCTTCTTCCAGAGTCCCTACCAATTCTACTTAAATTTAGACTGTATCCAGTAGCAGTCATTGGAGATGCCGTTGTCCTCGACCATTGTGAGAGGGATTTAACCAGATTATTCTTCTATCGAGTGTTTGACGGTGAAGAGGATCATGAAACGACCGACGAAGTAACAATATATCGATTCACAAGGCTTCCCTTTGGCTTCACCTGCAGTCCATTCTTGCTTGCTGCTACACTGCAGCGCATCGTGAGTGAATATTTCCCCAGGCTGCATCTCTTTTAAACAAGATCACTTAAGTAGATGACTTCGCCGCAGGTGCTCAAAACGAGAACTGGTGATGTCTCCCTGTATTATGAGCTTACGTCCCTCATGAGAAAAATTCAATTGTCTTTGGGAAAATCAAGTTCAAGTCATTTGCAAGAAATCTGGCCGTCTGAGAATCTATATATCAGCATCGATGTTCAGATATTGGGAGTCAGTTGAAATACAATAACCAACACGTTCTCCATTAATCATGAAGTTTTGGTATACAAGGTAGAAAAGGGACCTACCATTAAGAGGAACTTGTTGCAAGTCACAGGCGCATTCTATGACCCACTTGGTCTAGTCTTGCCAGTCTCCATCACCGGGAAAATATTATTCCAAGGTACATGGTGTAGAGGAATCGGCTGGGATGAACTCTTACCACCAAACCTTGAACAACGATAGCATGCATGGGCGACACCACTTCCATCTTTATCACACATACGTATTCCTCGCCACATGGATACAGTGGAGAATCCTCAAATCCTTGCCTTTTTCGACACATCAGAGAGGGCGTATGGTGCAACCCTGTACATTAGAATTTCACAAGGGGCTGGACATAGGTACAATTAGCCTGCAGTAGAACAGGCTGGCTCCTGTAAAGAAAGTTACCTTACAGGAACCACTTGCCAAATTGAATGTAGCAAGGCTACTACGTTATTATTGTCAAGAGACTGGGTTTCAAAGGCAAGAACCAACTCTGTGGATCGAATCCACTGTCGCATTAGAGTGGATACGGGAAGATTCAAACAATTTGAAAATATTTATATGCAACAGGCTCACCAAGATACAAACACACACCTCACCATCACAATGGAGACACTGTTCTGGCGGACATAACTCAGCTGATCATCTCTCAAGAGGAATACCTACCGATCGGCTGAAGTCTTTAAAACAGTGGTGGCAAAGATCTTCATGGCTTATGGGTCATTCCGATTGATGGCCTCAATATGCCATTTTTACTTCCATTTTGCCTGAATCGTGAAAGACAGAACACTGAGTACTGGTAACTGACATTGTGGAAACTCCCATCATCGCTAAAAGATTCAGCTCATACTTCAAACTCCTGCGTGTGACAGCATGGATCCTAAGCTTCATTCCGAACTTATGTTCAACACAAAGAAACTATCAGCGCCCGAGCTCGTCGTAGCACGAATGTATTGAATTAAGGTGGTTCAACTGGAATCTTTCAGCACTGAACGGCATACTCTGCAAAATAGCTTGCCACTACCAAGAATCTCCGAAATTTATCGATTCGATCCTTTCCTGGAAGATTGCCTGATTCATCTTGGTGGGTACTTACAATTCGGCAAAGAACTACAGAGATGTCAACGTCATGCTATTCTCCTACATGGACAACACTGCTTCGTTCAACTTATGATTCGGAACACTCACATTTGAGTTGATCACCTCGGTGTTCACATTGCCCTTTCAAAACTTCGGGAAAAATTTTAGATCTTTCGTGTACGCCAGTCAATCAAAGCTCCTGAGGTTACACTTCCTTACGACAGGGTAAAACTATCAACAGCCTTTGAGTTTACCGGCGTAGACTTCGCGGGACCCCTGTATGTGAGGGAAGGGAGCAGTGTCAACAAGTGCCTTATCACCATTTTTAATTGTGCTACAACCCTCACTGTCCATCTGGAGCTTTGCTCCGCCATGACTACAAATAAATTCCTATCTGCATTGCAACGTTCTACAGGAAGACGATGCATACCATATACTATTTACATGGATAATGCAAACACATTCCATGCCACAAATAAGGAATCGACAGAACTGTGGGCCTATCTTACTGCTTCAAAAAACCCATCAACACCTGGCGGATTATGGGATCACTTGGAAGTTCATTGCTCCCAGGGCTGCTTGGTAGGGAGCTTGAAGGTAAAGGATGGTGGCCACGACAAAGCGGTGCTTGAAGGAAAGAATTAGGCAGGGTTCAAGTTTCAGAAGAAATTCCAAATACTACTCCTATCATGACTGAAGCAGCCCTAAATTTTAGGCCTATCGCACAAAGAGACAGCCACTAACACCTGCATATTTTCTTTGGAGATATCGACTTACAGCAATTCCAATGGGACCGGAACCTACAGTTAAAACACACCTGATAACCTTAGTTCCGTTAACACCAGAAGTTAGTGGATGATCTATGGAAGAAATGGACGTAGTAATATCTCACCCAGTTAAGGAGCTTCCATGAAGTCCACCGATCCCACCGAACATCGCCAAAAGTCAGAATTGCAGACTTAGCACTGATCCATGATGAGATTCCACCACGTCACACTTGGAAAAGAGGCCGGATAATGGAACTGCGAGAAGGAAGAGATGGGATGGTAAGGACCGTCGTGCTGCGTACACCAAATGGAGCGACAATCGTTCGACCTATTCAGCTAGTTGCCAATAAAGTCTTAAATTCGCGAATATCTCCATTATTTTAGCTCGTAAGATAAAAATGTATAAGACATACAAGATTATAGAACAGACCTTCAATTGTCGTTAAATGCATTGCTTGTATACAATGAATATTTCTAGAGATATCTGGAAGTTTGTGAACAATGCAATCAGGCGGTTGTACTCCCACCCTCTCCTTCATCGGTCCTGAGGCTTACGCCACTAATGTCCCATCAACCGGTACCGGTCTTGAATGACATATCCTGATGGTTTAATCCCCTGACTGAATGGTTTTAATGGTGAAGATTAGAATTTGGAATTAGTCTAGGCATTGTTCAGTTCAGGATGACCCTTGACCTTTTGTGTCTAAGGCCTTGGGTTTCGTATTGATCTAGCGAACTGATAAGGATTTTATCTGCTATATCTGTATACCTTAGCAGCCACATTCCACCTCTTTTTCACCTTAGAGGGGCTATGTGGCACTCTTCATGGATGTCGGTATTACGTACATACAATGAATGGATTGCACCTTATTCAGGTGCAAATCAGCGGCAATTCTCCATATAGGGCAGCGGTCTGACAAGTGAAATGTACAACTGAAGCTTGCTTTCTGTTGATAAACTATGTTCATCATTCAGTAATGGGAATAATTTGAAAACCCTTCTGTGGGTCATGGTCGAAATTTTTGTATATGCTGACAAAAAGTCAATATTCGGTCCAGGGTGAAACCCAGATATTTGCCATCTACCTTTTGGATTGGCAAAAAGTGTTGCGTGATATTTATTGACATTAATTTCGATTATCCACTTTTCTATCCAGTTCTCGAGACTAGAGATGCTGTCCTAGAAGTACTGCTGGACTCTCGGTGCTTGCCATGAGACCACAGAGAGAGCTGTATCGTCAGCATATAAATAGAGGTCGGAGGTTTAGGCATGTAGGATATATACATTTTGAAAAGACCTATTAAGCTGCCCTGCGGCATGCCTGCAGTGATTTATCGGGTAAAGGATAGTGCTTTCTTGACAGTGATTTGAAATTTCCTCTCAGAGTGGTGGCTTTTGACGAGAGCAGTGTAGTAAGGGGGAAAACCAACTTTTTTAATTTTAAAAGATTATCCCGTTATTCCAGACCTTATCAAAAGTTCATGAGATGTCCAGAAAACTAACTCCTGTGTACTTATTGTCATTAAAATTCTTAGTAGTGTCCTCCATGTCTCAGTAGTTAGTGGGTCATAGCCTGCTCGTTTCTAAAACCAAATTGTTCACCTAGTTCCAGACTGAGTTCGCCAATAATAGACCAAAGTTGGGATAGGAGAATCATTTCGAAAAGTTTCTAGATGATTGAAAGTAGGGAAATAGTCCAGTAGTTTTGGGGGAACTTCGGATCAGTTTGGGGTATGGGTATCATGTTAACCTTGACAGTTTTTCACCATCCTGGAAAATGTGCAATGTGAAGAATATAATTAAATAGTTTGGTCAGGAACGTAATGGCACTTTTGGAAAAGGTTCTTTAAGAATTCTACTGAAAACTCGTCCAGGCAGAGGGATTTTCCTTTTCTTAAGCCTCTTGATACGGAACGCAACTTCAGCATGTGTTACAAATTAAAGTGTATAAGCGGTTGGCAGTCATCTGATTCGAGCAAACTCTGCTCGAATTATAGACGACTTGTCTATAAAGTCATCGTTGGAAGTTTCAGCAGTTGGAGAGCGCGTTGTTTCTCAGTTGTCGGCCTTCTGCTCGTTTGTGTAATGTAGTCCCTGTTGTCCGTATAGTGTGAGATATGGCTGTCCGAGCACCAGTAAACCTTCGAGCCATGAGATAAACAGAGCCCATCAGAAGCGCTTAATTCAGAGAGCCTAGATTGAAATTCAACTCTTCAGCAATGTACCAGGTGATTCGTAGGTTACGTCTGCGGTGATTCCAGATACATTTCAAGCGATGATCCCTGGTTTCATTCCATAGGCGACGAATCCTATTCTTGATTTTGATGAGTTTCAGTGCCTTCCGTCGAGGTATTGAATTTCTGTGTGTTATTGTTCACCGATATGGCATACCGGCGAGAGAGTGTTATGAAGCCCCAAGGATTTATTTTATTAATTAATTAGAGGCCCATTTTGCTTATCAGCACCCGCACCGCTCGCGAATCAGTTGAGGTGAAACATTCTTTTACAATCTGTAGATAATTAGAGGAAGTAGTAGATTAAAGTCGACTAGAAAGATATGATGACAAAAATCAGGAAAGATCCCGGGTTAGAAATTATGTTGGTATCACTGTCAGCATGCGTGAAACGAGTCTCTAAATGATGTGTGTGAAAAATTGTATTGTCGTCGCAAATCTCTGAATTGGAATAGCATTATGTTTTGCAACTTGTGTGTACATTAATGTAACTTATGTACTGATTTGGTTGTGTAAATATTTGTGTGCGCGTGGTAATTGAAATCCACGTGTGTGGGGAATAAGCTGTTTCTTTATGTCTGCGCTAAGTAATCATTTCCGTCGCCATAAGACCTATCTGTGTCGGTGCGACGTAGAGTAGCTTGCAGAAAAAGTAATGATTTGCGTGAATCACTCAGGAATTAGATTAATCCTTCATTTGGTAAAAAAAATTCCCATAAACGGATACCCAGTTTTAGTCAGGATCTCACTTGGATGTAGCCTATGCGTAGAGATGAAATGAATATTCGTTCTTCATCAAGATATAAAATACTGGAGGGGTCGAAAGTGTCAGAATTTACAAAGTGCAATGATTTTTAAATTGTATTTGTGTCTGTTGAGTTTATTCATAGTCCGCCTCTGTGGTGTAGTGGTTAGCGTGATTAGCTGCCACCCCCGCAGACCCGGGTTCGATTCCCGGCTCTGCCACGAAATTTGAAAAGTGGTACGAGGGCTGGAACGGAGTCCACTCAGCATCGGGAGGTCAACTGAGTAGAGGTGGGTTCGATTCCCACCTCAGCCATCCTGGAAGTGGTTTTCCGTGGTTTCCCACTTCTCCTCCAGGCTTAAGGCCACGGCCGCTTCCTTCCCTCTTCCTTGCCTATCCCTTCCAATCTTATCATCCCTCCACAAGGCCCCTGTTCAGCATAGCAGGTGAGGCAGCCTGGGCGAGGTACTGGTCATACTCCTCAGTTGTATCCCCCGACCAAGAGTCTGAAGCTCCAGGACACTGCCCTTGAGGCGGTAGAGGTGGGTTCCCTCGATAAGTCCGAGGGAAAAACCGAACCTGGAGGGTAAACAGATGATGATGATGATGATGATGATGATGATGATTTTATTCATTCAATTTTGTGTTTGTTATTTTTGCCTTTTCTTGAATAAATTAGTATGAAAATTTACCGATTGTTGCCCATCATTTATAAGATAGCTTAACCTTAATTCCTTGTTTGACTATTGAAGTGTATGTTCTCCGGAATGTTTGCCTTTATCTTAGTTAGACATTCTCAGATAGAGTGCAAACAGTGTAGACCTGAGATCGCGAGTTCACACTCCTCAACTATTACGTTGAATCCATCCCATTGGTTGTTTAAATTTTCATTTGCCATTTTCCAATGATTATAATTACTTTTAAAACACCCCGCTGCATCTCTCTTGAATAGTTCTACATCTACAACCTTATTTTCCTTTTAACTATTACAAAAACAGCTTCGTGATCACTTATACTACATATTACTTCAGTTTCTCTAAAGTTCATTTGGTGTTATCTACATCACGTCCAGAATATTTTCCCCTCTATTTGGTTCCGTCACTTCCTGATTCAGCTGTTCTTCCCAAATTAACATATTTACACATTTTTTTGTCATGCTTTCTGTTATTCGTATTACCTTCCTAGTTAACAACTGGTAAATTGAGACCACCTTCTACAATAACGTTCCTTTCTGTGTCGTCCTCCACGTAGCTGATTAGCTTATAAAATAATTCCACATCAGAGTCAGCACCAGCTTTGCCAGGTCTGTACATCCCAAAACTATCACGTTGTCTATTATCTCTAGAGATGAGCCTTACACCTAGAATTTCATGTTTCTCATCCAGTACTTTCTCGTTGCTTGCAAATTATTTTTTCACCTACATGAATACGTTCCCTCTACCGTTCCTATCCTGTTTCTAAGATAAACACTTCAGTTCAGTGAGAAAATTTCTGCATCCATATTTTCACTTCGCATCCATTACTCAACACCTATTATAATATATGATCAATATACTTCTATTAACTTACTTAATTTTATTAACTATTTTTTACAATACTTCTACAGTTTAACAATTTCATGTCAGCTGACAAATTCACCACCCTTTACTCGACAAATAATTAAACAAATTTTGGAAGAAAACTACCATTCACCCAGCACTGTAGACCGTCTCTTCCAAAAACAATGAACAAACTGTAAACAAAACCCCACCCGAAAACAATGAAGACATAGTTCTCAATTTCGTGAAGAATAGGAAGATCGAGAGAGTTATTGAATTCAAAAAGCAAAGTTTAAAAATAGCATTTAGAACCAAAAACAACTTTCAAAACCATATTAGGAAATGCAACTTAAATTAAAAAAGGCTGTTTTTCTAAATCAGGACTCAAACTGTAATGCCACACATGTCTGCTAAACAGTTTCCACATCAGACATTAAAAACGCAATCAGTTAACCACAATTGTTATTCAGCCTTCTGCGAGCACATGTACGACAACTGTCACCATTTCTCAGATATCAGAACGAATCTTAAAATATGTTACTGCGTAAATAATATCATATCATAAAATACAAAGGAGGCAATAAAATGTACATCGTGAAAAATGTCAGCCAAACCAACCTCAACTAACACACACACCTGACAAATTCACCACTCTGTGCTCGACTCAATGAAGTACACATATCGCTAAAACACGTTTCATACTCAAACTTTAGCAATTATTCATTCACTATTGGCGTCTCCTGATCCTGACTACGCTATTGAATTCACTACTGTACAATACGCGTAATAGTAAGTGGGACGTGAAACCAGTAACCTTATTTATTCACTCATGGGTGTAGCTAAGATGGGGCTATGGGGGATAACTTGGGGTTAGAAACCCCCCCCCCCCATTGGAACTTTTACTAAATAAAACAAACAAAAACTGACAATAAACTAGTGAAATTCGACTCAGTGGATTGGCTCTTTTAAATATTCACAGAGACATAATTGAAGCGTTGAGTTCAAGAAGGAGACTAGTCCATCAGCAATCATTTCGAGAAAAATAACAAAAACTTTATAAATTGCATAATGTTGCAGTAGGCTTAATTTGTTTTGTACATTCAGGTTCGTATGTCATTAGGTACATATTTAGAAGACATTATTGAATTTTAGGAATTTTTCATTAAAATGAGTTTAAAAATTGTAAACAAGTCTCCTTTGCAAAACAAGTCCCCTTTTTCACGGAACGGGGAGGCTTTATATTGAATATGTACACAATATAAAAATGATCTATATATTAAATCTCTTAATGTACTGACACACTGACGTAAACATTACTGAACAAAATTAGTTTCAATACAGCAGTTTTCAAATGGATATTACAAGCAAATTTGAAATCAATCCATGTCCCGTACTTCACTTTCTGATTCCTACTCTGCTGATTGTTTTCCTAACCGCTCAGCAATGGTCCTAAAATAATTCCGATGTTCTGAGGAAATTATTTCAAGCATTTTAGCAACGTCATTGGCCTTGGCAGCTTTTATTGGTACTAGGTGAAAGTAGGCTGAGGGCACACTTGACATAATAGGTTGCCTACCACGTTTTAGAAGTGGAAAATCGTATGTAACTAGCCCACTGCAATGAGGAGATACATTTTGATGTTGATGAGAACTCAAATATCTAATATGAAGTCACTGTTACAGATTTTTTTGAAAAAGGAATTAAATGTGTAGAAAAATCAAGGACACATTTGTAACACCAACTTTTCAGACTAGTACTTAATGTCATACCATGTATATGCCCTACACTGTGTCTTTTTTTTAAGTTCTATTGCAGAGAAGTTTCGGTCATATACCATGTAAGAATGGCCACGTGAAGGAAACATATGGCATACTACAGAACACCTACTGTTGTTCACCAAAGTGTACGAAAAATGAACAACCGTGCGATTCCTATTTTGACCCGTACAGACATCTGAGAAGACATACAGTTTTCTTCCAGTACTAGCTGCATGATTTTCAATAAAACTCATTAGCAGTGAAACAACTTCATTTGGGCGTTTTATAGTAGTTGTCTCATCATACACATACATGAAGGCTTTGTCATCAGAGAACCTGTGTATCCCAAAAACAAAAACCCAAGGTTGAGTGTAATAAAACATGTTCCCAACAGGCACATGTGGAACTGGAATGTTCTGCATATAATCGAAAGGAATCGTTTCTGCTGTTCCCTTCTCATCCCTCCTTAACTAGTTCCTCGCATCTTTTCATGCTATCATAAAATAATTTTGCTCTAAACTTATGAAGTTTAAGTTCATTTTCTGCTTGTATCCTTAAAGCCATGTTTGTTTCATTGTTGATTTTACATTTAAGTTCTTCATAAATCCCACATATATCCATCCTAGGACGACCAAATGCACAGTTAAAATGGTCTTTGAAATAGTCATAGAAATAATAGTATTTCACTTTGCGATTGAATACATTTTTATCACCTCCATTGGATTTTCTATTTTGATAAATCAAGTACATTTCCGGATCATACTTCTCCATGAAAAGCTCCCATAACTTCTGAATCGATAGGTTACTTGATAAATACTTCTTTTTTCTACCAGTTTTCCATACTGCACAACTCTATAAGGAAATGAACTAATGAACTCCTGTATTAACATATTGGTATCCTCCGGAATCCTGCGCTGTTGGTTGCGCCTCCCCCGACCATATGTTGGCGAGGTGAACACACACCCTCCTGGACAAGCCGATATATCCTTTCCACTCGTCGCTTCGTAATGCCGTGAAGTGCTACAAATGCATTTTGTCGTACGACAGCGTCTTTGAAACCTACTTTAACCTGAGAGAATAAAATGTATTAATGTATTACCAATCCACGTTTCTGTTATGGCTTATAATACATCCGTTCACAGATTTCCTACCCACCTTATAGTAGTAGTTCGCTGACCTTGGTCGGTGTTGGAAACTATTTTCCCGTGGTTTTCTGGGCTTAGGTGTGTGGGGCACAATGAGGGAACATAGGTAAGTGTCCTGAGCATCCTTGCTTTACATTCTATTAAACTCATTCAACAATAGGATCTTCGAATAGTGAGATATCTTATTGAAACAATTCTTTATGCATCCGTAGGTAGAAAAATCAGGACAATCACTATTTGATCTTGATCTTATAAAGGAACATTTGATAAACATTTTAGAACTATAGCCCTCACTCAGCAGTGTATTCGGTATTGTGGTTATAAATGAATAACTAGCCTATTGTTAAAAATATTTACCTGCAGTCTGCAGCAGTAGGTCTTGCTGGAAAACGTTCTCCTTTCGAGTTTTCATGTTCTTCACCACTTACGTTGTTCATTTTCAAAATATTTATTTTCCAAAGTGCAGGTCTCCGGTTTTTTTTTCGAACGAATTCAGAGCGTTGATCCTCACTATCACTGCTAGTGTCCGTCATTTTCTCACATATCCAAACAAATGAAAGAGCGCGCGAGGCACTGTTTCCGTCAAGCTACAGACAAATTCGTGCAAGAAGAGGACTTGTCATTTAACAAGTCCCCTTTTTCAGCTTTTTCTTACTTAATCTGCTTAGCCTCCAGGATTGGTTTCTCCCTCGGACTCAGCTAGGGATCCCAACTCAACCGTCTCAAGGGCAGTGTTCTGGAGCGTGAGACATTGGATCGTGGGATACAACTGGGGAGGATGACCAGTACCTCGCTCAGACGGCTTCACCTGCTATGCTGAACAGAGGCCTTGCGGGCGGATGGGGAGAGTGGAAGGGATAGACAAGGAAGAGGGTATGAAGCGGCCGTGGCCTTAAGTTAGGTACTATCCCTGCATTTGCCTTGTAACGTTTTCGACTAATTTCACTAATTTAAACTCACTGCTATTTGCTTTACGTCGCACCGACACAGATATATCTCATGGCGACGATGGGATATGAAAGGCCTAGGAATTGGAAGGAAGCGACCGTGGCCTTAATTAAGGTACAGCCCCGGCATTTGCCTGGTGTGAAAATGGGAAACCACGGAAAACCATCTTCAGGGCTGCCGACAGTGGGGCTCGAACCCACTGTCTCCCGATTACTGGATACTGGCCGCACTTAAGCGACTGTAGCTATCGAGCTCGGTCACTAAGTTAAAATAATACCAAATAGCATTAAAATTAAAATATGAAAATTAATATTCATTAAATAAAATACTCAATCCTCGGACCTTGTACTCACACTTAGTTCTTACCTGATTACTTACACAATACAACTCAGTGCAGCAATAAGAGAATGAGAGTCTTGGATATCTCTAGGGTGTGGGGTAATAAGCTTACTTTTGACAACATCAATCAATCAATCAATCAATCAGTACTGATCTGCATTTAGGGCAGTCGCCCAGGTGGCAGATTCCCTATTTGTTGTTTTCCTAGCCTTTTCCTAAATGATTTCAAAGAAATTGGAAATTTATTGAACATCCCTCTTACCATACAGGTTCTGGGAAAAGGAGATTGTCGTTTTGTTTCCCCATTCAATTTGAGGTTATCTAAGTCCACCTTTGAAATAAAACGATAAATTAATATGATAGAACAAAGTATATTCTTAAATTATTTCAAAAAATAGAAAGAACCGCTGCGATAAAACAGGTGCGAATATAAAAGTATGACATAACAATTGAAAGAAACTAGGCATTAAATTTGAATTCCTCTTGACCGGACATTTAAAAATTGTACAAGAAATTTATCTCTCACTGGTTCACTTGACTGTACCTTCAACACTTTGAGTGTAATTACGACGTATTACTTTGAGTTGGTGTCTGATGTAGGTGTCTCAAGCCTAATGTGGTGATGTAACCTTTTTGTTTCACTGACGAGATATAGTGTAGCTTGATATTAGACTCCGAACATTTAATCCATATGGTCACTGGCGACTAAGTATCCATGTGACAGCTGCTTCTCCATCCATATGACTGACGACTTCATCTCAGTACAACACTCCTTGGCAAGTGTCTCTATCCTTATGACTTCGTGGCAAGTCTCTCCTTCTATATGACTTCATTACAAGTCTCTCCCTCCATATGACTTCATGGTAAGCCTCTTCCTCCAACTAAACTGACCGACTGAGGTCTCACCTTCCAATTGACTATCTCACTGTTCACCATCCATTTGACTATAGCTATAAGACGCTGGTCCTAGTATTTACACCCTTAGCTGACACACCTACGCAATCTCCAGAAATAACTATAATATTACTCCCACCCGGCTCTAAATGTTAGATACTATGTTGAAATTGCCTGGGGCGGCAGTAGGTTTCTCCAAAAAATGAGCTCACCGCTAAATGCACTCAATGACAGAGCGATGACTCGGCAGTCACGCTAGCAGTATTGCACAATGTTGCAATGTCACAAGTTATTAAACACACTATATCCACATGTAATATCATACAGCAACTCTCACTGTACATGTCTTCAGTGTTAAACTACACACACATATACATATAACAAATTGACTATAATCACGCAAGAGATAATAATTACAGAATTGAATTGAACAATAATAGTTACAATAATAGTAATTATAATACAGACATAATAATTATAATACAGATATCATAATAATAATAATAATAATAATAATAATAATAATAATAATAATAATAATAATAATAATAATAATAATTCATAATAATAATACAGATATCATCTTGTAACGGGATTTGAACCGTTACAGCCTGGAGGAGAAGTGGGAATTCACGGAAAACCACTTATAGGATGGCTTAGTATGGAATCGAACACACCACTACTCAGTTGACCTCCCGAGGCTGAGTGGACCCCGTTCCAACCCTCGTACCACTTTTCAAATTTAGTGGCAGAGACGGGAATCGACCCCGGGCTTCCGGGGTCGGCAGCTAATCACACTAACCACTACACCACAGAGGCGGACCTTTTCCAACTTAACGCATGAATTTTCCTAGGTACCAAGTGTGTAACAAGTCTCGTTTTTACGTTAAATTATGCAGAGAGCAGTGGTATAGTCCTAACTCAGATATCGTAAAATAGTGGACTACTCTCCTTCTTGAACGGAGCACTTCAATTGTAAAACAAACATATTTATTGCATCTATTTTCTAAGAAGCCTCGAAAGTTAGATTTTAGATTGTAATCTGAATTGCTGTAAATTGTTCATGTTGATTAGGCTATATTGATCTTGTTCTGTATTTTATGTAAGATTTTTGTGGTGTACGGCAATCCGAATACCGACATAATTCAATTGTACCAGTTTCCTTATAATAACGCTCACCTCACATGCACAGGCACCTTCATTGTGTTCTATCAACATTTTGTGACAATAACATCCCCCTCCCCCTCCTTCGTTCGACTCTGACTACGCTGTTGAATTCACTATTGCACAATACGGCAACCAAAAACAGGTGACGCCACTGGTGGATGGCCAATGGAAAGTTACCGAAGAAATTAAAATAATTCATCCGGAAGACTATTATGTTAGTGTAGAATTTACTGGATTAGAAGAAAAGGCCAATAACAGGATTTACAAGGACGGTTCATAAACTGAGTTATAAGGTTAGACAAAGACTGTACAGTATTTCAAGCGGAACCTTGCGGAACTGAAATTGCGATAGAGTGGATAGAACACGAAAAGAGAACTTCATCCTACTCAGTCGGCGTAGACTCCACAGCAGCATCACTGGCAATAGCGGATGAAATGAAATGGCGTAGGCCATATGGCTTTTAGTGCCGGGAGTGTCCGCGGGTAACAGGGGGCAGGATGTAGGTGTCGTTTTCATTACCATTTCATCCTCATCACGTTGCGCAGGTCGCCTACGGGAGTCAAACAAAAGACCTGCATCTTGCCAGCCGCTTCCTTCCCACTCCTAGCCCTTTCCTGTCCCATCGTCGCCATAAGACCTGTCTGTGTCCGTGTGACGTAAAGCCAATAGAAAAAAAAAAGCCATACGCCATTTCATTTCAGTTCGGCCAGCCCCCGTGCCAGGGAAATTAACCAATTATGTTTAAAATTCCCGACCCTGCCGGTAATCGAACCCGGGACCCTTGTGACCAAACGCCGCCACGCTAAACACTTAGCCATTGAGCCGGACACTGGCAATCGCGGATAACCACACCAGACAACCAGTATCTGTCAGAACAAAAACGAAGACAATAGACCTTTTTTTTTTTTGCTAGTTTCTTTACGTCGCACCGATACAGATACGTCCTATGGCGACGATGGGACAGGAAAGGGCTAGGAGTGGGAAGGAAGCGGCCGTGGCCTTAATTAAGGTACAGCCCCTGTATTTGTCTGGTGTGAAAATGCGAAACCACGGAAAACCATTTTCAGGGCTGCCGACAGTGGGGTTCGAACCTACTATCTCTCGAATACTGGATACTGGCCGCACTTAAGCGACTGAAGCTATCGAGCTCTGTCACAATAGACTTTCAAATGGCCCACCTGAGTCAACGGACATACAAGGAAATGAAAGGGCTGATTATTTAGCCAAAATAGTCGTAAGCTGTAGAAACACTATAGATTACAACGAAATTCCCTTGAGCAACGGAAAGCAGCATAAATACTAGGCTACACAACTATCTGGAATTCAACCCCGAATTTGCAGCCCACACCAAACTATTCATACTTACTATTTTACACAGACTCTCCCTACATCTACGGCCGATCATGACGAATCATGTAAAATTTAATTTCCGCCTGCACAGAAACAAGGCTCACTCACCACTTTGTCGTGAAAAATTTATAATATGAAGCCATTTCTTTTTTGTTTCGACTGATTTAATCTATAGCTGTTAGGTTCTTCAATCTGTTGAAACTAACTTATAAATTTAAAACTACCTGAAAAAGGAAAACATGTTAGCAATATTACACTTGAAAAAGAAACAAATTAATTAGTATAGAATGACATGTTTCGTTCTCAAAAGAATATCAGTTTCTATAATATCACACTCAAATATTTAGAATAGCATAACTATTTTATAGAAGCCTGCGTAGCTCAGCTGGCAGCGCGCCGTCCTCTCACCGCTGGGTTCCATGGTTCAAATCCAGGCACTCCATGTGAGATTTGTGCTGGACAAAGCGGAGACGGGCAAGGTTTTCTCCGGATACTCCAGTTTTCCCTGTCATCTTTCATTCCAGCAACACTCTCCATATCATTTCATCTGTCAGTCATTAAGCACTGCCCCAGAGGAGTGCGACCGGCTGCGGCAGAAGGGCACAATTCCTATACTCGCCGCTGGATGGGGACTTCATTCATTTCATTCCTGACAGGATCAAATGACTGGAAGGAGACTGCGGATTTTCTTTTTTCATAAACATTTTACAAAATGATTAGGGTACTTAAAATCTTCTTCTTCTTCTTCCTCTTCTTCTACAGCTTTTCCCACATTTGCGGGGTCACTGGTGAAAAATGCGACGCTTATATGTATTTGACCCTATTTACGACCGGGTGGCCTTCCTGACAGGGTGAAGTTACTATTGCGTGTTTCTGTTGTGATAATATGTTGTCTGAATATGAAGAGGAGAGTGCTTTAACAAACACAAATACCTGGTCTCCGAGCCATAAGAATTAATCAGAAGTGATTAAAATCCCCGATCCACCCGGGAATCGAACCCGGGACCCTCTGAACCGAAGGGCAGTTACGCTGGTCATTCAGCCAATGAGTCGGATAAAATGTTTCTACTTAAATCTTTTATACATTTCTGAATATTTGAGTGTGATTTGATAGAATCTGATGATGCCATTCTATTTTAATTAAGTTGTTCCTTTTTCAAGTATAATACTGTTACCATGTGTTTTCTTTTTCATGTAGTTTGTAAATTTATTACACAAAATTAGTTTCAGCAAACTGAAGAACCTAACACATATAAATGTCCGGAAAAGCAGTACAAACGGTACAGCATCTCATGACGGAATACACCCTAGTTTCCAGAGAAAGACCTGCAGCATTTCGAAATCTCCCATTACATCAGGTCCTTACATATCACATTACCAAAGTCAATGTTACCAGGTAAACTGCAAATACCACATTATATATCATTAGGTAAAACACGGGTTATAATGATTTGTAAATATTTTAAAAATTTACCGACGGGAGACCAAGGACCTGGTATGATGCCAAAGATCGCAAGTTGGAGCTCAGAGAATAGGATGTACAACAGACAGAGCACCATAAGATGAGTAAAATACTGTTTCCACAATCATCAAGGTACTGAACACGGAATTTGAACATAAAATGTTTGTACACCTGTTTCCAATAACAAAAAAATCATAATCAATAACATTTGTAAAGAAGTTAATTAAACTGAAATTAAAATTGAAATTCGGTGATTATTTTCCGGAAAACTTTTCGTTCTAGTGAATGATGAGAATGAAAACAGGTTGTGTCTTGATTGCGAACAAGGCAAAAACCGTCCAGATTCCGAACAACTAAATATACCCTGTCCAGATTGCAAACAACAGATTAGTGTTGACGTGAGATACATAACAGATACAATTTTCAAAACAGTCTCATATGTCATTTTTGTTCTAGTAGTATTAACATTAACTGGTACTTTGGGACGTTTTACATAACCTAACCCTATTTTTAAAAATATTTTTCTTATTGAAAATATTTAATAATTTAGTTTGAGGTAATCTTACAATTTAGAATATTATTTATTTATTTATTTATTCCTGACTTACATTTGTGGCGAAGTTAGGGCTCACGGCCCTCTCTTACACTTAACCACTATAAACAGAATTTAAAAATGTAAACATAAAAGTAAGACATAGAAATTCTAAAAAGAAATAATACTACAAACAGATAATTCTAAGACTACCGGTAAGTTAGGCCTACATATCAGTACAGCAATTAATGTGATAATTACTAATATCTTTTTATCGTATAATATAACTAGAGGGGTAGTTGTTTATGGTGGATTAGTGAGAGTTGTATTGTTAAAAGATTATTATTATTTTTTTTACCTAGTGGCTTTACGTCGCACCGACACAGATAGTTCTTATGGCGACGATGGGATAGGAAAGGCCTAGGAGTTGGAAGGAAGCGGCCGTGACATTAATTAAGGTACATCCCCAGCATTTGCCTGGTGTGAAAATGGGGAAACCACGGAAAACCATTTTCAGGGCTGCCGACAGTGGGATTCGAACCCAATATCTCCCGCATGCAAGCTCACAGCCGCGCGCCATAACCGCACGGCCAACTCGTCTGGTATTATTATGCCAATGAAAGAAGTGAGTGGTTGCATCGACAAGGCCTTTAGAGGTACCCAATTGTTCGCAATCTGGACTGTTCGCAATCAGGTGTCAGGTCGACATCGTGGTAACAGTGGGTAAAAAGAGAAAATTATTCTGGTCAAAAATGAAATGTTCCCCCATGCATTTCATAGTACTTTTTCTTAATCTTACATTGGTTTCGACCGACTGGAAAACTTAAAGGTTATGTAAAAACAATGTCAAAATCAAATGAAAATGGCTTTCATTATACAGATCTTAAACGAAAGTTATTGCTCTTACAGCCAACCCATATCGTTTAATATCCACAGCCTGATTTCACTTTTGACCAGGTCAGAGATCTAATGAATGAAGCCACCATCTAGCGGCGATGATAGGGACTGTACCGGCTGCCGAAGCCTGTCGCACTCTTCTGGGGCAATTAGTAATGACTGACAGATGAAACGAAATGATATTGGAGAGTATTGCTGCAATGAAAGATGACAAGGAAACACGGAGTACCCGGAGAAAAACCTGTCCCGTCTCCGCTTGGTCCAGCACAAATCTCACATCGAGTGACCGGGATTTGAATCACAGAACCCAGCGGTGAGCGGCCGGCGTGCTGCCGCCTAAGCCACGGAGGTTTCCATTGCTTAATATCATCGTGCTTAGACCTGCTCCATGCTTAAATGTTTGGAGTGATGGCCCTTTGTCGCAGGGGTCCCGGGGTCGATTCCCGGTAGAGTCAGGTATTTTAACCATCATTGGTTAATTCCGTTGGCACGGGGACTGGAATATGTGTCGTCTTCATAATTTCATTCTCATCACGACGCGCAGGTCGCCTACGGCCGTCCAGTCAAAAGATCTGCACCTGGCGAGCCGAATATGTCCTCGGACACTCTCAGGGCTAAAATCCATACGGCATTCCTTTGCCATGTTTATTTTTAATCATACAGTTCATGTTTGGCATTGTTAAAATGCTTCTTCTGTGCGTAATTCTTTTGATCAAAATCATAAATAATCAAATGTTGAAGCAATTTCTACATTGCATAGTTCAATTATTACACCGTAAGCCTACATTCTAATTAAAATCATTAAATCAAATTTAAATCAAAATTACAACGAGAATCTGTTTCAAAGAGAAATGTTTAAATTAAACTCAAATTGGAATTAAATGTATTATCATTTAATTTCTTAGTACAAAATTGCACAGGGTTCCCGAGAGGAAGTCTATATTTACAGGAAGTTGTATAGCCTACGTCTAATTTTATATATATTGCACCCATAATCGAATGAGCCTAATGGACGTGATAATTAAATTATTGAAATTCGCATATGTGAATACTGCAGAGGTAGGGAAAAGCTAGCAGTCTCACAAAGCACAAAGCTAACTAAAAGCCTCCCTCAAAATAAAGTTTTATGGCACCGAAAAGTGCAGACTTTCTACTTAGTTTCTCACGGGAAATCGGCAATATGAAATGTGCCCATCCCTAGTGTGTGACAAGGAAAGAGGAAATACCTGTCACCCCTTGACACAAAATGGTTGCACCTGAGCCACGATGCGCGGCAAGATTTTAACCAATCACGATTCACAAAATTCAATTGCCTTGTCCTAGCGGGAATCTGTATCCAGTGTTTCGTGATTTGGTGTCGAAAGTAGTGTGAAATACCGTGTCCTGACCTGCAAATAATATTTAACGAATATTTCACACAAATACGTGGTTAATTATTTCTCAAAATATAAGTTTTCAACATTTGTGTGGAAGAGTGGTTTTGCCCAAGGAGCGGAGTGTCATGGCGGCAAGGCGCCGTGCTCCGAGTGTAAATAGGCCCTATGACGCTTTTCAATTTATAAAATAAGCTACGATCATTTCTGATAGCGCAGTGCAACACACAAATCAAACCAAATTTTGGAATATTTAGAGTGCATTTCCGAACATTTTAACCTACGGACAAGTGGAAAACGATTCAAGGTACCGTATTACTACGCCGCATCCCCTCCAATCGGACTATTTTGAAGTGGGGGTGGGAGAATTTACAAAAGCGGAAGCCGCAGCGCGGTGATATCTCAGTCCTACTTGAAATTTCAGTGCAGACAGGCGATTCTACAGAGAGTGCAGCGCTAAGGGACGACTTAACATTTGTGTGAGTAGAGTCTTAGGCAAGCAATGAACACTTAGGGAGGACTCTAATATAATATCAGATCATAGGAAACAATCAGACAATTATCCTAGCAAAAATGACAATGGTAGTTATTTTACAAACTTTTCATAAATGAACATTTAACGTAGTGGGACAGGCGGACAACGGAGAGGGACAATAGGAGTTTTCATAACATGTAATTATACAACATCCCTTAGCTCACACGTAACTTGCACGTTAGTATTCTAGTAGAGAAGTATTGTTTTTGGAGGACTGTATTTTCATAAACATTTCTCCATGTCTTACATGGGAACGTCACAATTAAACGTGCCCAGTCTATAAAATGGTTATTTCATCTGAGACAGTGGGAGCAAACATTAGGTGAGCTAAATTGCAGGGAGAGACTTTGTTTACTGGTGGAGCGTAACAGTACAAGGACTGGTGTCCACTTTCATTTGTCAGAGTGGAGGTCGATGGCTGCTAAATCCCTTGTGTAAACAAGCGGTAAAGGAGGGAGCTGGACAGAGACGACCAGGGGAAGGCCGCGCCGGGTAGCTGTTTTTCCTGACAGTGCACGTCAACTCATCGAGAGCTATTGCTGTGTAATTTATGTTTTTCTTCATATGATTGTTAAAAGGCGTGTGTGGAATAATCTTACGTGTGCTACGCAAGTATGAGAATGGATCCAATTCGTGTGTATAAAGTGTCAAGTATACTCGGCAAGATGAAGAAGATTGAGTAAAATTATGTAGCGGGGACTGTGGAGCATCCAACCCGCCTTCCAGCACAAAGGTAAAATGAGCGTTTTATAAGCATGTAATAATATACTTGAGGGCTATGAACAATCGATGGTCAAATTTAGGGTAGCGATTTATGTAGGTTCATAGATAGTAAATTTTCACGTATCGGATGGTGAAATTATTAAATGTCATTTGCAGTTAGAGTTAGAAGTGAGACCAGGACAATCACACCTGACGATTCGGGATGTGAATGCCATGGTGTCATGATAATAATAATAAATATAATAATCAGAAAACAGTCGTATTTTCTCAGGAGTTTCCCTCATATATTTCTGGATAAATTTTTGATATTGAGTTACTATTTTAACATTCGTGAATCAAAAAATTTCTGTAGATATTTTATGTCCAGTGCAAATTTCAGATTTTAACATATAAAGGTATATAAAATAAAAATAATATAAATGGTGTTTTGGTGATATTTGATTTTATGGACGCTGCCGAGTTGTTTTTGAATTTAACTAGCTGTAAATTATAACGCATCCATTTTATTATTCATTAGCGATGATCGTTTCCGTTGGATATCATACCTTATGTTTGCGGTATAGTGTTTTATACGTAATTTTTCATTTTCTTGTTGTGCACGTGGATTCATATTTTCGATAGCTGTGTATTTGACAGGCAAATCTTGTTGTTACAGTCAATAAATAAGGATAGGGAAACCATTGCAGGTCAATTCTGATGATTCATGGCATAAGAATGTGAAATAAGGTCAAATAGATGAACAAAGAGATAGTAATGCCCCTGATGATAGCAATTGAAAAATGGAAAGTATGAAGCTTGAGGACCATGTTGTATAATGGTGTCGTAATAAATGAATGCGAACGACACAGTGTATTATTAAAGATTGGCCCGTATTCAAATGAGCGAGGCTACATTGACAAGTATATGCTACTTTGAGAATAATGAGATGAATGTGAATTGAGAGGTAAATAATTTAACTAGCACAGTTAAATCTTCGACGATATATGTGATAATTGTAGGTAGAAGGCTTACATATTCATAAATTTTCCCGGGACGAATATATCACTCGGAAATATGCAAATCAAAGGCCGAGTTGAGATATGGAACAGATTGACCGTGCAATGTGTAAAATTTTGATAGTCAATCGTAACCATGATGACATGTAATATTCTTAGTTAGTATTCTTGAAAGTTGCGAGATGCCATGCCCAGACAGTTACGTCTAACGTCACGAGATTGCCGTCAAATTCACCCTGTTTGTTACTTTAAATCTGTTTGATAACGATTTTTCTGCATCTTGATCGTGCGCATTTTATTTAAAATTTGATAGGCAGTGATCACGTCCATTGTTAGGATTTTTCTTTAACATTTTCCTTTTCTGCGCGGATATATTTTTTGGTCGCCATGTTTTAATTTTTTTATAGTGACAGAAGGTACGTGAAAGATTGTTCATATTTAAATTATGTAAATAAGATAGGAGTAGTTAGGTCATTTTGAATTTATTTTATTTCCTTTTGGAGCACTGTGTTACTCCATTGTCATGTACATTTTGTAAATAATAAATCTCATGTGTTAGGTTAGCAAGACCACAGATCGTTCATAGTCAGAATCAAAGTAAACATTTATGCTCTAGGACATCGTAAATCACAAAACCTTTGAACCCCACTACAAAAGTTTAATTAGGCAAATGATTTTGACCTTTGATGAAAAGTTATGTCAAAAGGGCCGCTAATTAAGTAGACAAGATGGAATCTGCCTCCATAGATGATGATGCCATACAATTTTAATCATTCTCTGTATAAATACAGACAGCGGCAAGTCAAATAAAAATTAATATTGTAAAAGGGTTGAAATTCATTTAATAAGGTAAAACTAAGGCACTTGGCCTAACTTGTTCTATTTTATTTGTAAAGTGTCCAGGCTATCACAGCTAGTAATGTGTAAATTAACTAAAATAAGTGACTGTTCATCTTCAATGTTTGATTTGATAACTCTTCTTGGTTCAGCCAATGTTTATTAAGTTTGTGGCTAAGAAATAGAAACGGTAATGAGATACCGTGTTCATGGATTTTCCTTTATTAACCATGGTTATTTGTACACAATAATGTTTTACAGTTGGGCAGTTATCAACTTAATTGAACTTGGAGTCAATAAGCTTAGGACATCCACATGTTGAAATCAGTGTGAATAATTAAATCAATTACTTAATGATACGCAGGTCCAGTTAATTGAGATATGATTTAAATGCATTTCATGGTGTCTTATTCAAATGCTGTATATTAGTGGACCAGTGGTTCGTTGTGGTTGTGTCTCGGACATAATAGGCACCAGTTCGATGGTGATATGTATTATTTAATTTTATCGACCTTCAGTCAAGTTCATTAAGGCTGATGTTTCATATTTTGTCGAGGAGATTTGAATTGCAGTATTTTCCAAGTAACCTTACTGCATTTTAAAATTAACTTCTCTTCATTTCATTTTAAAGTTCATTTATTTACACATTTTGCCGATTTTGTTAATAAACCATTTTAATGATTCAATTTAATTCAGTCTCTGGGTACCGTCATTTAGTAGTTAGTTGACCCCTCGTCTTTCATTTCCTCACCCCCGATCGTGTGTGGCCTGTCTACCCCGAGGACGTGACCATCCCTGAGAAGATAAGAGTCTACATGAGCGGTAGGTATTATGTGATGTCATTTTTACCGGAGCAGTCGGCGCATCAATCGGACAAGAAGAATACCGCATCGCATGCCTTGAAAAGGGCACAATATATTGTGACCGTTCACGATACTGTAGATAACATATCGGGACGCCCTGTAACAATAATATGCCATTTTCCGCGTCATTCTATGATGATTAGTCGCCTAACTAGCAGATTCTAGCACTAAGCGAGACACGAACGACTCGCTACTGTTTCCAGGGACGAAAGCCTCATTGCGCGTAATGACAGAAGTAAGTCATACGCTAGCCAGCAATTGAGAATTTTATCTCCCTTGTGGGAGTTAGTTAGAAGAGCCAAATATCACGTGACAGCCAGTGGGCTGTGCTTAATTAAGTCGGGTTAACCTAGGGAAACGTTATTCTCTAAATATTTGTAGGTGTATTCAGTGATGCCAGCCAGAAACCTTCAAAATTTTCAACGGTGAGAATAATCATATTAATCACGTGACTCCTGATTTACGCACCGAATATGTAAGTAAGAACTCGTCATAATCAGAGAATGTTTTAGTTAATTATGACAGCAACACATATTCCAATTACTTAACGTATCATCAATTACGCGATGTGTATGGGTTCGGCGAATTACGAGAAGTCGTCATGAGTCTGGCCGGGCGAGCTTATGTTGGATTATGCCGAGACGTAGTGTCAACTATTGGAAAAGTGCTAGGTGACGCTTTGATGATTATGATCAAACCTACGATCCTACAGGAATAAAATTCGATCAGTGGGATATAGAAGTTCAAAGCTGTCTTTTGATATGCAAATCAGTTCTGACAAACGGTTATTACCGGAACGATATGCGAGAAGTAGGCGTGTTTACCTCCCACCCTCGATTGTTATCCTCTTCAGCATAAAATAAGTTGGATTGACTACTATCTAGCTATTATCTACTGTGTTCTCGGACCATTCAGGCGTGTCGTTGTTCGCACGGTCAAGTGAAGTTGTGCAACATTTATTTTCATTTGTGGTGCAGTGTTACGCCTGTAACACACAAGTGGTAAAACACCGTGCAAATTATTACTTTGAGTACATTAATCTCTCATATGCCACAGATTGTGAAGAGTTTATATATTTACGATGTTCCGTACTATGTCGTAATCATCGAAGTTAGTGAACCAGGAATAATCAACCTACAGTGAGCTACGTGGTATCTCAACTGCCTTTATATATGTGTAAATGAATGCGTGTGTGGCGCAATTGAAGCACAATTGGTCAAATACAGTGAAGTGTCGTGAATACGTAGTCAACATTATGACTATAGAGTTGAAAGGAGAATTTAATAATAAAATACTGGTTCACCTATAATAATAATTGTACCGGGCGGTACACCTCCGCGCCGCTAATTCAAACATTGCGCCAGTTGAAACTCCTCTACTGGAGGAAGCCTGAACTTTAACAACCATGTTAATTCTAAAGTTTCTCAGAAGATGTCGCTATTGCAAATTTTGTGGAATTCTGAACTGTGTCTTTTTCGATTTATATTTGTTTTCTCTGTAGTGAGAAGTGTGAACATCCTCTTCTAGATGGCACTACTGATGGCACTACTGATGTGCACCCTGGTGCGAAGTGAAGGAACTTTTTTTTTGAAGAAATTTTGTAGTCATAAGTTTGTTCTTTGTTAAATTTCTTTCTGTCATTGTTTGAGTTGGCAATGTTAATCCGTTCGTTCCGCCAGTTTTGAAATTAGCCAATCTCGAATTTCTTAAATTCATTTTCGACCAACCGGGGCTTTCTTCCCCAACCTGCTCTGTAACTGTGTTCGGTAACCAATAAAATTTTGTGGGCGGGTTGTAATCATTCATGAAAAGTCTCGAATCTTCCACGAGGATATATAAACTGCTGTTTTTCTGGTCTCGGTGCCACTTCAGTAACATCTTTCCTTGTGTGATTATATAGCAGGGGGCGGGAAGCTCCCCTTTCTTCAGGCGGCAGTTCATCCATCAGGTAATGGTCTTTTAATAACTACTTTGTTTGCTAGCTCAGCAGTTTAACCCTCGGGGCAGGTTCGAAACTTTTATCATGTAACCTTCCTTTAAAAAGTAAAAGACACTTGGTATAAAGTTCTGTCTCTTTAACTACAAAATTGGGATAGAGAGTGCCTAACCCTCTCGAGCTCCCACTCATATTGTTTTGAGGTGACTACATTTTTATAACAGTTTCCCATCTCTTCGTAATGTAATAAAGTTTTATTTCGTGTCACCTCCGTAGTATGGGATTAGCCCTTGCATAAGCGGCCTAGGGCCAAATTAGGTTTTAATAAAGTGTATTAGGAGTGCTGAGTACGCCTCCACTCAAGTTGGTATTTTGGGGCCATGTCATTGTCCTGTTTCTTTACTGAATAGGCCTCAGTAGGTTGGGTATTTTTACCCCTGTTTTTATGTGTCCGGAGGACAGCTTGAAGGTGGAGTTTGGTGTGGCCGCTGATGGGCTTGAACTTTGAGAGCGGGTTGCTCTTTCTTAAATTTGGGTTCTGTGTGCCTCGAGGAGGCTTTACTGGGTAATTGGGAGCTAGTGCTCCTTGGTATGATTGGGATTTTCTGCTCCTTTGTTGAACCTCATACATAAGTAAAGTTAGGCTCTTTGCTCAAGGATTGTGTGTCCGGGGGCTCGAAGCCCAAAACCATTAACAAATTGTAATTGTACATTCTTAATTTGTTGATATACAACTGAGTTCCTGTTATACTTGTTATTTCTTGATCTCGAAAAGAAAATATAACCTTTGTTAAATTTTTAATTAATTTTAATTTCGTTGTTGAGACCTATTCCACCCAGCACCTTCTTTCACCTCTAACTACCACGGATAACTCCGTAACAACAATAATAATAATAATAATAATAATAATAATAATAATAATAATAATAATAATAATAATAACAATAAACGGGCATCATTTGCCGGATATATATACGTGATGAGTGAGTTGTCTTACATTTTTGAGGTATTGTAAACTAGGCAACATTCAGATCCCTAACATCAAGTTACAGTGCTAGTGTGTGTGCGCGATACTTCAATAACATTTGTGTTAATAACTGTATATGCAAATTATAAGATCAGGGTGACGAAACTGCAGAACATTATCGTTACCGGGTTGGCTTATTTAAGTATATGAGTAATTCTAACCATACCTGATTGTAGTGCGTATCATATAATTAACGCAACTATAATCATATTTTTCCTTATTGCATATATGAACGGGTGATCGTCGATTTTGAGAGCAGAAACTACGAGTTGTCTACCTAGTCTTCGTCATAGTACATCAGGAGTTTTCAAGACCATCCAATCCCTGGTCAAAATCAGCGACATGGAGGGTTTCATCATAGAGACGAACTCAAGATTCCACAACATCGAAGTCGTCGAAATGATAGTTTAAGTCCACATGGATGTGCCCATCCCGGAGAAGAATGATCACAATAGATAAGTACATTTCAATTTTTTTTTAATGTTTGAAAGTCATTGTCCACCTGTAAATAAGTAAATTTTGCATGTTAATTAGGTAAAATGTAAATGATGATCGCAGGCTATTTCAAAGGGATTATAGTTTCTTAGTTTAATGTAGTAGGCATTTGTTCACTGGTATAAAAACCAGCATTTTGTTTAATCCCTTGGCAAGATTAATGCATGTCAATTATAACATTTTAGTATTACATTTTTTACATGAAGTATTATAATGAATATGAGTAGTATTCATTTAAATCATTTCAATTATTATCATGAGATGAGACGCTGTGTATCCTCAGAAAGTACGTAGACTACTTTATACTTCATGTGAACCTAGCTCGATAGCTGCAGTCGCTTAAGTGCGGCCAGTATCCAGTATTCGGGAGATAGCGGGTTTGAACTCCACTTTCGGCAGCCCTGAAGATGGTTTTCCGTGGTCTCCCATTTTTACACCAGACAAATGCTGTTGCTGTACCTTAATTAAGGCCACGCCGCTTCCTTCCCATTCCTAGCCATTTCCTAACCCATCGTCGCCATAAGACTTATCTGTGTCGGTGCAACGTAAAGCAAATAGCAAAAAAACTTCATGCGTAAGACAGAGTATTTTAGAAGTTAAAAATACAAAACCGGACGCAAGTATAATTTTTAGATCGTGGATATAATATATAATTATTTTTAATGTCCCGAAGAATAAATTCTTATACAAATATGTGTGTGTTTGGAATGTTGAAGTGAGAACGATGGTCAGATAATACGGCGCCAATTGTTAGTTTGAAGCAAAATGGAGATGTGTCAGAGATAATTTATGTAAAGTGTGAGGAATCATGACACACTAATGACTACTAAATGAGGTTGAATAAAACCACATGGGAACAAAATATGTTAGATTTGTACTCTAAGGGGTTGCATTAGCCCGAATTTTAATATCGAGGCGGTTGAGGGAAGAAAGATATCCTTCCTTAAGAGAGTTGGAAGGGAGACAGTGCAGATTAGCGTTACGTTACGTTGAGTGAAAGTGCCAGCTGTATGTACCTCAAAGATTTACGGTAGGGTGTCTGAGGAGAATGACCAGACCGCAGGCTTCACATCTTTTGGGATGTTGACTGATTGTTCGTTTCTGGCAATATGCGACAAATACTCACACATAGAATAGTTAATTGTCATCGTTGTAATTGAATTAACATATTAGTAAACGGAAGAATTCCTCCCAACTTTTATTTCATTTATTTGATGCGATTTAGGCATTTAAAAACATGCATCCAACTGCAAGAAGACCACGGGTTCGATCCCATCTGAAGGTGACGAGTATCATCCTTCCATATATTTGTTTATACATTAAAAGTGATATTATATGTGTTTATTTTCAGATAAGTTAATTATTACATCTGATATTATGGTATTATCGTCAATATGTTGTCCATAGGTTCAGCGTTGTTTCTGTATTGTGTTATTCCATGGTATTATACATAATCCCGGCGAAATACGCCTATGCGATTATTTACATCATTGTAAATAATAATAAGGTTAGTTAGTAGGAGTTATAATATGACTTTCAGATATTTTGGGATGTGCTTGTCATAGTTAGATCGTTGCCTTAATCACGTGGTCATATAATGACGTGACCACAGAAGATCAATGTACAGCGGACTTCAGTTCATTAATATGAAGTCATGATGATTACATAACATGTAATTATAACTGCGCCTTTTATTGTGTATAATTAATTCACCAATCAATTAATGAGTGTATTTAAAAATGTGTGTGAATAGTTGAAGTAATAATGAGTGAAATACCTCTCAAATATCATGGGATTATTTGGTGCGGAATGCAAATTCTGAAAGGACAGGTGAACATTAATTTCACCGATTTAAATGTCCGACTCGTTGGCTGAATGGTCAGCGTGCTGGCCTTTGGTTCAGAGGGTCCCGGGTTCGATTCCCGGCTGGGTCGGGGATTTTAACCTTCATTGGTTAATTCCAATGGCCCGGGGCGTGGGTGTTTGTGCTGTCCCCAACATCCCTGCTACTCACACACCATAACACATAACACTATCTCACCTACACATGGCAGGTGCCGCCCACCCTCATCGGAGGGTCTGCCTTATAAGGGCTGCACTCGGCTAGAAATAGCCACATGAAATTATTATTACTATAGCGATTTAAATCCCTCATATTTCTAATTAATGTAAAATTTTATGGCACATTCTACATTAGTACTTGTAAGTGTTATTTTCTCAGTTTAATAAAATGTATATTCGTAAAATTTTAAAAATATCATTCTTCTAATTTAGTAGTGACGTTGTATTCCTCTTATGTTTGAAACCCCTACTTATAAATGTTTCATTTAATATCCATTGATTTGGACGCACCATTGGCCCGTTTGCTCTAAAATCTAGTCGCGGTTACTGTGAAGCAGGGGTGATGGGACTTCGTTTCCAGGGTTGTTCTTCGAAGATCTCTTTATGCACTTTCCATTCAGTTAATGCACTTACGAATTATTATTATTATTATTATTATTATTATTATTATTATTATTATTATTATTATTATTATTATTATTATTATTATTATTATTATGCACTGAAGCCCTGGACAGGTGCAGTATGTAACTACTAAACCGTGCCCGTCACTGCACGGCCAGTACAACTGTCTCAAACTCAAACAATATAGAGCGCAATCTGTCAGCTGGGGAGAGCCATTCATTAACTGTTCACTGTCGCTGTGTACTTTGCATTGACCTTTAGACCACATGTAACGGGAAATAAATCAACATCGGTACTCGAATTAGTAGATTGTAAACATCGAGTCGCCGGTCTTCTGACCTCAACTTGGCAGGTTCGATCCTGGCTCAGTCCGATGGTATTTGAAGGTGCTCAAATACGTGAGCCTCGTGTCAGTAGATTTACTGGCATGTAAAAAAAAATCCCGGGGACTAAATTCCTGCAATCGGCGTCTCTGAAAACCGTAAAAGTAGTTAACGGGACGTAAAGTCACATTAATAACATTAACATTAGGCTATTAGTGTCTGGTTATAACATGTTTCCGTAATTTCTGCGTTGTAAGATATCATAAAGACGGACAGAGACGGAACATAACTATATATTAGACAGCTAGATAGCCGACATCAATGGCGAAGTCGCTTATTCGTGCACCTTTCGTTTCTTACGATAATGCGTTCAATTTGTGCAGAGGTCGATGTCTTATGACGGACTTTCAATGCGGCAGTCAATGTCACTTGTTTCCAGTACGATAAAGAACTCCCGTAGGTCAATATTCCGATATTCCATTAATTACAACTGGCGTCCGCCTCTGTGGTGTAGTGGTTAGTGTGATTAGCTGCCACCCCGGGAGGCCCGAGTTCCATTCCAGACTCTGCCATGAAATTTGGAAAGTGGTACGAGGACTGGAACTGGGCCCACTCAGCCTTGCGAGGTCAACAGAGTAGAATGGGGGAGGTGGGGTGTGGTTCGATTCCTTCCTCAACCATTCTCCAAGTGGTTTTCCGCCGTTTCCCACTTCTCCTCCAAGCAAATGCCGGGATAGTACCTAACTAAAGGTCGCTTCCCTCTCTCTTCCATGCCTACCATTTCCAATCTTCCCATCCCCTACAAGGCCCCTGCTCAGCATAGAAGGTGAGGCCGCCTGGACGAGCTACTGGTCCTCCTTCCCAGTTGGATCCCCTAACAAATGCCTCACGCTTTAGGACACTGCCCTGAAATTCCTCGCTGAGTCCGGGGGGATAACCAACCCTGGAGGGTGAACGTGTTAAAAACATACTTACCGAGCTCGATAGCTACAGTCGCTGAAGTGCGGCCAGTATTCAGTATTCGGGAGACAGTATGTTCGAACCCCACTGTCGACAGCCCTGGTAGTTTCCCATTTTCACACCAGACAAATGTTAGGGCTGTGGCTTAATTAAGGCCACAGGCGCTTCCTTCCCACTCCTAGCTCCTTCCTGTCCCATCGTCGCCATAAGACCTATTTGTGTCGGTTCAACGTAAAGCAACATCTAAAATAATAATAATAATAATAATAATAATAATAATAATAATAATAATAATAATAATAATAATAATAAGGTCCATTTAAGGTCTCGTCGAGGAAACTCAGGTCAGCTACCTGTCGCCTGATGTGCAGCGGTGACACATTAATTGCCATTAATGCCTGCTGCGTAGACAAATTTCTGAGCTTGGGGTTTCTAATAATAATAATAATTATTATTATTATTATTATCATTATTATTATTATTTATTTATTTATTTATTCACGAAGCACAAGAAACAGCTACAATGAGCAAATTTCACTTGCACTGTAAACATACTATTTAACAAACGTAAACTTTCATAATAAAATATAACAAACATAACAAAATATAACATGATCAGGTACACATCCTGCTAATAACTGTCCAAATCGAAAACCATGAGAATGTCCATGTTCATAGCCAAGTCGTCGTGGGTCAAGATGGCGGTATAATCCCTTCACATCAAATTATCTTTAAGATACTATTTACACACCTCTCGAATACACTTTTATTTGATGCTATATCAAGCTCTTGTCTCCTATTCATATTGTTAAAGAGTGTTGGGAGGCGGATTAGGAAAGATCGTTGAAGTATTGAGTGCTGTGTGTGGGGAATGTGGAGAAGGTCTTTGGTTCTGGTGGAGCGGGAAGGAACGCGGAGAGAGAAGAGTGAGACAAGATGTTCCGAGCGGTAATGTCCATTTAAGATCTCGTCGAGGAAACTCAGGTCAGCTACCTGTCGCCTGATGTGCAGCGGTGACACATTAATTGCCATTAATACCTGCTGCGTAGACAAATTTCTGAGCTTGGGGTTTATAATAATAATAATAATAATAATAATAATAATAATAATAATAATAATAATAATAATAATAATAATAACAATAATAATAATAATAATAATAATAATAATAATAATAATAATAATAATAATAATAATAATAATAATAATGTCCGCCTCCGTGGTGTAGTGGTTAGTGTGATTAGCTGCCACCCCCCGGAGGCCTGGGTTAGATTCCCGTCTCTGCCACGTAATTTGAAAAGTGGTACGAGGGCAGGAACGGGGTCCACTCAGCCTCGGGAGGTCAAATGAGTAGAGGTAGGTTCGATTCCCATCTCAGCCATCCTGGAAGTGGTTTTCCGTGGTTTCCCACTTCTTCTCCAAGCAAATGCCGGGATGGTACCTGATTTAAGGCCACGGCCGCTTCTTTTCCTCTTCCTTGTCTATCCCTTCCAATCTTCCCATCTCCCTACAAGGCCCCTATTCAGCATAGCAGTTGAGGCCGCCTGGGTAAGTTACTGGTCATTCTCCGCAGTTGTATCCCCTGACCCAATGTCTCACGCTCCAGGACACTGCCCTTGAGGCGGGAGAGGTAGGATCCCTCTCTGAGTCCGAGGGAAACCTGGAGGGTAAACAGATTAAGAAAGAAAGAAAGAAAGAAAGAAAGAAAGAAAGAAAGAAAGAAAGAAAGAAAGAAATAATAATAATAATAATAATAATAATAATAATAATAATAATAATAATAATAATAATAATAATAATAATAGTTAAGCACATCATATTACGGTACCGGTGATAGATACATTGATGAATATTCCTCGGAGGTAATGCTATACACGAAAAATAATGGCGTATGGCATCCGGAGAATCCTGACGGAAGTCGTTTTCTAGCAGACGGCCTACAGGCGACCTGCATGTTTTTGAAGATGGGGGTCCTACCTAAGACACTACGAACACCCAGTCCCCGAGCCAGACGAATTAACTAATTAACGTTAAAATCTCCGACCCGGTCTGGAATCGAACCCGGGACCTCTTGGACGAAAGGCCACCATAATAACCATGAGGCACGGAGCTTGGTACACTGAAAGAGAATTCCTGTCTTTGAAATAATAGTTACAGATTGACATATCATTATTTCTTATGTTTTGTTGGAAATCTTGAACATGACACCCTTCACAGGAAATGTTTAGTATATATAAAACATGCCCGTAATGGAATTCCTAGCAAGTTTATTTAAATCTAGTTCACGCCGGTGCGGCGCCACTAGCGGTGTAGTTGTCAGTTTTTCTGCTAGGTGGCGGCTCGGTTCATGTTTCCCTCCATTAGGCCGCTCAATCCTCACGCGGATCACTTACACGGTTTATTTATGAACGAGCCTCCCTTCAATGATGTGACTGATGGATGGTTGCACCAACAGCAGCTTTCTCTAACCCATGCAGATTGACCTAGAAATTTTATCAGCGTCAAATTAAGCTTCCCCCCGCACACAGATGCTGGGTAAGAGAGGGGACGGTGGATGTTATAATGCAGATACCCTGATCAGAATATAGCACCGAGCAGTGTAGGTTTAGGCTAGCCTGGCAGCTCTGCATTCGAGAGACGGAAGAGCTGTCCTGAGAATGGCTTTCCGTGGTTTTCCATTCTTCTGCACTTAGGCGAATGCCGGGAGAGTTCCTAATTTAGGCTACGACCGCACCCTCTTTACCTTCTCCGCAAATCGCACCACCGCCATAAATATCTCTGGGCTGAGAGACGGCGTTACCGTCTAGGAGGCCCGCAATTCCCTGTGCGAGTAACATAGCGTAATTAGGTCGTCACCCTCAGGGTTGTGGGATCGAACCTGGGAAGGTCAGTTGGATTTCAAAGGCGGCTTTGATGAAAAAGAGACCAAGTTTGTAGATTTAATAGTATTCTACAGAACCTCTTTCCAGTGTAAATTCATCAAGTTTGACGTCTTTTAAAGTCTATAGCAACATAATTATTAATATAGAGCATTATTATTATTATTATTATTATTATTATTATTAATTTGTGTCTTCCTTAAACGGTTTATCATCCAGGGTTGGTTTTTCCCTCGTACTCAGCGAGGGATCCCATTTCTACCGCCTCAAGGGCAGTGTCCTGGAGCGTCGGAGATACCACTGGTGAGGAGGGCCAGTACCTCACCCAGGCGGCCTCACCTGCAATGGTGAATAGGGGCCTTGTCGGTGATAGGAAGATTGGATGGGATGGGCAAGGAACAGGGAAGGAAGCAGCCATGGCCTTAAGTTAGGGACTATCCCGGCATTTGCCTGGAAGAGAAATGGGAAACCATGGAATATCACTTCAAGGATGTCTGAGGGAGGTAATCGAAGCCCTCTCTACTCTGTTGGCCTCCCGAGGCTAACCGATCACTTCGAGCCCTCGTACCACTTCTCAAATTTCTCGTACCTTTTTTCTATTTTTTTGGCAGAGGCTGGAATCGAACCTATGCCTTCGGGGGTGGGGAAGAGGACGGGGCAGCTATTTACACTTACTACAACACCATAGAGGTGGATATTATTATTAGAAATAGAAGTTTTGTAGTGCTGTATAAGTGGTAGTGATATTAGGAATAATAATAATAATAATAATAATAATAATAATAATAATAATAATAATAATAATAATAATAATAATAATAATAATAGTGTATAAACTATCACTTACTTGCAATACAATGATATACAGATTTAATGTGAAATTATATCCTTTTCAGGGAATGACTGGTGATACCCTATCCTTCAGAAATTAGTTAAATGTGTCTTACAATGAATCTTCCTTCACAATTGTATGTTAGTTATAATAGTACATTTCATTCCATTTCATTTTATTATCCATTTAACTTCCATGGTTAGTGTTTTTCTCGGAATCAGCGAGGAATCCCACCTCGTTCACCTCAAGGGCAGTGTCCTAGAACGCGAGACTTCGGGTATACAAGTCAGATGGAGGACCAGTACCTCGCCCAGCAGACCTCACCTGCTTTGTTGAACAGCGGCCTTATAGGGGGATGGGAAGTTGGAAGGGATTGACAAGGAAGAGGGAAGGAAGCGGCCGTGGCCTTAGGATATATACCATTCCGCCAGTTGCCTGGAGAAGTGGGAAACCAAGGAAAACCCCTTCAAGGATGGCTGAGCGGGAAATCGAAATACCCTCCTCCCTCTACGCAGTTGACTTCCCGAGGTTGAGTGGACCCTGTTCCAGCCCTCGTACCAGTTTTCGAATTTCGTAACAGCGACGGGAATCGAATCCGAGCCTCCGGGGATGGCAGCTAATCGCACTAACCACTACACCACAGAAGAGGATCTAATAATTACGTACAGTTCAAAAATCTTGCCCATTTGATACAGTTCCAAAATAAAATATTTGTCCATCGCGCAGTTCCAAAATGCAACTTGTCCATTTTATTTTAGAAACAACGTGCTTAGATCACGGTCTAATTTTTACAGAAAATGCTTTACGATCAACAGTAATCACCTTCTAATCTCGACTCTTTCCCACCCCCAGGTGGCGTCGTGTGTGCAAATGGATTCGCACACGTCGATTTGGTCCTGTTTAATGGCCGAATATTTTTCCTGAAGCTAACCTTTTGGTGAGAGATGTAGGCCGTGTTTCTGTGGCAGTTGGCAGTATGATGTGTTGATAAGAAGAGAAGTGGGCTGTGACGATCAATGACCACAAATCAGAGAAATCCTTAGCAAAACCGGGGATAGAACCTAGGGCTTCCTGAATCGGATAAACCGAGGCTGACGTTTCGTTCAAGGAGCCGGAAGATCAGCTACACTATACAGGGTCATTGTAAAAGATTACCCATAGTTTAAAAAATTGCTTTTTCAAGTGAGATAAACATATTGAGGCGATTACGGTTTTACTGAAGAGGAAAGAAAGGAGTTTGTTACATACCTTAATAAATTGCAACATGGGTCCCATTAGTGGTACGGCAGACATCGAATCAAAATCAGTTTCTTGTTTCGGACCCTGGACTGGAAGACATCTGGAGTAGAGTTGCGATGACAGCAGCGATCCTTTGTCTGAGATGCACTAAAGGTGGATTCTCGTATATTCTCCCCTGCCCTATCGACATTTTCAATGAATCCTCAGGATAAAAAGACCATTGGATTTAGATCAGGCCATCTCGGCGGCCAGGGAATAGGGCCACCACTAACAAACCAACCATTCGGAGACTGAGCAATCAGTAGGTTGCATACATTTGCTTTGAAATGTGACTGCATCGCATATTGAATGAAAATAATACGGAAACGGTTCCTTGTTAGATTTATTTGATTTAAGGGGAAACAAAGCACGCACTGAGCTTTCTGCTAGCTGATCCACAACGTACTGGCCTCGCCAAACAGAAGACGTGCAGAAACTTTATTCATAGTGAGGGTTACATCACATGGTCAACGACTATTATCAGCAGTATGAAGGAACTCCCTTCTTTCCCCTTTAGTCCGAGACGGCACTCAGCATGTCCATCCTACATGAGGCAGCATATATTTTTTCGAACATGGATATTCTTCTTCAATGTCCCTGCATGAGTCAAAGAACCATGACGTTATCTTTTGAAGTACCCCAATAATTTTTTTCAAGAAATTAAAACACGTAGGCAAAGATTCTTTTGAAAAAGGATTGAATTATGCAGTAACATATTATGACTGTTTCGATTTCCAGGGACATCACTTGTCCCAAGTGGTTCTCGGATGAATTAACAATGATAAGAATGCTGTCAGGGTATCATCACGACATTCTTTTTGGAATTGATGGACTATAAATTTCAGTGTCCGCCACTGTGTTGTAGTGGTTAGTGTGATTATCTGCCACCCGAGAAGACGCGGGTTCGACTCCCGGCTCTGCCACGAAATTCGAAAAATGGTACGAGGACTAGAACGGGGTCTACTCAGGCTTGGGAGGTCAACTGAGTAGAAGGAGTTCTATTCCCACCTCATCAATCCTAGAAGTTGTTTTCCATGGTTTCCCACTTCTCCTCCAGACAAATGCCGGGATGGTACCTAACTTACGGCCGCAGCCGCTTCCTTCCCTCTTCCTTGTCTATCCCTTCTGATCTTCCCATCCTACCCCAAGACCGCTGTTCAGCATAGCAGGTGAGGCCGCCTGAGTGAGGTACTGGTTCTCCACCCCAGTTTTATTCCCATACCCAAAGTCTCCCCCTCCAGGCCACTGTCCTTGAGGCTGTAGAGTTGCGATCCCTCGCTGAGTCCGAATGAAAAACCAACCCTGGAAGTGAAACGGGTTAATAAATAAATACTAAATAAATAAATAAATAAATAAATAAATAAATAAATAAATAAATAAATAAATAAATACATAAAATTCAGTTCAAAATTTGTCCAACAACATTGTGCCGTGTTTAAAATAACAGTTGTGTAGCAACAAGAATATTTTGGGGATCAAATCATTTCCCTTGGCCTTTACATTGTGTTATTTCCTCAGCAACAGCCTCTACCATCACAGTTTATTGTAATTTCGATAACTATTTCTCAGAGTATGGTAATGAAATGTCCTGCTTTCCTTGGAGGCTGTCAGTTGTCGAGATGGTGGCAGTAGCTAATAATTTAGTGTAGTTTTTGCTGTCTGGAAACGGTCCAGCTCCATAGCTGAATGGTCAGTGTTGTGGCCTTCGGTTCGGATGGACCTGGGTACGTTTCCCGACAGGGTCGGAAATTTTAATCGCATCTGGTTAATTGGTCTGACTCGGGGACTGGGCATTTACGTTAGTCTCAAGACGCTCCTCTTCATACACACGCGCAACACACCACAGTACCAACCATTAGAGGAATACGAAACTGCGAATATATTCCTCCACATATGTTTAGTGTCAGCAAATGCATATGTGCAACACAGTTCGCACTCGTAACCCTACCGAGGTGTGGAAAAAACATAGAATGAAGAAGAAAATTGTAGCTTTGGTGCGCCCTTCTTAGGCAGAACCTCCGTGACGGACAGGTGGCGTCTCATATGTGAAGTGCTGAGTAGGCCTACTGTGTGTGTACGGAAAAACAATCATCCAGCACTAGAATTAACCATTCGCAATTAAAATCCCACAGCCCGGTTGGTAACGGAACCCGGGCTCTGTCGGACTAATGATCAGCGCGCTATCACTCAGCCAAAGAGGTTTCTTACTTGACCTATAGACTCTTTTATCTTTTCAGACTGATATTCCTTCGTTAAGTCTGTTTCCTCATTTATTTTTTTTGCTAGGGGCTTTAGGGAGTACGTCGCACCGACACAGATAGGTCTTATGGCGACGATAGGATAGGAAAGGCCTAGGAGTTGGAAGGAAGCGGCCGTGGCCTTAATTAAGGTACAGCCCCAGCATTTGCCTGGTGTGAAAATGGGAAACCACGGAAAACCGTCTTCAGGGCTGCCGATAGTGGGATTCGAACTTACTATCTCCCGGATGCAAGCTCACAGCCGCGCGCCTCTACTCGCACGCCAACTCGCCCGGTCAATTTATTTTGCCAAGAGTGATATTCCCTCGAGGAGGGTTGCCTAGTTCAGGTAGTAAAGGCATGTTCAGTTCATCCAAATGGACGTGGGTTCGTTCCCTGTCAAGAAATCGAGAAATTAGAGACGAGACTTCCACTTCCGAAGAAGAACATGGCCTGGGTTCACTGCACCAGAAATGAGTACGTGCCCGGTTATTGCAGGGGGCAGAGGCAGGTGGACATTCAGCTAACCACTTTATCTTAAAGCTAGGATGGTTAGCTCGTTCCCAGGCGGCAGCTTCTCTTCCCAAAACGTGGCCCGCGCTAGTGATAATGAGGGTTGTCAATCGATTTCCTTCCTCTGGGCACAAGGGGTGCGTATCATTTAAAAGGCAAGCGAGCGCTTTCAAGAGCATACTTGATATATTTTGGAGCCTCTACATTATTGCATGAAGTTAAGTGAAAAGTAATACCCTTCACATTATATTAATTAACTAGCAAGATACCCGTGCTTCGTTACGGTATTATACTGAAATTTATAATTGAATGCTTATTGTTTTAGATATATAATCCGCCGAAATTCGCGATCTGATTCGTATTCTGCGAGAATCCACCAAAATTCCCGATCTGACTGGTTTTCTTTTATTTTACGGCACGTTTCCTCCCATTTTTCAATCTTCCTTTCCAGCAATCGATTTCGTATTTCCCGGGCTAGGCTCAGGTATTCCTCCCGGTCAGTTGGGTCCGTAAATCTTTGCCATCTTTCCCTATAATATTTTTAATATGGATAAAATCCTTCACGAGATCCGGCGTGATGTTATATTGGGTGCCTTGACGGCACTGAACCCGCGGCCGGACTGCATTCTTAGTCATTACCCGTCCAGGAGCCGTTTCCAGCGCGGTCCACACATTTGACGACGTTCCGGAATATTATTATTATTATTATTATTATTATTATTATTATTACTATTATGTGTTGCTGGAATGGCTGATGTCAGGGAAAACCGGAGTATCCGGAGAAAAACCTGTCCCGCCCCCGTTTTGTCCAGCACGAATGTCACATGGAGTGACCGGGATTTGAACCACGGAACCCAGCTGTGAGAGGCCGGCGCGCTGCCGCCTGAGCAACGGAGGATCCTTATAAGTACATTAATAATAGTAAAATCAATTGGTCTCACCTCCTTCTACACCCCACCGCCGTTAAGTTCATTTATCGCCACCCCCCCCCCAATAAAACGAAATTAAAAGAATGCTTGTTTCTTTATGGTTAAGGGAGATTCCAAACACCAACGTTCACGTCTATTACCTTCAGTTTTGAGATATAAGTATCCCCATAAAAATAATTTCCTTTTTTTCACTTCATTTCACAATACTCCCCCCCCCCCTAAGTTAATTTTCCCGCAAAAAAATACTTGTTTCTTTAATAGTACAGGATCTTCTAAATACCAATTATCACGACTCTAACTTCTTCAGTTTTTGCTTTATGTGTCCTCATGAAAGGAATTCAACTCCTTTACACTCCCGCCCTCCAAGATGGTTTCCCCACCAAAACGCGTTTTTCTTCGTTTTTAAAGGAGATCCAAATACGAAATTTCACGTCTGTAACAACTTTAGTTTTTATTAGATGTATGTATTCTCATACAATTAAGTCAATTAATTTTTCAATTCTTTCACCCCCCCTTCATTGGATTTTCCGAGAATACGTGTTTCTTTACTTTTAAAGCAGATTGCAAATATCAAATTTCACGTCTGTAACATCTTCATTTTTGAGATATCAGTAGCCTAATTAAAATAATTCAACACCATTTTCAGTCACTTTTACTCCCCCCTTCACCCAAGTGGTATTTCCGAAAACTAAAAATACACGTTTCTTTAGGCCTATGTTTAATAGAGATAAAAAATACCATTTTTCACTTCTGTAACATGTTAAGTTTTTTAGATATACTGTAAAAATTCTCATTTTAAAATTTCACCCCCCTATTAACCCCCCAATATTTGGATTTTCCAAAAACGAAAAAATACGTGTTTCATTACTTTTAAAGTAGATCCAAAATACCAATTTTCAGGTCTGTAATATCTTCAGGTTCTGAAATATAAGTAGCCTCATGAAAGGCATTCAACCCATTATTCACCCTTTTACACCCTTCCTATTGGGATTTTCCGAAAAAAAGAATACGTGTTTCTTTATTTTTGAAGGAGATTCTAAATACCAATTTTTACATCTATAAAATTTAAAAGTTTTGAGACATACATACACTGATTTTAAAAAATCACCCCCTTTTCACCCCCCCCCCATTAATTGGATTTGCCACAAACAAAAAAATACGTGTTTCTTTATTTTTAAAGGAGATCCCAAACACCAATTTTGTGGTCTGTAATATCTTCAGGTTCTGAAATATAAGTAGACTCATGAAATGCATTCGACCCCTTTTTCAACCTTTCCCACCCTTCCTATTATGATTTTCCAAAAACAAAACATAGGTGTTTCTTTATTTTTAAACGAGATTCTAAATACCAATTTTTACATCTATAACCTTTAAAAGTTTTGAGATATAGATACACTCATTTTAAAATATTACCCCCTTTTCACCTCCCCCCTAATTGGGTTTTCCAGAAACAAAAAAATACGTGTTTCTTTATTTTTAAAGGAGATCCCAAACACCAATTTTCTGGTCTGTAATATCTTCAGTTTCTGAGATATAAGTAGCCTCATTAAAGGCATTCAACCCCTTTTTCACCCCTTTCACTCCTCCTATTGCGATTTTCCGAAAACAAAAAATACGTGTTTCTTTATTTTTAATGAAGATTCTAAATACCAATTTTTACATCTGCAAACTTTAAAAGTTTGGAGATATAGATTCACTCATTTTAAAAATTCACCCCCTTTTCACCCTCCCATTAATTGGATTTTCCAAAAACAAAAAATACGTGTTTCTTTATTTTTAAAAGAGATCAAAAGTACCAATTTTCAGGTCTGTAATATCTTCAGTTTCTGAGATATAAGTACCGGTATCCTGATTAAAGGCATTCAACCCATTTTCCCCCATTTTCACCCTTTTTCATCCCTCATATTGGGATTTTCTGAAAACAAAAAATACGTGTTTCCTTATTTTTAAAGAAGATTCTAAATACCAATTTTTACATCTGTAAACTTTTAGAGTTTTGAGATATAGATACACTCATTTTAAAATTTCACCCCCCTTTTCACCCCCTTAGCGACGGAATATCCAAAAATCCTCTCTTAGCGAGCACCTACATCTTAATATGAATATATATCCAAAATTTCATTTCTTTATGTCCAGTAGTTTTGGCTCGGCGATGATGAATCAGTCAGTCAGTCAGTCAGGACAAGTTATTTTATATACACTGACTGACAGAGCAAATGCAACACCAAGAAGGAGTGGTCAGAACTTTATGCCAATTGCAGGGTAGACTGACGTTACTGAGGTATGCTCATGATGTGAAATGCGCCGCTGTGCTGCGCACGTAGCGAACGATAAATGGGACACGGCGTTGGCGAATGGCCCACTTCGTGCCGTGATTTCTCAGCCGACAGTAATTGTAGAACGTGTTGTCGTGTGCCACAGGACACGTGTATAGCTAAGAATGCCAGGCCGCCGTCAACGGAGGCATTTCCAGCAGACAGACGACTTTACGAGGGGTATGGTGATCGGGCTGAGAAGGGCAGGTTGGTCGCTTCGTCAAATCGCAGCCGATACCCATAGGGATGTGTCCACGGTGCAGCGCCTGTGGCGAAGATGGTTGGCGCAGGGTCATGTGGCACGTGCGAGGGGTTCAGGCGCAGCCCGACTGACGTCAGCACGCGAGGATCGGCGCATCCGCCGCCAAGCGGTGGCAGCCCCGCACGCCACGTCAACCGCCATTCTTCAGCATGTGCAAGACACCCTGGCTGTTCCAATATCGACCAGAACAATTTCCCGTCGATTGGTTGAAGGAGGCCTGCACTCCCGGCGTCCGCTCAGAAGACTACCATTGACTCCACACCACACACGTGCACGCCTGGCATGGTGCCGGACTAGAGCGACTTGGATGAGGAAATGGCGGAACGTCGTGTTCTCCGATGAGTCACGCTTCTGTTCTGTCAGTGATAGTCACCGCAGACGAGTGTGACGGTGTGGCGTCGGCGTGGAGAAAGGTCAAATCCGGCAGTAACTGTGGAGCGCCCTACCGCTAGACAACGCGGCATCATGGTTTGGGGCGCTATTGCGTATGATTCCACGTCACCTCTAGTGCGTATTCAAGGCACGTTAAATGCCCACCGCTACGTGCAGCATGTGCTGCGGCCGGTGGCACTCCCGTACCTTCAGGGGCTGCCCAATGCTCTGTTTCAGCAGGATAATGCCCGCCCACACACTGATCGCATCTCCCAACAGGCTCTACGAGGTGTACAGATGCTTCCGTGGTCAGCGTACTCTCCGGATCTCTCACCAATCGAACACGTGTGGGATCTCATTGGACGCCGTTTGCAAACTCTGCCCCAGCCTCGTACGGACGACCAACTGTGGCAAATGGTTGACAGAGAATGGAGAACCATCCCTCAGGACACCATCCGCACTCTTACTGACTCTGTACTTCGACGTGTTTCTGCGTGCATCGCCGCTCGCGGTGGTCCTACATCCTACTGAGTCGATGCCGTGCGCATTGTGTAACCTGCATATCGGTTTGAAATAAACATCAATTATTCTTCCGTGCCGACTCTGTTTTTTCCCCAACTTTCATCCCTTTCGAACCACTCCTCCTCGGTGTTGCATTTGCTCTGTCAGTCAGTGTATATAGATGAAGCAAAGATTACAAGACTTTCAAGCAGCGAACAAATCACGTGTGAATTGCCTGGGCTGAAATAAGAAGCTGACGTCTATTGTACTAAAAGGTGCACTGGCAACGGAACTGTGAGGATTTCTATTGGGGAATGAGAACTACCGTTTCAAAGCCCACTACCGTCATATATCACCCTCTGCTGGGCAAGCAAGGGGTCTGGAGAACGTAAAGTATGCTGTTTTCTTTGCTTGGGGATCGGTTGCCTTTATCAACTATACTTACTATGGTGACGAGGTTGCGGGACCTTCATGAGCGGCACGGAACTGTCTCTGCTTTTCTTATTTTCTTATTTTTTTCTTTTGCATGTGCCTTCCCTTCATTTATCCGAAACTCACGATTATTTCTCTTCATTAATATTCCAAAGTGCTAATCAATCAACCGACCGATCGATCGTCTAACCCAGGGCCTCTCAAACGCCCAAAATCTCACGCGTTCAAATCGAGGCGCAAGAGCTCCGTGCACTGTGCATCGGTCCGACTCGGCTCAACTCTGCTTGACTCGGATAGTGTAGTGTGCTGAAGGGGACGAAGCTTTCGGTGATAGACTGCTTGTTTATCAGTGAAATAGATAAGCGCAAGACAACAACATATTAATGGAGCAACCTGTTTCGAAGAAAGCAAAGACTTCCGAAAATCCATTTTAATCGATCTGAGGACTTTCGTAGTTTTTCTCAGTCGTGACTATAAAACCAAATGCTTAATCTGTGGACAATAATTATGTGATAAGTAAATCAATAATATCTATTTTCCAATACAAAGGCTTTGCTCAAATTCTACGAGCTGCATCGAGAAGCAGCTAAGATTATTTCTATGTTTCGTCCCACATGCATCTGTGAGAGGTATTTTTTTCCTGTTTTGACTTGTACGAAAACTAGAACTATTTCTGATTGTAATTTAAAGAAGGCTCTCATAACCGTTCCCTTGTTCGAGGCATAATTGGTATCATTGCAAAGGTAAAGTAAAAGAGGAGCTAGAGAAGATAAATTGTCTGCTCAAACAAAATTGAAAGAAGAGTGTTTTAACACCGGTAACATAGTCCAATACAACAGCGTCACCGCTCACCGCACATAAACATTTCGCAGTGAGAGGAGAATCAGCGGGAAAGGTGGAGAAGGCGAAGGCCTGTTCTTTATATTCCTGTCTCTTCATCCATTTGTTATCCTCTTCTGTACCTATCTGTATAACAGTGTATCCTCATTCGTTCTTCTCCTACTTTTCCCTTAAGTATGTATATACATACTACTAAATATATTGTTTTTTCGTTCATATATGTATATTGTACACGGCCTAAGAGCTACTTTGTATAGCTGACGGCCCGCCTACCCATAGGGTAGGAATGAAATAACCTTGTGAAAAAAAAAAAAAAAAAAAAGGCGAAGGCAGGCGGAACGGGTGAGACAGGTGTAGGGGAAGTGAAGTAGGAGGGTTTGCACTCTGCTCAACCTAGTGAAGTCGTCTCCTGCCCCCTTGCGCCGTGCAGTGCACGGGCGCATGCACTCTGAGAGACCCTGGACTAACCAATAGCTCACCTAACAATCAAGCAGTGAATCGATCTCTCTTCACATTTTGTTTTAAGTGGCGACTAAAAGACGACCACAAACGTTACGATGTTAAGTCTGAAGGGTCAAGGAAGACCTCCATTTAATGAAAAAATCATTACATTTACCTTTGATTCTCTGAGACCTACATTTTTCAAGGGGAGGAACTGTTCATATTTGTCGTTCTATTTGTTTAGAGAGGCTGATAATTCCGATAATCATACTTCTTCACCACCACTTTAAATAAAGGCGGAGTCTTATATCAAGACATCTCTCATCAGATATGGTGTTAATAATAACAATAAATGTACCGGGGGTACACCTCCTCCGTCCCGTTGAACTGCGCGCCTTCTAGAAGTCCATCTGTGCTATGAATCTTGAACTAATATAATATAAGATACTTGGTCTATAATCTGGCGGGATTAAGGACAATTAATTCTTAAGGGAATTTCAATTTTTTTGAAGGTGGCAAACCTTAAGTTTGTGAAAATCGTTTTACTTTTTTTTTCATGTATCATAGTTGTCAAAACTCCTGCTTCTTCCTTAGTTATTAGCCAATGAGGAATGTTGTGTATATTTCTCTAATCAATTAAAGCTGGGGGTGTGTACAGGCATCCCGCCTATCTGAAAAGAGTTCTGGAAATATCCCCTCGGAAATGCTATAAAAGTCGGGCGCTTTAGGGCCATATTGTCATCTTCATCGCTCTGGTCTAGTGAGTGAGGCGTGTTATTAGGCAGCAGGGGCTGCCTGCCGTCATTTAGAAGGCCCGACTACTCAAGGTAATGGCAGAAATTTCTTAACATGTGATAGCTCCAGGCATATAACTTAAGAGGAAGGTTTCAAACATTTTTTATTAATGCAAAATTTTAAAGTCATTGTTTAAATTTAAATTTTCGGCAAGTCTGAGGACTCTATTCTAATTTCTGCTGGAAAACATGTAAATTAAGGGAAGAAAGAGTGTTTACCCTCTGTAGCTTCACATTCAACTTGGTATTGGACGACTAAAATTTTCTAAACCTCTAAATTCTTCACACTCCTTCGGCATTTAATATTTTTCGTTTAGTCACCCTTCTGTAGTATAGGCTTAGCCTGTGCAACTTTGGACCATAAACCCATTTAGGGTTTTAAGAGTTTTTCTAAAAGGAGTGCAAGTGTTTCGTCTCCTAGCCTTTTGTCCATGGCCTTTAGTGTTAATCCTTTTATTTTTAATTTAAGGCCTTTTAGTATATGCACTCATTCCCCCGTTTAAATTGTAGTCATTGATAAACGAATATGTAGAAAACTGTTGAGCAGAAGTGACTGTAAACACTGTTGTTGGAGTTTTGTAAGGCATGATATTGTGCTTCTTAGAGGCTGGACTACAGTAACCTTCCAGAGCTAAGTCTCCTAGAACGAAAATGAGTGGATCAAACATGCCCTTGTAAAAGTGTACTGGTTCAGAGCGATTATGCTCATCCCTTGTATATTATCACATGGATAATTCTCTCTAATTTTGTACCTAATTTTTGACTTTAAGTCATTTTTGTTGTGGGAGCTGACGAGCTCATAATTATATTGATGGTGTTCATTCATATTATCTATTAAATTTTAAAAACAAAAAACGAAAAGAACGAAAGAAATAAAATTTCAAAATTTAGTGCTTTAACTTATGCTCTGGTCATTTCCTTGTCCACCCATTCATCCTGACACCTTCTTAGACCTCTCGGTTCCACGATATTTCTGTTTCAATAATAAAGATGATAATAATAATAATAATAATAATAATAATAATAATAATAATAATAATAATAATAATAACTTTTCCGACGTTATTCAGAATCACTTGGCACAAGATATGGCGCAACTATACAGGTAGATGCCCTTCTTAACCTCTACGCTATTGCGTAATAATAATAATAATAATAATAATAATAATAATAATAATAATAATAATAATAATAATAATAATAATAATAATAATAATAATAATAATAACAATTTCGTTTGGCTATTTCTGGCCCGGTTGAGGAGCTATCTGACGGTGAGATAGCGGCTCCCGTGTAGAAAGTCAAGAATAACGGCCGAGAGGATTCGTCATGATGACCACACGACACCTCGTGATCTGCAGGCCTTCGGGATAAGCAGCGGTCGCTTGGTAGGCTAAGGCCCTTCAAGGGCTGTAGTGCCATGTGGTTCGTTTCTTCCTAGCCCGGTGTAGCTCTTGTAAAGCAGACCCTCCGTCGAGGGAGGGTGCTATCTGTCATGTGTGCGAAACTGCCTGTTATTGTGATCGACAATATTGTTGTGTGTGTTATATGAGCTGCAAGGGTCAACACAAACATCCAGTTCCCGAGTCAGCGGAATTAACCATTTGTTATCAAAATCATCGATCCGGACGGGAATCCAAGCCGGGTCCTTCTGAAACGAAGGCCACTTTGCTGACTATTCAGCCAACGATCTAGAATTATTAATTCTTTCTTTCTTTCTTTCTTTCTTTCTTTCTTTCTGTCCTTTTCTTACTTTATTTATTGTTGTGGCTATTGCTAGCCTGGTGCAACTCTTGTAGGGCAGAACCTTCCAATGCGGCTACTATGCATAGTAAGTCATGTGTTTGAATCCCCGCTATGGATGGGGGCGGTAGAATAACACCCACGGTATTCCTTGCCTATAGTAAGAGGCGACTAAAAGGGCCCCAGGGGTTCTGAACTTTGGAGCGTGGGTTGAGGTCCATGGGGTCCTTAGATGAGTCTCGGCATTGTTTCCATTCACTTCTGCCAGGTATCTCACTTAAGCTACTAGTAAGCTCAACCAGTATTGTAAGCCGTAGTGTTAAGCACTGGAAATACTCAAGCTGTGTGTAAATTTTTAAATTATGGTGCTGGATTTAGAATGTTAAACTAGTAGTAATTCTTGTAATATTTTCCTTTCATGGAATTGCTTGTTGTACTCTTGTTGTTCGTTTGTTTGTTTGTTTGTTTGTTGTTGGGTAATTATGTTAATTTTACTTTCCACCGGGATGTTTCCCATTTGCGATGTATTTGTAAATAATAATAATAATAATAATAATAATAATAATAATAATAATAATAAAATGTCTATCCTATCCGACTTCCCTTGGTCAACTCTTTTTCTTTTCCGACCCCGACGGCACTAGAGCACTCGAGGTCTAGCGAGTCTTTCATTGTCACGCCCTTCGCGTCCCTTGTATTTCTTTGGTAGCTAACTTCATTTTTCGAAGTGTCGGATCCCTTCCATTCTTTCTCTCTGATTTGTGTTATATAGTGGATGGTTGCCTAGTTGTACTTACTCTTAAAACAATAATTACCACCACCACCACCTATGTGTTTGTATGGTAGAGAACAGTGTGCGTTGCAGGGATTTGGTAGAGAACACGGCACAGTGCTCGACCCAAGCGAATTAAAGGTTTAATATTAAAGTCCCTCGACGGGACCGGCAATCGAACCCGGGCCCCTAGGTAATAGGAAATTTTGTACATTTATTTAATCCACCAATCAGGATTTTTAAATATTTATTTGGCTTGTATTGGGAATTGTGGGTGTGCCAGGGCTTCGGCCCAGAGAAATCTGGAACCTTTCTCTCCGCTATAAAAGCTGGGAGCTTTTGGGCCATGTGGTCTTTCGATTGCTCCAGTCCAGCAGTAGAGTGTGCTAATATATGAGGCAGGGGACCATCTGCGGACGACCCTCCAGCTCTAGGTAATGGCAGACATCTTTTAATCATGTAATCGCCTCAGAAGCTAGTTCGAGGGGAAGGTTTCGAAATAATTTACTAATCTAACTCGGTAAATATTCAAACCAGGTCTAGGATCTTAATAAAACTTAGGGAATAAAGAGTGTGTACCTTCATTTATTCCCCTTCAACTTGGTATTGAGGTGACTATGATTTTGTAATCTTTAAAACCTATCGCGTAATTTTCTAACTTATACATTTTTCTCCATCTAGTCACCTTCGTAGCATAACCTTAGCCTCTGTAACGTCGGACCATAAGCCCACATAGCGTTTTAATAATAATGTTCTGGTGAATTGCAAAGGAGGGCTAGAGTTCGATTCCTAACATCTTGATTTTTCGGCCAATAACGTTAACCAATTTTTTTTAATTTTTTTTTTCGCTGAGGCCAAGTAGAATGGGTATTAATGACCCAAGTTAAAGTTTACTTCTCTTATTCTATTTTCTATGTAAATTCGACTGGTTGAGCAAATAAGGCAGTGAATACAGTTTGTTTTTGGTAAAAGGTAGACTGTGCCTTTAAGAGGCCGGGATCCTGTAAATTTTGGAGAATTGGCTCCCGAAGACTCATTGTGTGGAGCAAAGACGCTCCTTGTAAATGTAGCAAATTTTGGAGCTCAGTTTCTTTGTGGATTTATAAAAGGGAGCAGGGATGCTCTTGTTAAACTTGTAACTGGGGAGCATCAAGCTCATGTTGTTAAATCATGTTGACTAATTGTTCTAGGAGTTTCTAACGTTGTTTCACGAGCTCACTTTTGTACCTGATTATTTGTTATTGCTTAGCAAAGTTTAAAATTTGAAAGGAAAAGAAAAAAATAAAGGCTAGAAATAAAATTCATAATTTTAAATTTTTAATTAAAATTTGATCTTTTCTCTATCCACACATTTATGCCCGCACCTTCTTTCACCTCTGCGTTCCACATAACCCCGGAATAATAATAATAATAATAATAATAATAATAATAATAATAATAATAATAATAATAATAATAATAATAATAATAATAATAGGTCCCGTGTGTCTAAGTGAAAACTGTTCCAGCGTCCAGCACAGAATTAAAATCCCCTGGGCTGACCGGGATTTGAACCCGGGCCTCTGTGAAGAGACAAATCTCTGGTAAGACCCCAACAAGAGTATGGTTCCAGTGTATAAAACCCTCACCACGATTGCTTAATTCAAGAACGGGAAAAAATCCAAAAAAAAGCAGTTCGATTTTTTCTGGGTGATTTCCGACAAAAGAGTAACGTTACAAATGTGTTGCAAAGTTTGGTCTGGGAAGACTTGGGAGAAAGAAGACGAGTTGTTCGACTAAGTGGTATTTTCCGAGCTGTCAGCGGAGAGATGGCGTGAAATAACATACGTAGACGAATAAATTTGAGTGGTGTCTTTAAAAGTTGTAAAGACCACAATAAGAATATAAAGTTGGAATTCAAGGAGACAAATTAGGGCAAATATTCGTTTATAGGAAAGGTAGTTAGGGACTGGAATAACTTACCAAGAGAGATGTTCAATACATTTCCAATTTCTTTGAAATAATTTAAGAAAAGGCTAGGAAAACTACAGATAGGGAATCTGCCACCTGGACGACTGCCCTGATTGCAGATCAGTAATGATTGATTGATTGATTGATTGATTGATTGATTGATTGATTGATTGATTGATTGATTGATTGATTGATTGATTGATTGATTGATTGATTGATTGATTGATTGATTGATTGATTGATAGTACTACCCCTTCATCACGAGGCTGGGTTAATAATAATAATAATAATAATAATAATAATAATAATAATAATAATAATAATAATAATAATAATAATAATAATAATAATAATAATAATAATCGTTAATAATGGAACATACGTTCATTGCTGTCGCAGAGTGATCTCTTAATGTGTTGCCATTCGGATAGCCTGCGTACCTTTTTCGACGTACAGGTAGTGCTGCTATCTGTATAGTAGTGAAATGCAACTCTGGACAGTTCCAAGTTTGGTTAATTTTACGCGGTCGTAAATATGTTAACTATTATGAAAAAGAGTAACATGATTTTATCCCTCCGTTCAAAGTCACTTGTCGTGGCCAGGAACTTGGGGTCATGAATCTAGGAACATCTCTGCCCCACAGTATTGGCTTGGAAGATATTCATAGGCACCTCAAGGGTAATATTTTAAATCGATTTGTTGCTGCGTAGAATTAACTGAGTGTTAAGATATAACTGGTGGTGGTGCTCACCTCATTAGGAACTGTTTATACAAGGCCGAGCGATATTCGATACTCGGTATACACAACTCTTAGAGGACCCCCCGAAACTTGCAGTGACTGTACATAATGTGGCCGTTGTTCTTACGACAGGAAACTGCGGATAAGCTGAAGGTTATCTGGCAGTGGTGCGAATTTATGGACCACGCTCCGCGAAGTGACGTGGAAAACGTATTTATAAACAGACTATTAGTTTCAGAGCGCTGCTTAATTTCGATACTACTGCCAGTTCCCTGACAAACAGCAGTTTGATGCAGAACCAAAAGGCCACGAGAAATCTTAGTATTACTGTGGAATTATCCTATAACGGATGTCTCTGGTAAAAAAAACCCAGTTAGAACATGGTTCCAGTGTATGAGGCCCACAACAGGATTACTTGATACGAGAACTGTAGTGTTACGAAAATGTTACAACCATTGGGCTGGGAAGACTTGGCAGTAAGGAGACGAGTTGCTTGACGAAACAGTATGTTCTGAGCTGTTAGTGGAGGGCAGGCGCGGAATGACATTAGTAGGAATAATTCAACAAGGGCAGGCCCCGATTTACAAATGGGCGGACTGGGCATTTGCCCAGGGCGCCAGTTTTTGAGGGGCGGTGGCCAGCGGATCGCGTAATTATGGCCTGGGTGAATTGTCTTAAATTCATTACACTCAAATTACTTTTACTTTCCATAAATTATTTCAGTTTTTATTAGCCTATATAAAACAATTTAAAATTTCTAACTTTAAAACCGGAATTTATCTATATATTTAAATTTTATGAAGAAAAATTAACTGCAAACAAAAAGAAAGGTATTATTTATCTCGTGCGGTGGGTGGGTAATTGTAGTTGATGGCTTGGCAACCCTGTTAGTCTAGACAGCCCTGTCTGTCATTGGCTCGTGGCGGTTCGTGTGCGTATTGTAGTTTACATCCGCTCACCATCAACCTGATAACCTCACCTAGCCAACTCATTGTCTCGTGTATTTCTTACATGATTTTCAGTACTTAACCAAGAGTAAAAAGTTAAGTGGTGCTGAATACAAAAAAAAAAAAATAAATAAATAAAAAAAAACGCGCTGCTAAAAAGCAGAGTGGCGAACTTTAACTACTTAAGAAAGTGCCTAAAATGGGAAAGTTATTTACTTTGACTCGTTCAACTCCAACCTAGGAATCGGAATGCCAAGATGACTTTAACAAAACCTTCGACTTCGTTATCGGTCCCATTTAACTTTACACAAGACGACTTACAAGGCCTAGATATACAGACTGATAAGCCCTGTGTTAGTATTAAATTGAACGATGAGCATGAAGTTGTCCAGCATCCGTTTGGAACTATTTCACAATCACAACCTGAGGTAACCTTACCTAATTCATCTTATATAGATGATCCTGCTACTTGGAACGTCAAGTTAAATTCAGTAGTTGAGAACATTATTAAACATTGTCCAAAACAAAAACGTAATGGTGGATTTTTCGAAATCTCTGCGAACTTACAATGATGGTAAAAGAACATTGTCTCAAAACATGTTTAAGAGTACTCTTCCTAATGGAGACGTTGTTTTATGAGATTGATTATTGTATTCACAGTCAACTGGGAATGTATTCTGTATGGAGAAAAATATTTTTTTCCAAATCATTTTATGTGAATTAACTGATCAATGTTTATAGCTAAGAAAAATGTATTTTAAATCAGTGTGCGAAGTTTCATGATTCTAACTCAAGTAGTGTTAGTTACACAGCGATTCCTTTGATATTGTTTTAAAACGCATAATCTTGAAAAATGTGATCCTTAATTTGTAAAACGAGCGTGGGGTGGGGGGGTGGCTAAAGATTGTTTGCCCAGGGCGCTAACTACTTGAAATCGGGGCCTGAACAAGGGTAGTGTTCAATATGTTTCCAAGTTCTTTGAAGGCTTTTAAAAAAGGCTTTGTAATCTGGGAATCTGCTACCTGGCGACAGCCCTAAGTGCAGATCATTGATTGATTTACAAATAGGGAATGTAAACATGTCCGCTATTAATACATTATCTGTTCGGTAAAAGCGTACAATGCCATTAGAATTAGTTTTGCGCAACAAAATGGAATTACACAATGTTTTAAGTAATAATGACATCTATACATTGCAGCACATTGTTTACAAAACACGCGGATATAAACTTAATTTTTATGAGCATAGATATGTTGATACTTTTCTGATTATACAGAAACATTCCTTTTACCATTGAACTTGAATTTTCCACTCCTTTCTAAATGGGCTGTAAACTTTTACAGAGCGTTTCATTATTTAAATCAATCAATCAATCAATCAATCAATCAATCAATCAATCAATCAATCAATCAATCAATCAATCAATCAATCAATCAATCAATCAATGACTATCTGCATTTAGGACAGTCGCCCAGGTGTCAGATTCCTTATCTGTTGTTTACCAGTCTTTTCTTAAATGATTGCCAGAAATTGGAAATTTATATAACATCGCCTTTCGTAAGTTATTCCAATCCCTAACTCCCTTTCCTATAAACGAATATTTGCCCCAATTTATCCTCTTGAATTCCAACTTTATCTTCATATTGTGATCTTTCCTACTTCTAAAAACGGTTACGTGCCAGAAGCGACCGTCCCGGATGCGACCCGGCCATTATCGTGCCGCTAGCGACCGAGTGGATTAAGCATCGTGCCGCATGCGACCCATCAATCACAACTGATCTGCATTTAGGGTTGTCACCAAGTGGCAGATTGCTTATCAGTTACTAACTTAGTCTTTTCTAAAATAAAGGTCTGAAGCCGCTGTTAGCTGGTTCGAGTGTCGTTGGAAGAAAAAAATATAGTAATGTTGCTAGCTTTACGTCCCAGTGACTACGTTTCTGGTTTAAGGAGACGTCGAGGTGCCGGAATTTAGCCCCGCAGAAGTTATTTTACGTACCAGTAAATCCACCGACACGAAGCTGACGTATTTGAGCACCTTCAAACATCAACCGGACTGAGCCGGGATGGAACCTGCCAATTTGGAATCGGAAGACCAGCACTCCAACCGTCTGAACCACTTAGCCTAGATGAAAAAAAATTACCATCAGAATGTAGGCCGGCAGTGTGGGAAAGTTGGTGGTAGGGATACAATTTGTAATCACTAGATTGCGTGCCAAAAGCCTGGATTCAAATCCAAACCTCTTCATATTGTTCAAAAGGAGTGAGGGAATATGATGCTGTTGATGGTGATTCGTCCGTCGGATAACGACGTAAAGCTTTGAACAGACCCCTTGGTGTTACTCGAGAGGAGTAGGCTACATGCTGACACCGGGTTTCACATTCTCCCTGCCTCATCATGATAATCTCACATCCGGAAAGCACAGGCCGCCCGTGGGTGTCAGGTAGAAAAACCTACACCAGGCGAGCTGAACACGTCCTCGGACACTCCCGGTGCTAACAGGACACGATAAGTAAGTAGGCCTAAGTGATAAATAAAAGCAGAGAATAAGAACATTTATTGTACATCTCCCTTGGTAAATTATTCCAATTCCTAACTCCTCGTCTTATAAATGAATATTCGCCCCAATTTGACGTCTTGAATTCTAATTTTATCTCCATATTGTAACCATTCCTACTTTTAAATATATATAGTGGCTTTAATCCAGTTCATTTATTTCTTTATGTTAATACAATGAGCCACGAAAACTTACGTTCCTTAACACTCAAATGTATTCGTCTACTAATGCCATTCTACGCCATCTCCTGACAGCTCGGAACATCCCGCTTAGTCGAGCAGCTCGTCTTCTTACTTCTAAGTCTTCCCAGCCCAAGATTTGCAACAATTTCGTAACGCTATTCCTGTGTTTTGTTACCAAACATTATCGATTGTTTTCTGAAAGGGTTTCAACCTTAATTTCGGAGTCCCCGGTATAGCGTAATTAGATTCTGAAACAAATTTAGATATCACTACCTGATGTGCCCGTGCTTCGCTACGGAATCCTACATTGTATTCAGAATTCTAGATCAAGTACTCTACACGTTGTGAGTAAGATTATATTAAATTGCTTAGTTGTTAATGTTACCCAGGAAAGCGACGGGAAAGTCACCATACGTCTTTTCTCAAGTGAAGACTGGGTAAGGGAATTATAATGTCAGGACCTCTTGCCTACTATCAGTCACAATGAACTCGGGGAGTTTTCATTACGATGGCAGGCCCACTTCCTACTGCCCGTCAGTCGAGTTGGACAGTTTGATGATAATGGCACTCACTCTCCACCTGCGTTTTTACATCCTCAAAAAGGCTGTCTTTGTGGTTTTCCCAACTGAAATCATCATAGGTTATTACAATGAAGTCAGTAAGAACGTCGCGATTACAAGCAATGTTTTCATATGAAATAATCAAATAGAAAAACGCACATTTTCTCATTTTTAACGAACAGTGCTTTGCTGCCGATCTAACAATCCAAAGTTCCCGACGTGGAATGATCAGGCAGCAGACAGCCGTGAGCACTCCTCTGCCATTATTCCTTTAAGTGTGCACACTGCTCATTCCAATCAGCGCCTCAGCGTAGGGATCATGTGCGTGGAATACTATGATAAACTAGTGCGTTACGTACCAGTAGTATCAGACAATCGATGAACCAGAGGAATGTCATGCTAAAGAAGAAAGTTATCTAACTCCACATCCCTCTGTGGGCGGGGGCAGTAGAATAACATCCAAGGTATTCCCTGCCTGTCGTAAGAGACTCTCAACTTGGGAGCGTGGGTTAACGGCCACGGGGCACTGAGCTGAGTCCTGGCACTGCTCCCACTTACTTGTATGAGGCTCAACACTTTCATCTATCCTATCCATCTCCCTTGGTCAACTCTTATTCTTTTTCGACCCCGACGGTATTACAACTTTCTACGCCTAGGGTGTCTTTCACTTTCGCGCCCTTCGTGGCCCTTGTCTTTCTTTCGCTGATATCTTCATTTTTCGCAGTGTCGGATGCCTTCGATTTTTCTCTCTGATAATCACCACCACCACCACCACATTAACACACAGCATTTCTCCTCTAATGGTTGGCGTCAAGAAAAACATCCAGCCGTAAAACTCTGCCAAATCTGCTACAAACCCTGACCCGCAGTAGGAACCGGATAAAGTGGGGAGTAATAGAAACGAGCCCAGTGGTATCACTGCTCGCTTCTCACCAAGGCATTCCCGGTTTGATTCCCAGCAAATACGTGTGGGATTTAAAAAATGAAATGCCACGTCCTATGGTACGGATTACACATAATAATGGAGGTCCTGTGGCTTATGATCACGAAAGTAAAAGTCGCGTAAAACTCTAAGCGTATTTATTTTTTAGTAGAAAAACATTAAAACAACGACAAAAAGCGTTTGTGTACCTTTTGGAGAATACCACACTTGTCCAGATTGGCCGTGGAAAATGGTTTTCATTATTACAGTAGTGTTCGAAAACACTATTGGCGGCAATACATGCTCGGTACCCTCGGTGAAAATTCTTTTGAACCCGCTTAAGTACCTCGTTGTTTTGACTGATGTCCTGAGCAGCTTCCAAGACACATTCCCGGAACTTTTGCAGAGTTTCCACTTCTCTGCGATAAACCTTAGATTTCATGAACCCCCAAAAGAAGTAATCTAAGGGGTTATGATCGGGACCTCTTGTGGGCCAATCCATCGCTGCGCATAGGCTGCGTCCAGGTGACGGCGCACCGCGTTGGTAATGTGCGGGTTCGCTCCATCGTGTTGCAACCACAGATGCCGTCGCGTATGGAGTGGAACATTCTCTAGTAGTGGTAGTGATAGAGTGCCTTCTAGAAACTCTAGATAAGATACGCTGGCAATTCTATGGGGTAATATCACAGGTCTTCTGATAATGCTCCCCAAAATCCCTGTCCAAACATTAATGGGAAAACCGAACCTTGTGGTGGGAACGTCTCATAGCATGGGGCTTGTTCTCCGACTACACATGCGTGTTGTCAAAAGTGAAGCTCTCATTCGTCGTAAACGAGACCTCATTTGTGAACAAAATATGATTCATGAAGTCTTTGGGTTGAAGATGGACCTATTCACAGAAGGCTATGTGCGGTGCATAATTTCTTTCCAATAGTGCTGAACACATTGCAAATTATACTGATGTTGCCGGTCTTCCCCTTGTGTTTGTAGGACGGTCCACTCCTACCACTGCCGCGATTTGGCGAGTATTCCTGCTGGGGGTCCTCTGCAATAAATTCTAATGTGTGGTCCCCTGTGCGAAGATCAGGCCTAGACCCACCAGTTTCACGCATGGGCATGACGTTTCCAATGTTAGCTATTGTCTGTTGGGCCTATACCTGTTACAACACTCCTCACTAGAAGTCACAGCAAATCATTGATTGACCGGGCGAGTTGGCCGTGCGCGTAGAGGCGCGCGGCTGTGCGCTTGCATCCGGGAGATAGTAGGTTCGAATCCCACTATCGGCAGCCCTGAAAATGGTTTTCCGTGCTTTCCCATTTTCACACCAGGCAAATGCTGGGGCTGTACCTTAATTAAGGCCACGGCCGCTTCCTTCCAACTCCTAGGCCTTTCCTATCCTATCGTCGCCATAAGACCTATCTGTGTTGGTGCGACGTAAAGCCCATAGCAAAACAAAAAAAATCATTGATTGATTAACTTTTATTTTTTAGCATCTGGCTTTTAGTGCCAGGAGTGTCCGAGGATGTATGCTATGTGAGGGTGTTGCCTGTGAGTGTAATTGCACGGGCTAGAAATTGGAGGAAGGTGCCATCAAGGCATTTTCCTGAAGATGAAAATGGGAAACCACGAGAAACCATTTTCGAGGATGGCCAACGGGGTATTCGAACCCAGCAGTCTGCCGAAGTAGCTGTAACTAGTCGTGCTGCGATGCGCTGACCTAACCTGCGTGGTACCTTCTCCCGGACATGGAAACCCAGCTCCATATATGGACATACTGTATTTTAGGAAAAGACGTAAATGCATCACCATATTTCGTGTTGTAAAATAACGAGTGTTACGTAAAGTAGGGGCAGTAGCTGCTGTTGAAATGGCATTGTACTCCGTACCGGTACTTCAGAGGAAAGTTCTTGAAAAGCAACTGAAGAAGATGCTGCTCTGTCATGTCTGTTTCCCGAAAATCCAGGGACTGGTCCCGATGATCTCCAAGAGCTGTACTTACAGATCAGTTAACTGTAAAACAAATAATCCTTGTTAAAATGTAACCGAACATGTTATTCTAGTATTCGGCAGAAGATTACCTGGTTGTACATTTCCAAATTTTTAGGATTTTGTCCTTGAAATATCTCTTGCGTTATGCCTGTTTATGACCCATCTATGTTTTCTTTGGAGAAGGAGTACATCGGTTTATGGCATTCCAAATTATACATAACACTGACATATTTCAACGAGTTCTTGAATTGGGTTTAGATATTACGCGTGTGTGTGTGTTTTATTTAAACTTTCGTAAGAAATGCACTCATTCATTATTATTTGTGACCCTTTCATGCAATCGTTCGAATTGTTCTCCGTAAAGAGCTGTATAGGTTGTATTTCCCGATGACTAATTCAGTGTACATTAATGTTGTGCACAGTTTGCTGTTTAGTCGTTGAACAGAACAAATATGCATTCCCTACCCCGTAAGCAGTGTTCTCAATTTTTGGCAACTATTTTTTACTTTTTCTGGTTCTGATTTAGGTGACAAAGTTTATCAAATAACAATTTGCTTGTCAACGCCGGTCGCATCCGGCACTGTTACACATTATGCGGTCGCTAGCGGCACGGGTCGCATGCGGCACGGTCGCATCTGGTACGCTACACGAAAATCATCACTGAAACTTATTCGTCCACTGACGTCATTCCACCCCCATCTCTCCAGTGACAGCTCAGAATATACCACTTAGTCGAGCAGCTCGTCTCCTTTCTTCTAAGTCTTCCCAGCCCAAAGTTTACAACATTTTCGTAAAGTTACTCTTTTGTCTGAAATCACCCAGAACAAATCGAGCTGGGTTTCTTTTTCAGTTCTCGTATCAGGTAATCGTGATGAGGGCCCCATACACTGGAACCATACTATAGTTGAGGTCTTACCAGAGACTTAAATGCCCTACACTTTACATCTTTACTACAACCCGTAAGTACCCTCATAACCATGTGCAGAGATCTGTACCCTTTATTTAAAATCTCGTTTATGTGATTACCCCAATGAAGAACATTCCTTATATTAACACCTCGGTAGTTACAGTGATCCCCATGAAGAACTTTCACCCCATCAACGCAGTAACTAAAACTGAGAGGAAATTTTCCATTTGTGAAACTCACAACCTGATTTTTAACTCCGTTTATAATCAGTTGCATACTGTTCATCTCGCAACATTATTGTATAGATCCAGATTGTTTAAAAAACCCTGTTTCCCTTGTTCGTACCTAATGATTATTTAAAACGTTAATCGTTTGCTTTCCTGTGCCATTTGAAAACACATCCCAAGATACAGTACAGTAAGTACATCGTCAAACAACCACTTCAACACTAAGTACTCTTGGAACGCAAGAATACATCTGATTTGATTGCCACGAAATCATAACACCAATCAGTGACGATTGTAGCAGGACTGAATTCCAGACATTTTAAGTGATTTATTTCACGCTGATGGTTATTTAGAAGTTTTAAATTCATGCTGGGATTGTTGGTGCCCTCTTCCGTTATTGAGACTCTCCTATATTTAGAAGTTAGTGTAACTTTCAAACCCATGCATTACTGCCAGGAAAATGAACTAATGATCGCTATTTAGAAGTGTCGACTGTGTGCGTTACAAGAAGTTCCACTGTATATTCATTGGACAGCAGCTTTCAAGAACTGTAAAGCGATCTCGGAGTCTTGTCTGTTGTTTAGGGTTCGGCATCGTTTTATTTAAGGGGAGTTTGAAAAACAAAAATATGAATTATTTGACATTTTACAAAATATGTCTTACAATATTATTAAGTGTTTACTGAGTAAAATTGTGTATAATTACTCTCTGCGAGATCTTTAGAAGTATTTAATTTTTAATTTTGTAACGTTACTTGCATATCTGTCAAAGTAATTAATATTGGGCATACTTTCTTTGTATATGGATATCTTAGAAAGTTTTCCACGTAGCAGGCTGTGGTTTTCGCCTATCAATAGAGTAGCGTGTTTTGAACATAAGAATTCTATTCCTCAAGCTGTTACGGAGACCATAAAATCAATCTACACGGACCTAGCTCATCCAGACTCTACAATGTGTCTACATGGGCGCAATACTCAGAATCGTGATGAGTCTAACAATTTTATCTGGACTCAAGTGCCCGAGAAAGTATTTGTGGGGGTTAAAAACTTTGAAATGGGGAGTCAATGATGCTGTATTAACATTATTTAATGATAAGAACATCAACTTTCAGACAAATTAAAAATTGCCAAAACACATCGTGCAGCAAAGAAGCAAGGTCAGCACGAAGGGAAATGTTTTTAGAGAAGGAGGGTTACAAGGGTGACGAACCTTTCTGTGCTGTTGGGTGATTTTAATTCGTCATATAAAAATATGATTGAATTATTGTCATTTTAAATTTTGAACTTGATTTGATCAAAACTACGTTGTTTTACACTTAACGTTCCTGTAACTGAAAAACTACTTGTGATAGCTTCATGAAACTTTGTGAGCTGCTTTATTATAACAACACACTACCTCTACTGATGCATAATGATAGTATATATTTGCAAAGACATGAAGTTAGGGGTTTGCATGTACAAACAATTTGTGTAAAATCTTGCATCTTAAGAAAAAGAAATCTTTGGCACTTCTGTATCTTATTTCTTAATTCTGCTTCAGTACAGATACATAGGACCTAATATGCAAAAATTAGCTGTAAAAATTCCGAAGATAAAGTAACATAAAATTGGCGTATTTAACATGGGCTGCATAGGCCTTTCAAACTCCCCTTAACCCGAGAGTGATAACGTGACTTCTCGTAACACCATAATTTGAGTTTTTATTACAATTCTGTTTCGTTCTAAGATTTATTTAGATTCACTAGTTACGTATCCTCCAACATTAATGCACGGCTCATTAACATTTTTCATGCGCATCGCGCTAATATATCGTGAGCACTTAGGCTACAATAGAATGACCTAGTCTTTAGTATACGAAAAGTCCCGCAAACGGTAACGTGGCGGTCCGCGGGCACCCTAGCACATTGACTGGCCTTTTTCTTACTCCGAAACAAAGAACATTGTAGACGCATGCAGGAATTTGTTAAGAAAATATTAATTAAAGTATTAGCAGTATAGCCAACCAACCACAGACTCAGTAGTTCGACATTTCACCGTTAGGGTCTGGCAACACCCCGCGTAGCCACTCCCGGGTCAATTTAGAGGAATAGTCAGAAGGTTAAAGCCATATAACGTGAGAACACAAAATATAACCCTCATCTTCTAGCGTGAGATTCCCGGGACCAATCTGACTCTAATGTCCAGCTCCTCGTTTGCTCCATTGACCTTGAAAATTTCGTTCTCTGTATACTGCAGTTTCGTAAAAATTAATCGTCTTTGTGTTCTCATAGTTTTCAGACTGGTTTAGAGCTGTCATTGTTGTCAGAAGGTGAGTGTTATCACAGGCACAAGGACCTCCCATCCGCTCTTGTGTAACCAGCTGCGGTTGTTCACATTCCCGATTCATGAAGAAGGTACGTTCTTAAGTAATTGAAATATAGATGATAACCCTTGACCATCGGAAAGTGAGATCAAGGTGATCTATATATTACGTAATACGGTGCTTCGGAAGATGAATTTCATCTATTATGCTTGGAAATTGAAGATGATTACATCCACAGTGATTATAACTACGAATTCAGTTCACGCTCTGCATTTGCCCCTGATGAAAAGTAACCGGGAGAATTTTAGGAGGACCTAATTCGTCCGTTAAACCAGGAAGAAAAAAAAATTATCTGTATCGTTTGTGTAAAATCCCGGTCTCTTTAGAACGCACAGGAATAATATTCTCAACAGCATCGAAGAAAGAAAGCGTTGCTTGATATTACTCCGTTAAAAATAACAATTTTTATTTGCGTAGAACCGGCACAGACCAGTCTTGCGGCGACTGTGGGATAGGAAATGGCTAGGATTGGGAAGGAAGCGACCGTGGCCTTAATTAAGATACAGCCTCTGCCCTCGCAATATACAGGCCGTACTGTAGAAAGTGCGCCAAGTCAATCAATTGGCCAGGAAGATTCAGAAATGCAGTAACAAGATAGTGAAAATGGTGAGGAAGTGCCCGAGGGAAGCGATTGTCTCCTTGTAGGACGGTATAAAGAGACAAAATGGAATAACGTTCATCACAAAGAGTACGTTTCAAGAACCACAATAGTATTCGAAAATTGCCTGGAGCAACAGGGACTGCCGAAGTAGCCATAATACCTTTGGAGTGCTGGAGTTGCCTCATTGAGAATGTTGTGTTGAAGCTCATTGTCACGAGCGAGGCGAGCTAAGCAAATGTTACAAGTAGTACTGGTGAATATAATTCATAAGGATTGTGAGCATTCTTTGGATAACTGTGACTGTGAAAGACAGAACTTTATATTTAAGTAAATTGCATGTTTGTTCTTTAAATTTATGACATCAGGATTTATGTAAACAGCTGTTAGTAAGATAATGAGACCGCATAGTTTAGGTTAGGTATGGTATCTTCACGTGATGAGCAATATACCTTCAAAGGCGTAATACTTCATTTAATTGTTATGGTATACAACGTCTTTTGGAAATATGTGTTGGGAATTAAAATACAAATGTGTAAAATCTCCCAGTTGCCACAAAGCTAAGAACGCGTGCGTACCACGGCGAAAATACAAATACAACTATGAAATTAAATGAAAATCCACAGCCTGTTTCCAGTCATTCGACCGGGTGAGGAATGGAATAAATTAATCTCCATCTAGCGGCGAGGATAGGAATTGTGCCGGCTGCCGAAGCCTGTCGCACTCCTCTGCGGCAATGATTAATGAATGGCAGATGAAATTAAAATATACTGCAGAGTGTTGCTGTAATTAAGTATGACAGGGAAAACCGGAGTAGCCGGAGAAAAACCTGTCTCGCCTCCGCTTTGTCCAGCACAAATCTCACGTGGAGTGACCGGGATTTGAACCACGGAACCTAGCGGTGAGAGGCCGGCGCGCTGCCGCCTCAGCCACGGAGGCTTTCTATACAATTGAATATACACTAACATTTTCATTTTTTTCGTATGAGGGCAGAAAATCCCAACCGAAAATATACCTGTTACGAAGAGTAAAGGAGTGGGCTATGTTTCACTCATTTTCCGATTTTCCTGAGCTGATGATGAGTTCTGCGTATGCTTTTCTTGCTACACAGATTTACAACAGGGCGTTTTATTGTTGATACAGGACTAGCATAAAATGGACAGTAACCAGTTGAACGTGCATATGGTAAAAGCAAAACTAAAAGCAGTTTATAAAACCTAACCTTCTGATAAATCATTTTAGCACTTTTATGCATACATTTTAAAATCCTAAATTTAAAATATTGCTGGCAGATAACATTCAGAAGTTAGGAGCAATGCAACTTAATAATTAAGTAATTGATACTTAGACTAAGTAATAATTAAGAAATTTTTCCTCGGCAATGTCCGCGAATGTGGGAAATAACTAACAGATCTTGCTGGTCAGTACATTAATAATATTGGGAAAACATGGGATATTCCTAAACAAAAGTGACTCACATGTTTGTATGGAAGAAAGGTTCTGAAGAATAGCGTCAGAAGTGTCAAGGGAAAAAACGAAAGAAAGCTACTGTATTTATAGCCATCTAGAGGTATGGAGGTAAAGTTTATTATTGTTATTATTATTATTATTATTATTATTATTATTATTTTCTTTTTGCGATTTACTTTACGTAGTACCGACACAGATAAGTCTTATGGCGATGATGGGACAGGAAAGGCCTAGGAATGGGAAGGAAGCGGCCTTGGCCTTAATTAAGGTACAGCCCCAGCATTTGCCTGGTCTGAAAATGGAAACCACGGAAAATCATCTTCAAGGCTGCCAACAGTGGGGTTCTAACCCACTATCTCCCGGATGCGAGCTCACACAACTGTGCACTTTATTATTATTATTATTATTATTATTATTATTATTATTATTATTATTATTATTATTATTATACGTTTGTTGTCTCCATATTTGTATTAATGCATAATAATTATTTGTTGGCTCCAATGAAGACTAAAACCCTCAAGCTTTGGCCGCGTATATCGCACTTTAAACCTAATTTTTTTAAAATTACATAGACCTGACTTATTTATCTGACTTATTACATGCCAATTTTGACATACGGGAGTCAGACAGCTGTAATGAGATTCGTCCGAGCGATGGTTGGCAAAACAAGACGAGATAAAATTCGTAATGAGAACATCACTGACATGGCTCAGGTTGGCAAAATGCAGGATAACATAACTGCGTAGACTCAAATGGTATGGTCACATGCAGGGGATGGATCCTGATCGCATACCCAAAAAAATGTACACTGACTGACAGTGACAATGCAACACCAAGGAGGAGTGGTTCGAAAGGGATGAAAGTTGGGGGAAAAACAGAGACGGCACGGATGAATAATTGATGTTTATTTCAAACCGATATGCAGGTTACACAATGCGCACGGCATCGACTCAGTAGGATGTAGGACCACCGCGAGCGGCGATGCACGCAGAAACACGTCGAGGTACAGAGTCAATAAGAGTGCGGATGGTGTCCTGAGGGATGGTTCTCCATTCTCTGTCAACCATTTGCCACAGTTGGTCGTCCGTACGAGGCTGGGGCAGAGTTTGCAAACGGCGTCCAATGAGATCCCACACGTGTTCGATTGGTGAGAGATCCGGAGAGTACGCTGACCACGGAAGCATCTGTACACCTCGTAGAGCCTGTTGGGAGATGCGATCAGTGTGTGGGCGGGCATTATCCTGCTGAAACAGAGCATTGGGCAGCCCCTGAAGGTACGGGAGTGCCACCGGCCGCAGCACATGCTGCACGTAGCGGTGGGCATTTAACGTGCCTTGAATACGCACTAGAGGTGACGTGGAATCATACGCAATAGCGCCCCAAACCATGATGCCGCGTTGTCTAGCGGTAGGGCGCTCCACAGTTACTGCCGGATTTGACCTTTCTCCACGAAGACGCCACACTCGTCTGCGGTGACTATCACTGACAGAACAGAAGCGTGACTCATCGGAGAACACGACGTTCCGCCATTCCCTCATCCAAGTCGCTCTAGCCCGGCACCATGCCAGGCGTGCACGTCTAAGCTGTGGAGTCAATGGTAGTTTTGAGCGGACGCCGGGAATGCAGGCCTCCTTCAACCAATCGACGGGAAATTGTTCTGGTCGATATTGGAACAGCCAGGGTGTCTTGCACATGCTGAAGAATGGCGGTTGACGTGGCGTGCGGGGCTGCCACCGCTTGGCGGCGGATGCGCCGATCCTCGCGTGCTGACGTCACTCGGGCTGCGCCTGGACCCCTCGCACGTGCCACATGTCCCTGCGCCAACCATCTTCGCCACAGGCGCTGCACCGTGGACACATCCCTATGGGTATCGGCTGCGATTTGACGAAGCGACCAACCTGCCCTTCTCAGCCCGATCACCATACCCCTCGTAAAGTCGTCTGTCTGCTGGAAATGCCTCCGTTGACGGCGGCCTGGTATTCTTAGCTATACACGTGTCCTGTGGCACACGACAACACGTTCTACAATGACTGTCGGCTGAGAAATCACGGTACGAAGTGGGCCATTCGCCAACGCCGTGTCCCATTTATCGTTCGCTACGTGCGCAGCACAGCGGCGCGTTTCACATCATGAGCAAACCTCAGTGCCGTCAGTCTACCCTGCAATTGGCATAAAGTTCTGACCACTCCTTCTTGGTGTTGCATTTGCTCTGTCAGTCAGTGTATGATGTGCAGTTAAAATATTCAAGACCAAGTGGGCGGCCAAGAATGCTATGTACAGACATGGTGAAAAACGACATTCAGCAACGAGGAGGGGACTGGAACAACATTGAAGAAGGAGAAAAGTACAAAGACAGAAGTTGCTGGAGGGGCTTAATTCGTCGACCCATCATGTAGATGGAACGACGTTGGATATAGATAGATACATAGGCCTGACTTACGGCACGAGTTATGATACGATTAAGGCTGTTAATGATCTCACCTGTTATATTAGTACAACATTTGTGAATTTTTCATAATTTCAAGGTACAGACGCATTGCACGGAGGAAACAGTTCGCCTCTTTGCGTGCCGTCATCGGAGCTACAGTACGGCCTGTACATCACGAAGGCAGTGATATAGCCCAAGCATTTTCCTGGTGCAAAATAGGAAACCACGGGAAACCGTCTTCGAGGTTGTCAAATTATATGAAAACTCTCTGTGATAATTTTGTTACAAAGAGCCCGATCTCGGACCGAACAACACCGCGCCTGACAGAAGGTTGAGCATTTTACTAGTGCAAATAAGAAACCACGGAAAACCATCTTCGAGTTGTCGATAGTGAGGTTTGAATCCATGCAAATTGAAAGCTATACGGTGCGTACCGCCAATTCGTTCACCCTCATCGGAGGGTATGCCTTACAAGGGCTGCACTCGGCTAGAAATAGCCACACGAAATTATTATTACCAATTCGTTCGGTATAATAATAATAATAATAATAATAATAATAATAATAATAATAATAATAATAATAATAATAATAATAATAATAATAATGTTTATTAGAAGTAGTAGTAGTAGTAGTAGTAGAGTTGAGTAAGGAAAACAGCTGACCATAATGACGCAATGGATTAATCGTAGGCTTTTCTTTCTGTTTGTCACTTTTTTTGGTTGGGTGAATACAATCGCGGTGTCAATCAACGATGTTTAAATCCGCCAGTTCAGGGTCATTGGCTTCTAACACAAATCCCAAGACGTTATACCTTGATGGTCTTAGGCCTACAAAGCGACCGCTGCAAGCCCAAAAGTCTGAGGATTAGGAGGTGGCGCCTTGTCAGCGTTACAAAACCACTCGGGCTTATTCTTGGCCGCTATTTCACAGTCCGATCACGTCTTAATTGTTCTCTCGTGGGCTGAATGGACCTCAAAAATGCCCTCAGATGGAGGTGAAAATCACTGATTTGGCCGAGAATCGAACCCGGAGCCTCCGGTGAGAAGCAGGCACAGTAACCCTACCCTGGGTAGGGACGGTACAACAACAACAACAACAACAACAACAACAACAACGGTATCCCCTGCCTGTCGTAAGAGGTGTCTGAAACGGGGACCTATGACTCTCAACATGGGAGCGTGGGATGGCGTCCACAATTCCTTTAACTGAGTCTGGCATTGCTCTCACTTAATTGGGCCGGGATCTTCGCTTTCATCTTTCCTATCCGACCTCCCTTGGTCAACTCTTGTTCTTTTCGAGCCCCGACCGTATTAGCTTAACGAGATGCTGGTGATGCTGGACAACCGTCCTCTATTAACATCAGTCGGAGTAAAGAAAATCGAAGGGATCCGGCACTTCGAAAAATGAAGGTTTACGCCAAAAAAAGCCAAGGGCCACGAAGGGCGTGAAAATAAAAGACTCTCTAGGCCTCTAACGCTCTAATATAATCGGGATAGCAAAAAACAAGCGTCGACCATGGTTTGATCGGACAGGATAATATAAGTGAGGAGCCCGGTACAAGTAAGTGGAAGCAATGCCAGGAATAAGCTAAGAGCCCCGTGGTCGCTAACCCACCCTTCCAAGTTAAGAGCCCTTGGGACAAGTAGGATGAAACTTCCACACACACATGCCCAAGGCAGAAAGGCTGCCTAGACAATCAGAAAAATGAGCATTAAGGAGGTTAGAATAGGAAAGAAACAGTCATAAAGAAAAAAAGCACAGACACCTCTCAGGCAACTCGGGGTACACCTTGTTAGTCTGGCCCTGCACCGAGCCCAATCCAGCATGAGTAACTCAACGAATATACTATACAAGCACCCGCACTTTGCTATGGAGTCTTTCATTTTCAAGCCCTTCGTGACACTTGCTTTCCTTTGCCCGATACCTTCAGTTTTCGTCTCATATTTTCCCTCCGATTAGTGTTGATATTTTATACCGTTGCTTGCGAGACGTAGTGTTTACAGAGCACTATATCTTCTGGTACGTGCTAGAACAATTTTGTTACTTTCATTGATTTGTCGTAGTCTTACCCTTGACTTTGACGATATATGAAAGTGATTGAGGAATGAGCGATGCTACTAATGCCATTCATTATGCAGCCAGTCCCTGTTATAAATGGTGTGAACATGTTGCTCATAGGGTTGGTTGATGCGTGCATGTCAGTGAGCTTGGCAGACTGTTATGTAATAGCAACTTCTGGCTCATTGAGGAAAGCAACGGGACCACCTCACTCCCCATTTCCCTAGTACGCCTCTTCAGTGATGCCTAGGCTATCTATGACAGCTAATGGTCGCGCTGTTGAGGATCCAACCAGCTTTCGGGCTGAGGAATGAACATAAATAAATAAATAAATAAATAAATAAATAAATAAATAAATAAATAAATAAATAAATAAATAAATAAATAAATAAATAAATAAATAAAAAATAAATAAATAAATAAATAAATAAATAAATAAATAAATAAATGCAGTGGATGGCTGCCCAGTTGTACTTCCCCTTAAAACAAAAATAACCACCAGCAACAGCGTTATGAACATTTCTGTAATATCAATTTCTGACACTCTGATATCTGTACAGACTCTTGACGGTTAGAAAGAACGTTAAACAAATGTCATTAAGGATCTGAAATATTAAACTTTCTAGGTACACAAGAACCTCTTTTATCCGGCCCTCATTGTTTATCCGGATCGGATTTTTTTTTTTTTTACTTGTACAGTACTTCTTTTACGGCGTCGACTCTTCTGAATGTCTTTTTCAGCCAAGGATAGTTAAGAACAGGAAATATTTCTAGAAAATAGATCTCAGAGAGTTAGAGTAGGTGAAGCTTTATCTGACCCTGTAATAATTAAGAGGGGAATTCCTCAAGGCAGTATTATCGGACCTTTATATTTTCTTATATATATAAATGATATGAGTAAAGGAGTGGGATCGGAGGTAAGGCTTTTTGCGGATGATGTTATTCTCTATAGAGTGATAAATAAGTTACAAGATTGTGAGCAACTGCAGCGTGACCTCGAAAATGTTGTGAGATGGATAAACGGCTTAAAAGTCAGGTTGTGAGTTTCACAAATACGAAAAGTCCTCTCATTTTTACTTACTACGTTGATGGGGTGAAAGTTCCTTTTGGGGATCATTGTAAGTATCTAGGTGTTAATATAAGAAAAGATCTTCATTGGGGTAATCACATAAATGGGATTGTAAATAAAGGGTACAGATCTCTCTGCACATGGTTATGAGGATGTTTAGGGGTTGTAGTAAGGATGTAAAGGAGAGGGCATATAAGTCTCTGGTAACATCCCAAATAGAGTATGGTTCCAGTGTATGGGACCCTCACCAGGATTACCTGATTCAAGAACTGGAAAAAATCCCAAGAAAAGCAGCTCGATTTGTTCTGGGTGATTTCCGACAAAAGAGTAGCGTTACAAAAATGTTGCAAAGTTTGGGTTGGGAGGAATTGGAAGAAAGAAGAAGAGCTGCTCGACTAAGTGGTATGTTCCGAGCTGTCAGTGGAGAGATGGCCGGAATGACATTAGTAGACGAATAAGTTTGAGTGGCGTTTATAAAAGTAGGAAAGATCACAATATGAAGATAAAGTTGTAATTCAAGAGTACAAATTGGGGCAAATATTCATTTATAGGAAGGGGAGTTAGGGATTGGAATAACTTACCAAGGGAGACATTCAATATATTTCCAATTTCTTTGAAATCATTTAGGAAAAGGCTAGGAAAACAACAGATAGGGAATCTGCCACCTGAGTATTGAATGAAAAAAATGAGTATTGATTGCAAGTAATTCGGCCACGTATATCACTGATGCTGAATTCGAAAATTAAAAACCGGCACTCATTAAGAAGAAACAATGACTCATGGAGAGGCAACAATGCAGCTGGAAAAACTGATGGCCTAGTTAGAATCCTTGACTGAAACCACACCGGCAGAACTGTTGTTAGCAAGACGCCTTCGTGATCGCGCTGCGCGCAAACGCCATACAAATGTTAAACAGAAAAATCTCACACATTATTTTAGTGCATAAAACAGAGTCATAAATGTACGAAAAGTGTTCTTATAATTTTTTTTGTACAATTGAAAAACTGTATTACTGAACAACTTATGTTAATATATTATATAACATGTACTGTATTTGTTTTTTTAGTTTATTCCGGACTGTCCGTATTTTCGATAATCTGGATCAGTTCTAGTCCCACTTAATCCGGATAAACGATGTTCTTGTGTACAAGCATTCCAGACAATTCATTGAAAAAATTAGAAGAAATTCTAAATAAACTTGTCTTCCGGATGGTTCTAGGGAACCCCTCTTCAAGGCGTAGAGTAACCACCCCCTGATAAACTAACTGCATTGTAAAACACACTGGGGTCATTGTGTTAGCTGGCTGCGGAGGAGGATGAGGAAGAGGGTGGGAGTTGTTGGAGCAGTCCTGAGTGAGAGAACAAGAGTCGTGTATCGCGCGCCATTTGTCAGTCGACTAAGATAATAAAGATTATATGTGCTATGTTTCTAAGTGCGTTATTATGTTGCATGTCAAAACATTTGCCTAATTTATCTGTGAGAGCCAACCATTTCCCACACAGCAATGCATTTCAATGCTGACAACCCGCGCGGAATAGGCTGCTTTAGAATTAAATATAGGTTCAAATTTAGCAGAACTAATTCGGGGATGGAAAGATGAAAGTGGGGGTCGTTGAAGCGATGATTCATTTAAGAGAAAATACAACGAGGTATTTATTCCTTCTTAACTCAATTTGTTAGGGAAAAAGAAAAAGAGTGTCAGTCCTTCTAAGAAATAATAGCAACAGTAATAACAACCGAGCAAGCTGGCCATGGACTTTCGGCCATGTAGCTGTGAGCTTCCATTCGAGAGATTCTGGGTTCGATTCCCTCTCTACCGAGCGAGTTGGCCGTGCGGTTAGGGGCGCGCAGTTGTGAGCTTGCATTCGGGTGATAGTGGGTTCGAACCTCACTGTCGGCACCCCTGAAGATGTTTTCCACGGTTTCCCATTTTCACACCAGGAAAATGAGGGGCTGTACCTGAATTAAGGCCACGGCAGCTTCCTTCACACTCCTAGCCCTTTCCTGTCCCATCGTCGCCATTACACCTAGTCTATCTGTATCGGTGTGACGTAATGCCAATTGTAAACAAAAATCCCACCGGCGGCAGCCCTCAAGATAGTTTTGCGTGGTTTCCCATTTTCACACCATGCAAATGCTGGGGCTGTATCTTAATATTAGGACCACGGTAGCTTCTTTCCCAATTAAAAACCCTTTCGTACCCCAACGTTGCCGTAAGATCTGCTTGAGCTGGGGGGACATAAAGTTAATAGCAATACAATAATAATAATAATAATAATAATAATAATAATAATAATAATAATAATAATAATATCAATGGTTTTGCCTGACTTCTGGGTTGAAGTGTTGGTGGGGCGACATGCGTTTCAGAGGATTCCGTGGTCGATTCCAGGCCGTGTGGAGGATGTTAGCCGCGTCTGGTTAATTCCAGCGGCTTGGGGACTACGTGTTTGTGTCCCTCATAAACACGCACACACACGCAAGCGCACAAACAGCAGACCATGCTACGAATCATCAAAGTGGTACACAATAGTGAAGACACGCCTCCACTTAGGGCTGACTTTAGGAAGGGTATTCATCCGTAGAAATGTGCCAAATCCATATGCAGTGCCAACCTCAAATAACTCGGGAAATTACTATAAAGATGATAATAATAATAATAATAATAATAATAATAATAATAATAATAATAATAATAATAATAATAATAATAATTGTACCGGGCGGTACACCTCTACACCGTTTATTTAAAAGTTGCGCCAGTTGAAACTCCTCTTCTGGAGGAAGGTTGAACTTTATCTATTCTATTAATTCTCTACTTTCTCAGAAGATGTCACCACGTGGAAAATTTTGAGTTTTTGAACTGTGTCACTTTTGATGTGTTTTTGTTTCGCTTGAAGTAAGAAGTGTGAACTTTCTCTTCTAGAGGACACTACTGAAGATCAACAATAGCGCACCCTAGTGCGGAGTCAAAGAACTATTTTGTTGGAGAAATTTTTATTTCAAAAGTTTGTTTCTTGTTAAATTTCTTTCTGTTATTGTTTAAGTTGGCTGTATACCCCTCTTTTTCCCCTTGTTTTAGATTTATCCAATCCCGAATTTCTTTTAGTAATTTCTGACCAATCTGGTGTATCTTCCCCCAACTTGTATCTGTTGCGGGGTCCTATCCAATAAAAACATTGTGGGCGGGTGTTTTCATTCCCCTAACGCCTAGAAACTTCCGCGAGAGTATATAAACTGCTGATTTTGGGGTCTCCGGGCCACTTCTGTTCCATCTTTCAGTGTATTAAGTACATAGCAGGAGGCGGGAAGCGCCTCTTTCTTCTTCAGCCGTTCAACACCAGGTAATGGCCTATTAATAACTTCTTTTCTTGCTAGGTCGGCAGTTTAACACTCGCGGCGGGTTCGAAGCATTTCCATCATGTAACCTTTTCCCAAAATGTAATTACTCTTTTCATCTTTTTCTTGTAAAGCTATATATTGGGATAGAGAGTGCTAACCCTCTCGAGCTCCCACTCACATTTGTTTTGAGGTGAACTTATTTTCTCAAACTATTCTTCGTTTATGTAATGTAAAGTGTTCTTCTCTAAGTCACCTCTGTAGTATGGGATTAGCCCTTGCGTTAGCGGCCCAGAGCCAGATTAGGTTTTAAAAACAAAGTGTATTAGGAGTGCAAGATCGCCTCCTCTCAAATTGTTATTTTAGAGGTCATGTAATCAACCTTCTTTTCATGTAATAGACCTCCGTAGGTTGGGTATTTTACCCCTGTGAATACGTCCTTAGAGGACAGCTTGAAGGTAGAGTTTGGTGTGGCCTTGTGATAGGCTTACAATTTTGAGAGCGGATCGCTCTTTGAAATTTGTTTCTGTATGCCTCGTGCAGGCTTTATGTGTAATGTTTGGAGCCAGTGCTCCTGGGCATGAATGGGGTTTTCTGCCCCTTGGCTAAAATTTTTTTTTTTGGAGTAAGGCGGGGCTGATTGCCCAAGAGTTATGAAGTAAGGGCACTGAGCCCGAATCCAGTAATATTGTACCTACCTTTTTGCTACTCTGTACCTGTTATGATTGTTATCTCTTGTTTTTGAAAAGAAAATATAACCTAGTTAAATTTTAAATTAATTTTACATTGCACGTTAATTTCGTAGCTTGAAACCCATTCACACCCGCACCTTCTTTCACCTCTACCTACCACGGATATCTCCGTAACAAGTGGTAGCAGAGCGTGGTTGAATGGGTCTCAATTTAGCCCCTTTTGACGGCTAAACATTGCTTTGATTCGAACTCTAATAATTTTCTCAGTTGCTGGAATTTTTTGAGTTTTTCAAAATTGTTCTGTCATCATGCCCGGCCCTCGCGATGTTCTCCTCCTTAACTACTTGCGCAAAGAGGACTTGATATACGAGTTAACTATCAGAAATGTGCAATCTGGAGGCACGGTTGCAATCGACACCAACAAGCTTAGAGAGTCCCTTGATTTGCCCATTTCCATCCCCAATTTGGGAGAGAAAGAAATTGATGACTCTCTTTCCACGATCGTCGAGAATATTACTGGGCTAGCATCTGTAGTCAGCTTTTTTGATGAAAACGATCCGTCTCCTAATCAAATTAAGCGTGTGCAAGGCAGGCTGTATCACTTTGCAAATAGAGTTAATGATCTGTTGTCTCTAAAGGTGAATGACGTTCAGAGGAAGGACGCTAATACGCTCCTTGAAACTATTTCTGAATTGTCTAATAAGGTCACTCAATTGCTAACCGGCGAAGTTCCTCCCAAAACTGATCAACCCGCCACGGTGAATGTAGGTAACGAGGAAGAGCCTCCTCAGGGAGAAGTCAATAGGATAACCGTTGCTGCTCAAACTATCTCTGCCCCATCGAACAACGAATCTGAACGCCGTGCGTCATTGGGTAACATCCGCTCTGAATTAACTTCTTTGCCATTGAAACCTTTAACGACTCTGTCACCTGGGTTCAGTAGCTTGCCTCATCCATTGGCAATGTTGCTTAGAGGTATCTCTAAGTTTTCCGTCAACACCACCAGTGATGTAATTTCATTTTTAAGATTTCTAGTGGAATTTCAGGATCATGCTCTTGTTTTTTCTCTTTCGCCATGTCAAATTTTGCAAATTATCTATCCGTATGCTATTGGTATTCTCTCTGATAAAATCGTAAGAGCCATTGCCGAGCAATCATCTATTGAGGATTTCCATGCCCATTTGCTAGCTAACTTCATCCCGGCTAGGGCCAGGTCATCCCTGATTCAGAAGTACTATTACCGTGTACAGCGCTTGGATGAAAACTTGGCTGATTTCATTCAAGATATCAAATTCTACACTAGGGTGTTTGCTCTGCACTTTCCTGAAGATCAGATTGTGCAGGCTATTGTAGAAGGTATTTCGCCATCCTACAGGTCATATTTGTGTTTCGCGGCGTGTCCGCAAACCTTCTCTGAACTTGAAGCATTGGCCGTCTCAGCGGAAGGAGTTAGATACGCCGATTCTTTGCGTGTCGCGAAAGAACCCCCGCCTTCCTTTAGTAACACTCGGCCTCCACCTCGCCGACCAGTCAATCCCCGTAAATGTTATGCTTGCGGGTCGCCTGACCATCTGCGGAATAAGTGTCCTCTGATCAAGTCAAGTGGGACAAGGAATGGAGCAGGGTCATCACAAGGCTGTTTTAAGTGTGGGGCCTTCTCACATATCGCCAAGAATTGCCCAAACTCAAATAGCACCCCCTCCTGCTCAACTTCTGGTGCAAATTCCAGCTATGCCAATAATAAAAAGTGACTAGTGGCGTCGGCTGAGCCGACTAATCCATCTTCCCGAGACTTAGCCCCTAGTAAACAGGTTGTAAATGCAGAGAACGACCAGCCTTCAAATTCATCTTTTGAATGCCCTAAAGAGTGTCTTAGGATTGCGGCGGATACCCCCGCACCTGTTCCTTTTCTTAAGATTGAGTTAAATAACGAGCCTATAACAGCTCTCTTAGATTCAGGCAGTGTTTGTTCCATTATTTCGGCTGATTGGTATTCTAAATTGAAATCTGTTTGTAAACTCCCTGACTATGACTCATCTCCTGTTAAATATGTTTCGGCTAATTCATCTCCATTAGAAATTCTAGGTTCCTTACATGTCAAAATTCGGGTTTTTAAATTTACATGGAAGATCAAATTGTTTGTGGCCAAGCGTTTGTCTTGCCCCATCATATTGGGAGCGGACTTCATTTCTCACACTGGTCTTGTGCTCGATCTCCAGAGTAGGTCGTGCACATTCAAATTTGCGTCCAATTGTAGAATTCCCTTGTTAAAGTGTAATTCTGTATCATGTTCATCTATTTCGCCTACCCAGGATGAGATGTTGTTAGACCTTAGACATCTACCTGAGGAGCAGGCTGATAGTATTCGGAAACTATGTCAGTCGTTTCCCGAGGTGTTCTCTGATACTCTTGGTGTTACTGACCTTATTGAATACAAAATTGAGGTCACGGATTCGATTCCTGTCCGTTTTCCACCGTATAGGCTATCTCCACCTAAAATGAAGGCTCTGAAAGAAATCATCGATCAGATGTTGAAGGATGGTATTATTAGGCCCTCTAAGTCAGCGTATTCTTCGCCTATTTTTCTAGTCCCGAAACCCCAAGGAGGCTTCAGGCCTGTCATTGATTACAGGGCTCTCAATCGGAAGGTGGTGTTGCAATCTGTGCCCCTTCCCGACCTTCATTCTTGCTTTTCATGGTTTCGTAAGGCCAAGTTCTTCACCATCTTGGACTTGAATCAGGCCTATAATCAAATTCCCCTTGCCGAAGAGTCTAAACATCTTACAGCGTTTGCCACGGACTGGAATTTATATGAATACAACCGCGTGCCTTTCGGGCTCCCCACGGGGGCAGCTGTGCTCACTAGGCTACTAGATAGGGTCTTTTCCGACATCAAATTTGAATACTTATATCACTACTTGGATGATGTCGTCGTATTTTCCGAAACCTTTGAAGAACATCTAGATCATCTGCGAGAAGTTCTCAATCGCCTTCGTAAGGCTGGGTTAACTGTCAAGTTGTCCAAGGTTGCCTTTGCTAAGCCCTCTATGTCATTCCTAGGGCATATTGTGTCACCTGATGGTGTAGCAGTCGATCATTCTAGAACACAGGCCATCCGTGATTTTAAACCTCCCAAGGACATTAAAGGTATCGCCAGGTTCATTGGCATGGTGAATTTCTTCAGGAAGTTCATTCCTAATTTTGCTAATAGAGCGGCGCCCTTAAACCTTCTCCGTAGGAAAGGCATCAAATTCGAGTGGGGACCGTCTCAACAAGCCGCTTTTGAAGACCTTAAATTAGCTCTCTGTAATGCCCCTGTACTTGCTATGCCTGATTTCTCGAAGAAATTCATCGTCCAAACCGACGCGTCGTCGTCGGCGGTAGCTGCAGTCCTTCTTCAAGAGACTGAACTAGGGAGGCGCCCCATCGCCTATGCATCTAGGACTCTCTCGGCTCAAGAAGCAAAGTACTCCATATATGAGCTTGAAGGTTTGGCAGTTTTATTTGCCTTAGAAAAGTTCCGTCTCTATCTGGAACATGTCAAATTCGACTTGGAGACAGATAATCAAGCCTTAAGCTGGGTCTTAGGTAGGCCGCGTCGTACTGGTCGTATAGCCCGTTGGGCCATCCGTATTTCTGCCTTCCAATTCGATGTACGACATATCAGAGGTACTGAAAATGTTGTTGCTGATGGACTCAGCCGTATGTTTTCTAACGACGTCGAGACCCATGAACCTGTCGACAGTTCATCACCTTCCGAGTCCATACTATCTGAGGTTAATGCCATCCTAACAGATGCTCCCATGCTCTTTAGGGATATCGAGAAATACCAACGTGAAGATCCGACGCTGGGTCCGATAATGGAAACCCTTTCTTCTGGGGAACAGGTTGTCCCTTATGTTCTGAGGAATGGTGTTCTATGTTGCCCATCGAGGCATGATAAGATGACGAAAGTTGTCGTTCCAGCCGTTCTGGTACCTATGATCTTCAAGTATTATCATGAGACCCCATTAGGAGGGCATCTTGGAATCTTTAAAACCCGTGAAAAGATTCGTGAAATGTTCATCTGGAAAGGTATGGACGGTGAAATCCGTGAACTTGTAAAAGCTTGTAAATCTTGTTTGCTTAGTAAACCCACCATGTCCACCAAGGTAGGCCTTTTGTCTTCGCATCAAGCGTCGCGCCCCATGGAACGCCTGTATATCGATTATGTAGGACCCTTCCCCCAGTCAAAGGGTAATGCTAACAAGTTCATCTTTGTGTGCGTAGATGGCTTTACTAGATTTTCTTGGTTATTTCCGACTAAGCTGGCTACCGCTCAGTCCACCATTACTTGCCTAAATTCTATTTTTGCTTCTTTTGGTCCGTGCCAATACATTGTATCTGATAATGCTAAAGCTTTTACATCAAATCTGTTTCGTAAATTCTGTTTTGACTTGTCCATCTCTCATGTAACTACATCTGCTTATTACCCTCAACCATCTCTGGCTGAACGGGTTAACCGTAATCTCAGGTCTGCACTTATTGCCTATCATCATGAAGATCATTCTAGGTGGGACACGTCCCTGCATTGGTTAGCTTTTGCTTTGAATTCGGCGGTTCATGAACCACACAAATTTACTCCAGCTTCTTTGATGTTTAAGTTCGTTCCCAACACGCCGCTCTCTAACCTCTGGTCTCTGAATGACATTCTGCCAGAGACAATAGATCCGGACAACATTAAAGATCTTTGGAAGAAGGCTAAAGCTAATCTTAAAGTATCTCATGAAAAGGTTAGGGAAAGGTATGATCGTGGACGGAGACCCACCACTTTGAAGGTAGGTGACCAGGTTATGGTCAAAAATTTTGTTCCCGCGGGCAAGCTTGCCCCCAGATTTCATGGGCCTTGTATCATTCTCGATTTTCTTACGCCGGTTACCTTATTGCTAAGTAATCCAGCCACCGAGAGGATATTTAGAGTTCACCTGTCCCAGGTGAAACCGGTGTAATTTCTGTGTTAACTTGCTTCATATTATTTTGAAAGGATATGAAGGTTATATTTTTTTTTTGAGTTTCACTTTTAAGGCATTCTGCCCCTTCTGTAATATTTTGGTTTTAGATGTAAGCCTTGTGTAAAACCTGCCCCGACCCGTTAAACTGCCATCCTGTTCTTGCCACGGCCATTACCACGCTCCCGTCTCCTGCTCCACCTTACACTGTGGCTTCATAATAGTAAATGCCATGGATATCTACACGCCGCTGGCCCCTCAACCTCTCCACAAGCCTGTACCCTCAAAGAAGATGATAGTCCAACACAATTCTGCCGCCTAGCTTTAATGTTTCAGTGCCCCCGCAGCCGCGCAGCGCCGTGCAGCGACTGGGGAGGGGGATGGGCCCCCTCCTCTCCAGCGAGGACGACATGTGCACGGCGAGCCGGAGCTCTCCTCCCGGCCAAGGCTGATGTGCGGCGCACGACCTGCTACATGCCCGCAGCCTGTATCTGTTCACCGCGGGCGCGGCGTACTTCAACACCTCTGCTCCCCTCATAGTGCGGGCGAGCGGTATCTCAGGGTACTTGAGGGGTCCGAGCGGCCTCCGTTGGACGCAAGCTGCAACGGCCGGTCTGGCCATCCGACTCAATCTACATCAACTACATGGACAGTCACCATAAGCAATAACTACACTTGGGAATTCAACAACAATATTTGGTGGACATTGCAAAATTTTTCTTCACCTTTAAGTATTAAAAGTTTATCTTCAGAAATTCAAATTCTACAAACATAAAGACTTTCATTCACCTGCAACAACAACATTTTGAAACTGAATTAAGAAATCTTGTAAATGCTTCTGCTATCTATCTTCGTATCAACATCATTACTTGGACTTTGTTTCAAACTGATTTCATGTGTCACCCCTGGAGGAACTTTTGGGGGGGGAGGTCTGTACCGGGCGGTACACCTCTACACCGTTTATTTAAAAGTTGCGCCAGTTGAAACTCCTCTTCTGGAGGAAGGTTGAACTTTATCTATTCTATTAATTCTCTACTTTCTCAGAAGATGTCACCACGTGGAAAATTTTGAGTTTTTGAACTGTGTCACTTTTGATGTGTTTTTGTTTCGCTTGAAGTAAGAAGTGTGAACTTTCTCTTCTAGAGGACACTACTGAAGATCAACAATAGCGCACCCTAGTGCGGAGTCAAAGAACTATTTTGTTGGAGAAATTTTTATTTCAAAAGTTTGTTTCTTGTTAAATTTCTTTCTGTTATTGTTTAAGTTGGCTGTATACCCCTCTTTTTCCCCTTGTTTTAGATTTATCCAATCCCGAATTTCTTTTAGTAATTTCTGACCAATCTGGTGTATCTTCCCCCAACTTGTATCTGTTGCGGGGTCCTATCCAATAAAAACATTGTGGGCGGGTGTTTTCATTCCCCTAACGCCTAGAAACTTCCGCGAGAGTATATAAACTGCTGATTTTGGGGTCTCCGGGCCACTTCTGTTCCATCTTTCAGTGTATTAAGTACATAGCAGGAGGCGGGAAGCGCCTCTTTCTTCTTCAGCCGTTCAACACCAGGTAATGGCCTATTAATAACTTCTTTTCTTGCTAGGTCGGCAGTTTAACACTCGCGGCGGGTTCGAAGCATTTCCATCATGTAACCTTTTCCCAAAATGTAATTACTCTTTTCATCTTTTTCTTGTAAAGCTATATATTGGGATAGAGAGTGCTAACCCTCTCGAGCTCCCACTCACATTTGTTTTGAGGTGAACTTATTTTCTCAAACTATTCTTCGTTTATGTAATGTAAAGTGTTCTTCTCTAAGTCACCTCTGTAGTATGGGATTAGCCCTTGCGTTAGCGGCCCAGAGCCAGATTAGGTTTTAAAAACAAAGTGTATTAGGAGTGCAAGATCGCCTCCTCTCAAATTGTTATTTTAGAGGTCATGTAATCAACCTTCTTTTCATGTAATAGACCTCCGTAGGTTGGGTATTTTACCCCTGTGAATACGTCCTTAGAGGACAGCTTGAAGGTAGAGTTTGGTGTGGCCTTGTGATAGGCTTACAATTTTGAGAGCGGATCGCTCTTTGAAATTTGTTTCTGTATGCCTCGTGCAGGCTTTATGTGTAATGTTTGGAGCCAGTGCTCCTGGGCATGAATGGGGTTTTCTGCCCCTTGGCTAAAATTTTTTTTTTTTTGGAGTAAGGCGGGGCTGATTGCCCAAGAGTTATGAAGTAAGGGCACTGAGCCCGAATCCAGTAATATTGTACCTACCTTTTTGCTACTCTGTACCTGTTATGATTGTTATCTCTTGTTTTTGAAAAGAAAATATAACTAGTTAAATTTTAAATTAATTTTACATTGCACGTTAATTTCGTAGCTTGAAACCCATTCACACCCGCACCTTCTTTCACCTCTACCTACCACGGATATCTCCGTAACAATAATAATAATAATAATAATAATAATAATAATAATAATAATAATAATAATAATAATAATAATAAATAGTATGAATTTCGAAAAAATAATAATTAAAAGAGTCAACAAATTCAAATATTTAGGTAAAGTAATAACAGTATCAACGGTAGAGAAGGGGAGAAAGAAGGCACGGGTTCCGCAATGGAAATAGCTTATCAGACAACGATGAATATATGCGACAACCGTCTGAGCCACTCAGCCCGGCTCGCCCGATCTTACGCCCTTGGGATTTTTTCTGTGGGCCATATAAAACAACTGGTGTATGCACAGGAGCCGGCCAGTCCTTGTCATCTTAGACAGCTCATCACCGAGCCATGCCGATCTGTTTCGCCAGAGATGTTACAACGGGCCAGACGGTCCTTAAAAATTCGCGCGCTGCTCTGTATCGACCACGAAGATCATCGGTTCGAGCAGGTGCCACGTTAAACGACGTGGATGAGTAAAATCTTGTCATATGTTTCCTAGCCTCTGTCAATCTATCTCCATACCAACGGCCCTTTTCGGGGCCAAATAAACAAATCAGTCTGTGAAAAATACCGGTATTAAGTAATAACTTTGCCACATCCCATGCATTGGACTTCAAACTTCTAACCCTCGAGTACTGTCAACTATCACACACCCTACCGCGCGCACCCATGTGAGCTACTGCGACACTTCAACTACGGCGCCCACTTCCCAGCCTATACTGGCCACAGACCATCAGCTCCACATCCCCGTCCAATTCAGCACCATATCCTATGCAACGCAACGATACATACTGTCTTTTAAGGGTCAAATAAATAAATCAGTCCTTGGAAGCTTTCAAGTATGCAACCTTACCGCATCCCAGGCAACTGGCTATTACAAAAACTCTTATGTGGGTTTCGAACCTCCTGCCTAGAGCACTGTCCTCTATCCGGTGATAGCGATAAGGACCCAGCAGACCCTGCCGGTTGCGCGGGGGGAGGGGCATAGCTTCTGATGGGCCCATGAGTGTTTCTTCCGCTTTCTCGTCCGATGGTAGGAATATCCTCCCTATGCCCACGGAGCGGTAAAGAACAGATAGCTAATGTTCGAATTGCATCAATTATGTGGACAAAAATATATTTCCACTTACTCTTTTTATCTGAAATTCGGTTCTCCATTGTTCTGTTTTTCTTCCTAGTAGATTACGTTGGTGAAGAGGTTAGTTACTGTCGTTGTACCGCTGAAGCCCAGTTTCGATTCCTGGTCAGTTCATAAGCAGTTTTGCTGGTCAGAGCGGAAGCTTTGTAATCGAGTGACACTGGTCTAGAATTCGATTTCCGAAAGATGATAGCCGAAAATGGCAAATTACTCTTGCTCGGGGAACTGGAATTAGTAGGCTCTGTATCGTAGCCTACTTCATCCCTCTTCATCTGTAAACATAACAACTTATAGGCCCTACATATCATAACACAATAAGCATTTTTTAAAGCATAGGCAAGCCATACACTCCACTACTAGCTAGTTTCACCCATGTCACCACTGTTCTCTACGGAAAACTGTAGCTTACTATGTGAATCTCATCTCAACAATCAATTCCTATCGGAAATCCGAGATAGTGGTAAAAAGAACATTATCAGCTTCAACCCACTTATGTCAGAGCGTTCGTGTGCTGTCTGAATCTATCAATGCACTCGGGAGTCTAGCTCCATGGCTAAATGGTTAGCGTGCTGGCCTTTGGTCACAGGGGTCCCGGGTTCGATTCCCGGCAGGGTCGGGAATTTTAACCATCATTGGTTAATTTCCCTGGCGCGGGGGCTGGGTGTATGTGTTGTCTTCTTCATCATTCCATCCTCATCACGACGCGCAGGTCGCCTACGGGTGTCAAATCAAAAGACCTGCACCTGGCGAGCCGAACATGTCCTGGGATTTCCCGGCCCTAAAAACCATACATCATTTCATTACAATGCACTAGGGAGACAGCGGGTTCAAATCCCACGTTGGCTGTCCTGCAAATGCCTTTCTCATTTTCATTACCGAGAACAATGCCTTAAAAAGCGTCATGCAAATGTATTATTATTATTATTATTATTATTATTATTATTATTATTATTGTTACCGCGTTTTGATGGTAGGTAGAGGTGTAAGAAGGTGCGGGCGTGAATGGGTCTCAAACTACGGAATCAAAGTTAACGTAAAATTTAACAAGGTTATATTTTCTTTTCAATATTAAGTAATAACAAAGAACAGGTACTTAGTAGCCGAAACACAATTTGAAATGTACAATTGCAGGGGTTACAGAGTTTGGGCTTCGAGCCCTGAGTTCACAATTTTTGAGCAATTAGCCCAACTTTCCGATATACAAATTTTAATAAAGGGGCAGAAGACCCCAATCAAACCCTGGAGCACTTGCTCCAAATTACACAGCAAAGCCTCCTCGAGGCACACAACACTCCGTTTCCAAAAGAGCCACTCGCTCTTTCATTTAAGCCTTTCCCAGGCCACACCAAACTCCACCTTCAAGTTGTCCGTCAACGGACATAAACACAGGGGTAAAATACCCAATCTACTGAGGTCTATTAAATGAAAAGCAGGTTAATTAAATGACCTCTAAAACAATTTGAGAGGAGGCGAACTTGCACTCCTAATACACTTTGATTTTAAGACCTACTTTGGCTCTTAGGCCACTGATGCAAGGGCTAATCCCATACTACAGAGGTGACTTAGAAAAGAACAATTTGTTTTACATTATCGAAGAATACGTTGAGAAAAATAAGTTCACCTCCGAACAATATGAGTGGGAGCTCGAGAGGGTTAGCACTCTCTATCCCAGAATGTAGCTTTACAAGAGAATCGAAGAAAAGAGTGGTTACATTTTAGGAAAAGGTTACATGGTAGAACGCTTCGCACCCGCCCCGAGAGTTAAACTGCTGAGCAAGAAAAGAAAGAATTTATTAATCGGCCATTACCTTATTGTTGACCGCTGCAGAAGAAAGAGGCGCTACCCGCCTCCTGCGATGTACTTAATACACTGAAAGATGGAACAGAAGTGGCTCGGAGACCCAAAAATCAGCAGTTTATAACCTCTCGTGGAAGGTTCTAGGCGTTAGGGGAATGAAAACACCCGCCCACAATTATTTTATTGGCTAGGACCCCGCAATCGATTCAAGTTGGGGGAAGATACATCTGATTGGATAGAAATTAATTTAAGAAATTCGGGATTGGCTACATGCAAAACAAGGGGAAAGAGAGGGGTATACAGCCAACTTAAACAATAACAGAAAGAAATTTAGCAAAGAACAAACATTTGAAATAAAAATTTCTTCAACAAAATAGTTCTTTGACTCCGCACTAGGTTGCACTATTGTTGATCTTCAGTAGTGTCCTCTAGAAGAGAAAGTTCACACTTCTTACTTCAAGCTAAACAAAGACACATCAAAAGTGACACAGTTCAAAAACTCAAAATTTTCCACGTGGTGACATCTTCTGAGAAAGTAGAGAATTAATAGAGTAGATAAAGTTCAACCTTCCTCCAGAAGAGGAGTTTCAACTGGCGCAACTTTTAAATAAACGGTGTAGAGGTGTACCGCCCGGTACAGACCTCCCCCCCCAAAAGTTCCTCCAGGGGTGACGCATGAGATCAGTTTGAAACAAAGTCCAAGTAATGATGTTGATATGAAGATAGATAGCAGGAGCATTTACAAGATTTCTTAATTCAGTTTCAAAATGTTGTTGTTGCAGGTGAATGAAAGTCTTTATGTTTGTAGAATTTGAATTTCTGAAGATAAACTTTTACTACTTAAAAGTGAAGAAAATTTTGCAATGTCCACCAAATATTGTTGTTGAATTCCCAAGTGTAATTATTGCTTATGGTGACTGTCCATGTAGTTGATGTAGATTAAGTTGGATGGCCAGACCGGCCGTTGCAGCTTGCGTCGAAAGGAGGCCGCTCGGACCCCTCAAGTACCCTGAGATACCGCTCGCCCGCACTATGAGGGGAGCAGAGGTGTTGAAATACTCCGCGCCCGCGGTGAACATATACAGGCTGCGGGCCAGTAGCAGGTCGTGCGCCGCACATCAGCCTTGGCCGGGAGGAGAGCTCCGGCTCGCCGTACACATGTCGTCCTCGCTGGAGAGGAGGGGGCCCATCCCCCTCCCCAGTTGCTGTACGGCGCTGCGCGGCTGCGGGGGCACTGAAACATAAAAGCTCGGCGGCAAAATTGTGTTGGACCATCATCTTTTTTTTTTGAGGGCACAGGCATGTAGATTGAGGGGCCAGCGGCGTGGCGATATCCATGGCATTTCATCTAAGCCAGCCACTGTATTTAGTGGAGCAGGAGACGGGAGCGTGGTAATGGCCGTGACAAGGACAGGATGGCAGTTTAACAATCGGGGGAGGTTTACAAGAAATGCTTACATATAAAATAAAATAGAAGGAGCAGAATGCCTTAAAAGTGGAACTCAAAAAAAAATATATAACCATCATATTCCTATCAAATTATATGAAGCAAGTTGACACAAAATTTACACCGGTTTCACCTGGGACAGGTGAACCCTAAATATCCTCTCGGTGGCTGGATTGCTTACTAACAATGTAACCGGTGTGAGAAAATCGAGAATGATGCATGGCCCATGGAATCTGGGGGCAAGCTTGCCCGCGGGAACAAAATTTTTGACCATAACCTGGTCACCTACCTTCAAAGGGGTGGATCTCCGTCCACGATCATACCTTTCCCTAACCTTTTCATGAGACACTTTAAGATTGGCTTTAGCCTTCTTCCAAAGATCTTTAATGTTATCCGGATCTATTGTCTCGGGTAGAATGTCATTCAGAGACCAGAGGTTAGAGAGCGGCGAGTTGGGAACAAACTTGAACATCAAAGAAGCTGGAGTAAACTTGTGAGATTCATGAACCGCCGAATTCAAAGCAAAAGCTATCCAATGCAGGGACGTGTCCCACCTGGAATGATCTTCATGATGATAGGCAATAAGTGCAGACCTGAGATTACGGTTAACCCGTTCAGCCAGAGATGGTTGAGGGTAATAAGCAGAAGTAGTTACATGAGAGATGGACAAGTCAAAACAGAATTTACGAAAAAGATTTGATGTGAACGCCTTAGCATTATCAGATACAATATATTGGGACGGACCAAAAGAAGCAAAAATGGAATTTAGACAGGTAATGGTGGACTGAGCGGTAGCCAGCTTAGTCGGAAATAACCAAGAAAATCTGGTAAAACCATCTACACATACAAAGATGAACTTGTTGGCATTACCCTTTGACTGGGGGAAGGGTCCTACATAATCAATATACAGGCGTTCCATGGGGCGCGACGCTTGATGCGAAGACAAAAGGCCTACCTTGGTGGACATGGTGGGTTTACTCAGCAAACATGATTTACAAGCTTTTACAAGTTCACGGATTTCACCGTCCATACCTTTCCAGATGAACATTTCACGAATCTTTTCACGGGTTTTAAAGATTCCAAGATGCCCTCCTAATGGGGTCTCATGATAATACTTGAAGATCATAGGTACCAGAACGGCTGGAACGACAACTTTCGTCATCTTATCATGCCTCGATGGGCAACATAGAACACCATTCCTCAGAACATAAGGGACAACCTGTTCCCCAGAAGAAAGGGTTTCCATTATCGGAGCCAGCGTCGGATCTTCACGTTGGTATTTCTCAATATCTCTAAAAAGCATGGGAGCATCTGTTAGGATGGCATTAACCTCGGATAGTATGGACTCGGAAGGTGATGAACTGTCGACCGGTTCGTGGGTCTCGACCTCGTTTGAAAACATACGGCTGAGTCCATCAGCAACAACATTTTCAGTACCTCTGATATGCCTGACATCGAATTGGAAGGCAGAAATACGAATGGCCCAACGGGCTATACGACCAGTACGACGCGGCCTACCTAAGACCCAGCTTAAGGCTTGATTATCTGTTTCCAGGTCGAATTTGACATGTTCCAGATAGAGACGGAACTTCTCTAAGGCGAATAAGACTGCCAAACCTTCGAGCTCATAGATGGAATACTTGGCTTCTTGAGCCGACAAAGTCCTAGATGCATAGGCGATGGGTCGCCTCCCTAGTTCAGTCTCTTGAAGAAGGACTGCAGCTACAGCTGACGACGACGCGTCCGTTTGGACGATGAATTTCTTTGAGAAATCAGGCATAGCAAGGACAGGGGCATTACAGAGAGCTAATTTCAGATCTTCAAAAGCGGCTTGTTGAGAAGGTCCCCACTCGAATTTGATGCCTTTCCTACGAAGAAGGTTTAAGGGCGCCGCTCTATTAGCAAAGTTAGGAATGAACTTTCTGAAGAAATTCACCATACCAATAAACCTGGCGATGCCTTTAATGTCCTTGGGAGGTTTAAAATCACGGATGGCCTGTGTTCTAGAATGATCGACTGCTACACCATCAGGTGACACAATATGCCCTAGGAAAGACATAGAGGGCTTAGCAAAGGCAACCTTGGACAACTTAACAGTTAACCCAGCCTTACGAAGGCGATTCAGAACTTCTCGCAGATGATCTAGATGTTCTTCGAAGGTCTCCGAAAACACGACGACATCATCCAAGTAGTGATATAAGTATTCAAATTTGATGTCGGAGAAGACCCTATCTAGTAGCCTAGTGAGCACAGCTGCCCCCGTGGGGAGCCCGAAAGGCACGCGGTTGTATTCGTATAAATTCCAGTCCGTGGCAAACGCTGTAAGGTGTTTAGACTCTTCGGCAAGGGGAATTTGATTATAGGCCTGATTCAAGTCCAAGATAGTGAAGAACTTGGCCTTACGAAACCATGAAAAACAAGAATGAAGGTCAGGAAGGGGCACAGATCGCAACACCACCTTCCGATTGAGAGCCCTGTAATCAATGACAGGCCTGAAGCCTCCTTGGGGTTTCGGGACTAGAAAAATAGGCGATGAATACGCCGACTTAGAGGGCCTAATAATACCATCCTTCAACATCTGATCGATGATTTCTTTCAGAGCCTTCATTTTAGGTGGAGATAGCCTATAAGGTGGAAAACGGACAGGAATCGAATCCGTGACCTCAATTTTGTATTCAATAAGATCAGTAACACCAAGAGTATCAGTGAATACCTCTGGAAATGACTGACATAATTTACGAATACTATTAGCCTGCTCCTCAGGTAGATGTCTAAGGTCTAACAACATCTCATCCTGGGTAGGCGAAATAGAGAAACATGACACAGAATTACACGTTAATAGTGGGATTTTACAACTAGAAGCAAATTTGAATGTGCACGACCTAGACTGGAGATCGAGCACAAGACCAGTGTGAGAAATAAAGTCCGCTCCCAGAATGATGGGGCAAGACAAGTGCTTAGCCACAAACAGTTTGATTTTCCATGTAAACTTAAAAATACGAATTTTGACCAGTAAAGAACCTAGAATTTCTAATGGAGATGTATTAGCCGAAACATATTTAACAGGAGAAGAGTCATAGACAGGTAGTTTACAAACAGATTTCAATTTGGAGTACCATTCAGCCGAAATAATGGAACAAACACTGCCTGAATCTAATAGAGCTGTTATAGGTTCGTTATTTATCTCAATCTTAAGAAAAGGAACAGGTGCGGGGATATCCGCCGCAATCCTAAGACACTCTTTGGGGCATTCAAAAGATGTATTCGAAGACTTATCGTTCCCTGAATTCTCGACCTTTTTGCCAGGGGCTGAGCCTTGGGAAGATGGATTAGTTGACTCAGCCGAAGCCACTAGTCACTTTTGACTGTTGTTGGAAGTTACCCCAGAAGTTGAGCAGGAGGGGGTGCTATTCGAATTGGGACAATTCTTGGCGATATGTGAGAAAGCCCCACATTTAAAACAGCCCTGTGATGAACCAGCTCCATTATTTGCCCTACTAGACTTGATCAGAGGACACTTATTGCGCAGATGGTCAGGCGACCCGCAAGCATAACATTTACGAGGGGTGACTGATCGGCGAGGTGGAGGCCGAGTGTTACTAAAGGAAGGCGGGGGTTCTTTCGCGACACGCAAGGAATCGGCGTATCTAACTCCTTCCGCTGAGACGGCCAATGCTTCAAGTTCCGAGAAAGTTTGCGGGCATGCCGCGAAACACAAATATGACCTGTAGGGTGGGGAGATCCCTTCAACAATAGCTTGCACGATCTGATCCTCAGGGAAGTGGAGAGCAAACACCCTAGTATAAAACTTAATGTCCTGTATGAAATCAGCCAAGTTTTCATCCAAGCGCTGTACCCGATAATAGTATTTCTGAATCAGAGATGACCTCGCGCGGGCAGGAATGAAATTTGCAAGCAAGTGTGCGTGAAAATCTTCAATAGATGACTGTTCAGCAATAGCTCTTACTATTTTATCTGAGAGAACACCAATAGCATAAGGATAGATAATTTGCAAAATTTGACAAGGGGAAAGAGAAAACACAAGGGCGTGTGCCTGAAATTCAACTAGAAATCTTAAAAATGAAATTACATCACTGGTGGTGTTAACAGAAAACTTAGAAATACCTCTGAGCAACATTGCCAATGGATGAGGCAAGCTGCTAAACCCGGGTGACATAGTAGGTAAAGGTTTCAATGGTAAGGAAGTTAATTCAGAACGGATGTTACTCAACGATGCACGGCGTTCAGATTCGGTGTCCAATGGGGCCGGGATAGTTTGAGCAGCAACGGTTATCCTATTGACTTCTCCCTTGGGAGGCGCTTCCTCACTACCTGCATTCACTATGGTGGGCTGATCAGATTTGGGAGGAACTTCCCCAGTTAACAATTGAGTGACTTTACTAGACAATTCAGAAATAGTTTCAAGGAGCGTATTAGCTTCCTTCCTCTGAACGTCATTCACCTTTAGAGACAACAGATCATTAACTCTATTTGAAAAGTGATATAGTCTGCCTTGCACACGCTTAATTTGATTAGGAGACGGATCATTTTCATCAAAAAAACTAACTACAGATGCTAGCCCAGAAATATTCTCGACGATCGTGGAAAGAGAGTCATCAATTTCTTTCTCTCCCAAATTGGGGATGGAAATGGGCAAATCAAGGGACTCTCTAAGTTTGTTAGTGTCGATAGCAACCGTGCCTCCAGATTGCACGTTTCTAATAGTTAATTCGTAGATCAACTCCTCTTTGCGCAAATAGTTAAGGAGGAGAACATCGCGAGGGCCGGGCATGATGACGGAAAAATTTTGAACAACCTCAATAAAAAATTTCCAGCAACTGAGAAAATGGTTAGAGTTCGGATCAAAACAGTGTTTAGCCGTCAAAAGGGGCTAAATTGAGACCCATTCAACCACGCTCTGCTACCACTTGTTACCGCGTTTTGATGGTAGGTAGAGGTGTAAGAAGGTGCGGGCGTGAATGGGTCTCAAACTACAGTATCAAAGTTAACGTAAAATTTAACAATTATATAATTCCTTTTCAATATTAAGTAATAACAAAGAACAGGTACTTAGTAGCCGAAACACAATTTGAAATGTGCAATTGCAGGGGTTACAGAGTTTGGGCTTCGAGCCCTGAGTTCACAATTTTTGAGCAACTAGCCCAACTTTCCGATATACAAATTTTAATAAAGGGGCAGAAGACCCCAATCAAACCCTGGAGCACTTGCTCCAAATTACACAGCAAAGCCTCCTCGAGGCACACAACACTCCGTTTCCAAAAGAGCCACTCGCTCTTTCATTTAAGCCTTTCCCAGGCCACACCAAACTCCACCTTCAAGTTGTCCGTCAACGGTCATAAACACAGGGGTAAAATACCCAATCTACTGAGGTCTATTAAATGAAAAGCAGGTTAATTAAATGACCTCTAAAACAATTTGAGAGGAGGCGAACTTGCACTCCTAATACACTTTGATTTTAAGACCTACTTTGGCTCTTAGGCCACTGATGCAAGGGCTAATCCCATACTACAGAGGTGACTTAGAAAAGAACAATTTGTTTTACATTATCGAAGAATACGTTGAGAAAAATAAGTTCACCTCCGAACAATATGAGTGGGAGCTCGAGAGGGTTAGCACTCTCTATCCCAGAATGTAGCTTTACAAGAGAATCGAAGAAAAGAGTGGTTACATTTTAGGAAAAGGTTACATGGTAGAACGCTTCGCACCCGCCCTGAGAGTTAAACTGCTGAGCAAGAAAAGAAAGAATTTATTAATCGGCCATTACCTTATTGTTGACCGCTGCAGAAGAAAGAGGCGCTACCCGCCTCCTGCGATGTACTTAATACACTGAAAGATGGAACAGAAGTGGCTCGGAGACCCAAAAATCAGCAGTTTATAACCTCTCGTGGAAGGTTCTAGGCGTTAGGGGAATGAAAACACCCGCCCACAATTATTTTATTGGCTAGGACCCCGCAATCGATTCAAGTTGGGGGAAGATACATCTGATTGGATAGAAATTAATTTAAGAAATTCGGGATTGGCTACATGCAAAACAAGGGGAAAGAGAGGGGTATACAGCCAACTTAAACAATAACAGAAAGAAATTTAGCAAAGAACAAACATTTGAAATAAAAATTTCTTCAACAAAATAGTTCTTTGACTCCGCACTAGGTTGCACTATTGTTGATCTTCAGTAGTGTCCTCTAGAAGAGAAAGTTCACACTTCTTACTTCAAGCTAAACAAAGACACATCAAAAGTGACACAGTTCAAAAACTCAAAATTTTCCACGTGGTGACATCTTCTGAGAAAGTAGAGAATTAATAGAGTAGATAAAGTTCAACCTTCCTCCAGAAGAGGAGTTTCAACTGGCGCAACTTTTAAATAAACGGTGTAGAGGTGTACCGCCCGGTACAATTATTATTATTATTATCGTTGCGTCGTTGTTTTTCGTTGTAATAATATACAACGTTGTACTACGAAATTAACTTGCACGCATCTTTCCTTATCAGGAAAAGAGGGGCCCATTTTCGATTATTGCGGTGCGACCCCGAGCTTCCTGCCCGCTTGCCATGTAAGCTACTGCGATACTTGACCTACGGCGCCCACTTCCCAGCCTATACAGTACCATGCTCCCGGTCTGTGAGTCCACCTCCTGTTTTAAAGTACCTGTTCTGCGTATCTGTACTCGTTTTACGGGTTCATTCGAGGTATCCATAATGAATTAATAATGTCGCTCACGATTCCTGCTGTCTTCTAGTCCGTAAACGCACATCTCGTCATATCACCCCGGTTTAGTGAGAGGGATCGATGGCTTTCAGAATTGTAGTAAATGTGAAGGGATCATAAAACTGGACTGGTGGACACACGGTATACGTTTTTATGTCCTAATAATAGGCCCCATAATATTTACTAATGGTTCACCAAATTTACTCTTGTTTTAGCTTAAAATCATTGTGATCCATTTAAGACACAAATAAGCGTGGCGTTTTCTTTCTGTCTTTCTTAATCTGCTTGCACTCCAGTGTTGGCTTTTCCCTCGGACTCAGCGAGGATCCCACCTCTACAGCCTCAAGCGCAGTGCCCTGGAGCGTGAGGCATTGGGTCGGGGGATACAACTGGCTAGAATGACCAGTACCTCGCCTCACCTGCTATGCTGAACAGGGACCTTGGTGGGGGATGGGAAGATTGGAAGGGACAGACAAGGAAGATGGAATTAAGCGGCCATGGCCTTAAGTTAGGTACCATCCCGGCATTTGCCTGGAGGAGAAGTGGGAAACCACGGAAAAACACTTCCAGGATGGCTGAGGTCAACTCAGTTCACCTCCCGAGGCTGAGTGGACCCCGTTCCAGCCCTCGTACACCACTTTTCAAATTTCATTGCAGAACCGGGAATCGAGCCCTGGTCCCAAGGGGTGGCGGCTAATCACACTAACCACTACACCACAGAGGCGGACAGCGTGGCATTTTACTAATACTAATGCGTGCCGCAACGTAAGCGTTGTAAAAGATTTCTAACGATATGCTTTTGTAAGTTAAACGCGGTGGTAGGTTGTTGTAAAGTTCCACTTTCCATACTCTTTTGAAGAACGTAAAGATACGAAATAGTCAGCCTTGTGGTGTAGGTGTAGGGTGCCTATCTCTTATCCAGAGGCCTTGGGTACCAATTCTCGGGATTTTTACCTGGATCTGAAAGCTGGATCGAGGTCTACTTAACCTATGCGCTTACAACGGAGGAGCTGTTTGACGGTCTAGAAAGACAAGAATAACACCCGTGAGGGTTCACCGTGCCATCCACACGACATCTCGTAATCTGCTACAGAACTTCGTGGCTGTTGCGCCACGAGGCTAGGTTTGATTTAGTTTTGGTACATAAGAAATAAAGGTATTTTGTTTCATATAAACCAGCGCTGCGGACTGCTTTATGGTTTTAAAAAAATGCTAAAGATGCAATATAATCTGTATTCGAACCAATGAATTACAATACAACAGACCCCTGAACTGACACGGGAGTTCCGGTCTGAAGCTCTTCCCAGCCGCGAAGACAAAAAGCATCTTCATGATAGCGCCTGCTATGATATATGGGATATAAATAGCCCAGACCCGCAAATATCAGTAGCAAGCTTGGTTTTTCTCCTTCTAGCCTTGGACATTACATTACTGTTATTGCCAGTGGTGTAACTCTAGATGGAGCTTATGACTCAATAATTCAGTCGGCAGTTGGATTATTGGAACACTGTTGCTACAGTGTTCTGAACATCTGGCTTGTTAACCATGAGTATAAAATTTGTATCCAACAACGTTGTCCATACAAACAGAAAGACAGTATGGAAAGCAAGTACCCTTACAATACTACGCTGACCAGAAATAGTAGGATCGAAAAAATAAAATAAAATAAAATAAAATAAAATAATAATAATAATAATAATAATAATAATAATAATAATAATAATAATAATAATAATAATAATAATCAATTAATATTCTAAAGGCTAATACCTTTTCCATGCAAACTACTCTTTTCTTTCATTAGCTGTTCGTTTCAGTTCCATGTAGTTGGCACAACCTAACCTCTTCTTGATGTCGTCCAAATAATAATAATAATAATAATAATAATAATAATAATAATAATAATAATCAGTGAAGAAACCAGGTATGCCATAGAAAAGTTACATGGGGTAGCATCAAAGACAGGCCTCCAAATATCGTATGAGAAGACTCATATCATGGCTAATGGACACCAGAATATCCAAAGATCCCCACTACAGACAAATTATGGAATAATCACACAGGTCCCTTCCTTCAAATATCTAGGAGAAATCATTGTACAATCCGGATTGGACAGGAAAGCTAATTTAGAAAGAGCCACCAAACTCCTGAAAGCATACCGAATAACATGGAACCACTACAATAAAAGAGTGATGTCACGAAATGCAAACTTCGGCATTACAAGACTGTTGTTCTTCCGGAAGCCTTGTATTCCTCAGAAACCACATCTCTAGGAAGCCACTCTAAAATTGATAAAACTGAAAAACAAGAACGAAAAATTCTTAGGAAAATATATGGCCCCCTTCATGTACATGGTATATGGATTTAAAGGAAAACTGTAGATTTGTACAAAGCAATCGACAAGTTCACCGATACCGTACGCAGGAGACGATTGAAATTCTATGGCCACATCTGTAGAATGGACGACACTAGATATGCAAAAATACTGTTTGGTATAATTAATTCAGAGAAGGTCAAAATAAGCTGGTTTGAGGAAATAAAGCAGGACTTCAAAGAAGTGAACATCACAGAAGATATCATAGGGGATCGCAAGGCTTTTGGGAATCTGGTTGCAAAGCACACGTTCACGGAAAGGGCTAAGAGAACCACAGGGAAACAATGGACGGAAGAACGCAAGAAACAGCATATCGAGTTCATGAAGAGATTTTGGGAGAAGAAGAAGAAGAAAGGAGAACCATCATCTAGCTAACAAGTTCCAACGCGCTCTGTAAACGGGCATAACGAAGAAAGAATAATAATAATAATAATAATAATAATAATAATAATAATAATAATAATAATAATAATAATAATAATAATAATAATAATAATAATAATAATAATAAAAATAATAATAATAATAATGATAATAATAATAGCAGCCGGGCTGGATAACTCAGATGATAGAGCGCTGGCCTTCTGAGCTTACATTGGCAAGTTTGATCCCTGCTTAGTCCAGTGGTATTTGAAAGTGCTCCAATAAGTCAGCCTCGTGTCTGTAAATTTACTGGCACGTTAAAAATCTTCTCCGGGACAACATTCCGGTACTCCGGTGTCTTCTAAAATAGCAAAAAGTATTAGTGAGTTGTTAAAACAATAACATTACTATAATTATGCAAAAGTGACCCGATGTAGAGCTAACCATTCTACTGCACCGAGGTTAGGTCTACGGATAGCTTTAAGTCCTCCATGGGCCTTGTTGGCCCGAATGGAGACGAATTTTTGTTGTTGTGATGAAGAATACGTCTATAGTTTCGGAACCGTACTTGAGCTGGTGAGTGATAGAAAAGTTTGGAAGAGGGCTGAGTGGCTCAGACGGTAGAGCGCTGGCCTTCTGAACCCAAATTCGCAGGTTCGATACTCGCTCAGTCCGCTGGTATTTGAACGCGTTCAAATACGTCAGCTTCGTGTCGGTAGATTTATGGGCACGTAAAATTACTCCTGTGGGACCTGGGCGTCTCCGAAAATCGTTAAAAGTAGTTAGCGGCGAAGCTCACAGCCGCGCGCCTCTACGTGCGCGTAGAGGCGCGCGGCTGTGAGCTTGCATCCGGGAGATAGTAGGTTCGAATCCCACTATCGGCAGCCCTGAAAATGGTTTTCCGTGGTTTCCCATTTTCTCACCAGGCAAATGCTGGGGCTGTACCTTAATTAAGGCCACGGCCGCTTCCTTCCAACTCCTAGGCCTTTCCCATCCCATCGTCGCCATAAGACTTATCTGTGTCGGTGCGACGTAAAGCCCATAGCAAAAAAAAAAAAAAAGTTAGCGGAATTTACAACCATCGTTATAATAAAAAAATTGGAAGTTTTAAAATCCTAATAATTTCTAGACTGTGTTAGTTTTTTTTGACCGAGCAAGTGGCCGTGCGGTTAGGGACTCGCAGCTGTAAGCTTGCATTCGGAAGATAGTGGGATAGAACAGAACTGTCGGCAGCCCTGAAGATAGTTTACAATGATTTCCCATGTTCACACCAGGCAAATGCTGGGACTGTACCTTAATTAAGGTCACGGCCGGTTTATTCCCACTCCTAGCCCTTTTCTATCCCATTGTCACCATAAGACCTATCTGTGCCGGTGGGACGTAAAGTGTAAAATATTAATACTCTGATTTTAAATAGGAGGGATTAATTCACCCAGTCTAGCCTTAGTATGATATCACTGGATGAGGGAGTTGTGCCACCTTTAACTAGGCTATTATAATTCCCAGGCCGCGCCGCTCCGACATGAAAGCACGTCATTTGAGGTGTCGTTCGATTCGTCTCAGGGAGTTGTACAAGTAAAGGACAAAAAAAGAACTGATAGAGAATATTTGAGAAAATACGGTGTGAATAAGTATAAAACGTGTCTTTCTTTCTCTAAACGGTGTGACATTTGGACATTGAATGGCTTCGAAATGATCGAAAACCTATTCGAAAGGAGAGAGTCATATCCAAATTCAAAAAACTCCAAAATCATCTAAGCTGGGGACCAAATGATTTATCGGGAGAGTCTCAAAGTTAAGGGAAGTTAGGACTGAATTTATAAAAAAAATAGTAATTATTGATAGAATTGAATGAAATTTGTTTCACGGTCTCCTAATGGTGAAAAAAGACCATATACCAATTTTCAGGAAAATAGCAACAGAACTTTCTAAGAAATTAACACTTACAATTTAAAATTTTAAAAAATCGATAAGCATAAAAAATGCTCCAACTGAACAGTTACTTCAAATATTACATTGAAAACTGGTGTACAGGTACTTCAAGGTATGGAAAGAATTTTAACAGAGATAAAGTCTGCATATGTAGTCCATGAATGTAAGGAAAAAATGTGTTTTATGTGTTTATGTTTTTCTCAAATTATGCTTTGAAGGCTACTACCTTTTAAAGTATCAACATTATAAAAAATTCCTTCTGTTAATATCAAGACAATACAGGTGTTAACAACCCATGAAATTCTCATGGAATTTGAAACCAAATTGGTTCAGCTAGAACATTTTAAATACTTGAAAATATATATATGAAAAATAACACATTTTGGTAAGTAAAAGCTAGTGGATGGGGACTCAACCGGACATTTAAATGTCACTCTAGTACTTTAAAAATGGCGGAACCCAAAAACTAGCACCGCCAAATGATCCGCAGGAGTCCGGCGTACAATAATATGCACAAATTGAAAAATCGATAATTTTTACTTTTTTCACCAAAAACTCAGTCCCAGCCTCCCTTAAGATGGTAAAGTGCCGTGAGGCGAGTCATGCATTGCTGGAGCTCTAGCAGAGGATACCTACTCCCAGTGATTGAAAATGATGTCAAACTCATGGATGTGGACCATTCTGGTGATGATGACGAACTTTCGCCCGTAATATTCATCTCGATATCTTTCTATACTCTACGACTACTAAAGCTTTCATTGTGTACCCTGATGGGATAAGGCTGGCCTCCTGAATGGTGACGCCTTCTTTCAGACCAAGAGATGTGTTGCAGTGATTTGAAGTGTGGCGAACATTCGACCGTGGCCTGTAAAAGGAACTGCCCTATATTTCACCTCGCTGAGAAGAATGGAAAACCACGGAAGACAATTCTCGGGACAGCCGACGGTGGGACCAGCCCGCCACCTCCCGAATGCAGAACTCTGTTTCAAGCTATAGCTGGCACGTGCCTCTCCATATGTATGTTACTTCTCATCTTATTGACTCATTGTGCATCGATTTTTGCCTGAAGATGTTCAAGTTTGTTTAGAATTAATAGATGAAATATCAACAAAGACATTTCAAACCCATGCTCTCAATCAATCAATCAATCAATCAATCAATCAATCAATCAATCAATCAATCAATCAATCAATCAATCAATCAATCAATCAATCAATCAATCAATCAATCAATCAATCAATCAATCAATCAATCAATCAATCAATCAATCAATCAATCAATCAATCAATCAATCAATCAATCAATCAATCAATCAATCACCACTGGTCTTCATTTAGGGGAGTCGCCCAAGCGGCAGATTCCTTATCTGTAGCTTGGATCAACTAGCGTCAACTCAGAGCGAAACCACTTCGGAGTCAGTTTGCTCACCGCTGTTGAGAAAGAAAGCAATTGAGCGAGCCTGGAGGGAAAGTACAAGACGTAATACGTCCTGAAAGCCAGTCGGAGATACACGTCATTCTCACACCACATGACTTTCAAGCCTACTTTTTCTTTCAATAAATGCACATATACCAAAGCTTGAATTACTAAATCGTGAACATTTATTTATTCAGGACATAATGCACAATGCTATATTTTTATTTTATTTATGACTAATTTTATCGCCCTGTTATGCACCATAATCTGTGTCTTATTTGTTCCATTGATCCATGCCTCAAATTATTATTATTATTATTATTATTATTATTATTATTATTATTATTATTATTATTATTATTATTATTATTATTATTGTTCATACGTTAAAATTACCTCCGTGCGGTTAATGTAAGTACCGCCACGGTATGCAACCTGCCGGTCCGCTGCTCTCTTCTCAAGCGGCAGCCAGCTGTCCGAGCATACCTAGTAACGCCTGCTCCATGAGGAGGTCTGGCTTTAAAAAAAGAAAAAAAGTTTGGCCATCTTAGCTTAATTGGTAGAACAACCGATGCGAAATCGGGATGTTGTGGGTTTGGATCCCACTGATGTCCAATTGGCCATTTTTGTTCCGTACTTAACACCTTTTGGTCCACCTCTGTGGTGTAGTGGTTAGCGTGATTAGCTGCCACGCCCGGAGGCCCGGGTTCGATTCCCGGCTCTGCCACGAAATTTGAAAAGTGGTACGAGGGCTGGAACGGGGTCCACTCAGCCTCGGGAGGTCAACTGAGTAGAGGTGGGTTCGATTCCCACCTCAGCCGTCCTGGAAGTGGTTTTACGTGGTTTCCCACTTCTCCTCCAGGCGAATGCCGGGATGGTACCTAACTTAAGGCCACGGCCGCTTCCTTCCCTCTTCCTAGCCTATCCCTTCCAATCTTCCCATCCCTCCACAAGGCCCCTGTTCAGCATAGCAGGTGAGGCCGCCTGGGCGAGGTACTGGTCATACTCCCCAGTTGTATCCCCCGACCAAGAGTCTGAAGCTCCAGGACACTGCCCTTGAGGCGGTAGAGGTGAGATCCCTCGCTACGTTCGAGGGAAAAACCGAACCTGGAGGGTAAACAGATGATAATGATGATGATGATGACTTAACACCTTTTCAACACGTACTATACTACGTATGTACTGAACACGACCTAATAGGCAGAACCTTTATTTCGATCCCTGTCTGTTGCTCACCGAGTGTTTTCTTAAATAATTGCAAATTTTGTAAATTTATTGAACATCTCTTTGGTGAATTATTTTAATCCCTAACTCCCCTTTCTATAAACGAATATTTCCCCCAATTTGTATAAATTATCGAAAAAGTATTCGAGGGGAGAGTGTCATATCCAAATTCAAAACAGTCCGAAATACCTATCACACGGCACGTATTCTACGTCAAATTTGCGGCCGTAACCACAACGTAGCCCCGTTCGAATTGTTTATACGAGTTAAGTACGGTCCATTCTCAACTAACTGCGCCAGAATTCGGCGTGGAATAACGGTTCTCAACCTTTGAGAGACCGCGGCCCAGTAAACCGTTTTTTTCTTTTTTGTTTTGTTTTGGGAGACGAGGGCTCGGCCCCAAAAATTTACTCTTAAATACGATTCCAATTTGTTTAATGTTCCTACAATTAAGCAGCATCAATGTTAATAATTAACTACTGCGTGATCTTAGAATGAACACTGTAGGTAAGAATTGACATGTTGACAAAAAATATAATTAATTAATTATAATCAATCACTAGGTGAACAAAAATTTTCTAGCATGTTGTAATTTCTTCTATTATTTTATGATAGTTTTTGTACCGTGAGGTACACCTCTACGCCGCACATTTAAATGTTGCGCCTAATAAAACCTCCTCTACAGGAGAAACACTGAACTTGAAACTAGACCTACCTAAACTTTTCCTCAGAAGATGTCACTACTGAATATTTTGGTTATTTTGAAGTTTCCCGTACTGTATAAAATTCTACGTGTTTTGTTTACCATGTATCAAGAAGTTTGGACTTTCTGCAACAGATGTCACTACTAACAAACTTTGATTATGCACCCTGGTGCGAAGTGGCAGAACCTTTTCGAAGAAATTTTGTATTCATAAGTTTTTCTTCACTAAATTTCGTTCATCCATTTTTGGGTTGGCAATATTTATCTTTTCTTTCTGCCTATTTTGAATCCAACCAATCAAGAATTTCTGTAATTAATTTCCAACCAATCACATATTTCTTCTTCAATTTTGTGTGTAACTTTTTATCCTCCAATAAAATTCCGTGGGTGTGTTTTGATTATTCATGAAAGGTCTCGAACCTTCCCCGAGGGTTTATAAACTGCGGATTTTCACGTCTCTTGGCCATTTGATCAACATCTAACTAAGTGTGTGTGTGAAACAGGAGGCGGGGAGTGCCTCTTTCATCAGGCAGCAGTACTTCGACAAGGTATGGCCACTTAACATCTTCACCTTTTGCTTGCTCCGCAGTTTAACCCAAGGGATAGGTCCGAAACTTTAATATGTAACCACCTTCTCTAAAATGTAATTTTCTGCCGGCTTATGTAAAAATTTCATGAAATCTTTAACTGTAAATCGGGGATAGAGAGTGATACACCCTCTCGAGCTCCCCTTCATCTTGGTTTGAGGTACCGCATTTGTTTTTAATATGTATTAAAGTTATCTCCATCCGAGCAACCTCAGTAGTTTGGCATTAGCCCCTGTTTCGTTGGCCAAGTGCCCTATAGTTTTTTTAATTTTTTTGAGGGGGAGCTCAATCTTTGACTCCATTCCAGTTGTACTTGGGCCGTTTATTGAACCTATTCTTTTTCACTAAGGCCCCGTAGGTTGGGTACTAGATACCTCTGTGTAATAAGATTGCTATTTGTAAAAAGTGCCTTGTAAGGCCAGTAATTACTAGATTTTCACACGGTATTGCCTTGAGCAGGCTGAGAACACTGAGAGCACCTCAGCTCTTTTCAAGTATTGTAAGAATGCCTCTGGGAGGCTCGATATTGTAATTAGGAGCAAGTGCTCCATGTGTTAGGGGATTTCTGCCCTTTGAACAAATTATTGTCTTGTAATGTTGAGCTAGGAGCTCAAAATTGTAAAACTAGGGGCTTGTAGCCCAAGAATGTTAAAATTCTGAAATCTTGGATCTCTGTAAGTCTTGTTTCCAAATTGTTATTTCATCAAGTGAAAAGTTGTTATAATTTTGTTGTTTCTTCCGAGAATATAACCTTTGTTAAAATTTTAAATTAACTTTGACTTTGTAGTTAGAACCATTCATCCCGGTACCTTCTTTCACCTCTGCGTTCCACAGATACCCCGGAACAGTTTTCATTGACATATAACCCCAATTCTTCTTCTTTTGCTACCGCTTTTCCCACACCTGTGGGGTCGCTGTTGCGAACTGCGTACCACATGTGGAGTTGGCTCTGTTTTACGGCCGGATGCCCTTCCTGACCCTGACCCTCTATGGAGGGACGAAATCACTGTTGCGTGTATGTGTGGTGGTTGGTAGTGTAGTGTGTTGTGTGAATATGAAGGTGTTGGGACGGAGACAAACATCCAGTTCCCGAGCCAGAAGAATAAATCAGAAGCGATCCAAATCTCCGACACGGAATCGAACCCGGGACCCTCTGAACCGAAGGCCAGTACACTGACCATTCAGCCAACGAGTAGGACTGACATATATCCCCAATATCACCACCAAAATGTTACAAAATATTTAACCCTGACCACTATAATTGCAATGATTTTAATGATGTTTTTTGAGAATATAACGTTATCAGAAAAATTATTATGCATTGTACTTCACCACATAACTCACTAGAGCAGGGGGAGCTGCTGGAGGATGTCGACATATCGCCGACACACTTATCAGATATACTGGGTGCTCGAAATCAACGTGAAGCGGGTAGCCTATATGAGCGTTAGAGGTTTGGTCTCATACTGAAAAATAATTTCAAAATGTAATTCGTTAACTCGCTCCTTTGTCAGTTTATCAGCTACTGAATTTCGCCAATCAAATCGCTTCGCGGGTAAATTCAAATGGGCTTTTCAAAGCGATGTTGCTAAATCTGCAGGCGGCTTAAGACCGATCTGAGAGCACCAATGGATGAATACAATTCTTCAGAGACGGGATTTGAACATGGATCTCCAAAATGATTGGATCGTGCTACAGCACGGTGTGTTTGTGTTTGATGCTGATTTCTCGGCATGGCTCTCAGGCTGGTGTTAAGTCACGGGCAGATTTAGCAACACCGCCTCGTAAAGCCAATTTGATTTCGCCCGCGAAGCGATCTGATTGGCTAACTTCAGCATCTGATAAAATGACAACGGTGCGAGTTATCAACTATCAGTATGACCAACCCTCTAACGCTCGTATCACGGTTCCGACCATCTTGTACATACGCCAAATGTTTTTAAATGCAATGTATGCAATTTTATAAATAAAAATGTTTTTATATTCCACTATAAACACAGTCACGACAATTGCTCTGCTAAATATATTACCACTGTACAATATTTACTCGTAAACATTTCCTAATCCAGAAGGATATCTCACGGCCCGGTATAATTGATTCGAGGGCCGGTGGTTGAGAAACACTGCAATCCAAATTCTTCGAAATTATTTAAAAGAAGGCCAGGAAAACTACTGATAGGGAATATGCCACCTGGGCGACTGTCCTAAATGCAGATCAGTCGTGACTTAGGCTAATGAAGTGAAAGGTAGAAGGCTAACCTAATCATCTTCGCTGGGCAGTGATCTGCCTTCCTTTGCTACGGCCGGTAGCTTAATATTTCGAAAGATTTGAGGTAATCCTCCTCGTCCAATCTGTTTTACACGATGGGTGATAGCCCTCGTTCTTGCTCATCCTTAAAACAGCTATTACGACCATTATTGCCGGAGACAAGTGACTTTCTTGTCACCGTGTAGGTTTGTTTGAGCGGAGTTTCTTAGGTAGGATCTGAGAGAGAACGTATTTAACCAATACGTTAAATGTCTCTGCAAACTTTCATCCAAATATTTGAAAATGAGTAAAAAATAACGTTGAAGTTTACTTAAAAACTTGTGAGGCTTGATTAACTTGTCAGAGTAAACCTGCCGACAAACAGCAGCTTTTAAAATTCTAAAACTTTCCACTCACTTCTGAAGCCAGGGAAACTTCCGTTACGTCGTTCTCCGCGCTCGAGTCGCGGTCGTGTTATTCGCTTCACTTATTTACCTGCTGCTAGTTCGGTATTATAATGCGATTTCCTCCTTTTAAAAATCACCTAGTCAATGAAAATACTTTTCATCTTACTGCTTCAGGTAGTTACAGCTGTGGGGATTCATATAACCAAATTCAGATGCTCTTAGCTACCTTCTTACGTACATTTTTATTTGTCGCCGGTTAGGTTGCCTGAGTACTAATTTCAACATTTCCTTTTATGGCCGAATGCGTCATTCCTGATCAAAAAGTTCACCGCGGTTAAGTTCTCAATTGACCCTCCTGCAACTCAAAATTCCAGTGCTACGAACATGATCTAAGTTGAACCCTGATACCTGAATGTGGATTGGTCTAAATACATAACTAGTAACCTGTAACAGCAAAAGCTGCTTTATCTTTACGATTATGAATAAATTCTAACCAGACAATGAAAACAAAATAAATACACATACCTGTTGTATTATGAAGTAGAATCTCACAAAAGAAAATATTTACAAACAATGCTTTTAGTGTTTACAGTGTCTCTGTTTTCACCTTGTTCAGATGTTTTGACATAAATATGTCTTATGGCTGGGGGTAATCTGAAAGTTTCCTATTTGAAAAAATTGCCACAGAATGTGTGAAGGAAATGTAACCTAGCAACCGTGCAGACTGTGATGTAAGGTATAAATATGTCTCTCCATGAACGGCTGCTAATATCAGATGACGACCAGTCATAAGGTCATCAGACCAGACAGTATTACCTAGTAACTATGCAGGGTATTCCTTATGACTGGTCATCATCTGATATTAGCAGCCGTTCAGGGAGAGACAAATTTATCATAATCAGATTTTCGCAAAGGGAAAAGTGGTTTCATTTTTTTTTAACAACAACTCTGTCATCTCCAGGATTTTTTACGTGGCTAAATGTTACTCACAAGTTGCTCATGAGTGAATACTTGTTTAGGAAGGCAAATTCATGTTTTCTTGAAACTATGTCATTGGGCTTTGTGTATAATCATTGAAAATGCCAGTCGTAACAAGAATTGCAGTCTCATCATTGACAAAGGCATGTTTGGATTTATAGAGAAAAATGTAATTCTTGGCATGAAAACAATGTTTCCCTTTCCAGCACTTATAATAACTTCCAATAAAAGTCCAGCACCACCAACCGAACTCCCTTAACTAATCCTGAGTACAAGTTCACGTTTATGATAAGCATAAAAATTGCACCAACTTTCAAGATGAGTTTAGCATGTTACACCTCTTCGTTGGGTCATCTGTGATGACTGAGGTGATACTGCAGTATTCTTTGAAATCTCCAGGAATGAAATGTAGCACTTAACTTGTTTAATTCGTAACAATTTTCTTTGATAGGACACACATCACCAGGGTGGAATATTCGTCTGTAGAATTAGTATTAACGTAAGTACCAATCTTAAGTTAAACGATAGTTTTCCTGACGTAAAATTGTTTGGAATGTCGATTAAATTTCCTCCATGATTAGACTGAAGTGAACTTTGCAAAATTTAGCCATCCCATCATCATCTTCTGCAATGCGCTTACCAAACGTCGTATATTTGCCCTCCTTCTCTAAGCTTTTCGCCGCAATATTTGGCGGGTGGGTAAGGTGTTTTAACTCCAGAGATCCTACTTTTCAGATAAATGAATTTTAATGTTTGAGTAGTTCCCTGAAATTACCATACAGTATATATTACGCTTTTGGTGCATTTGTGGTGCTTGTTGCAGCAATATTCTGCTGATATTCATATACCGGTATATGGATGCCAGTCTCCATGTATAATAGTTTAAAATTTAAAAGGCTGCAGTGAATAATTGGAGTTAACAATTTTTCACACCCAAGTCTTCATGTATAGGTGCGTTTACCGTTATAAGCAGTATTATATTATTTTTGCCAATATTTACTTTTATTTCTAGGACACATTGCAAATTAATCGAAATACATATCCACCCTAGGGTTATATTTATAAAAAATAAATGTTGTAAACTTTTTTGATGATGGGAAAGTACTTAAAATTGAATTAGACCTGTAACTTATAAAAGAAGCAAATTATACTTTCACCAGTGCAATGCAATACATCTTGGTTTTATTATAAAATTTACACATATTTACTATTTTAGTTCCAGAAAAACTAAAACAGCTGTAGTTATTTGAAAAGAAACTGGACATAGATTGAGTGGAATTGATAATACCTGTAACTTTCGAGGGAAAACTTTAGTAGTGGTGTACACTTAGTTCAGTTTAAACCAGTGCAGTGCAGTTCCTTGTACAGAACTCTGTTTTTTACGGTATTGTATGATTATTTGAGGTAATAATATGGTCTACACCCAAAGCTACTGGTCTTCTTCTGTGTCTGGGAACACTTTTTGGACAGTTGCACTTGCAGTGACCGTCTAATAGAAGGGATGGAAAACAAGCGACCTAAATCGAGCAAATCCTTCTTTCTTCGACAAGAGATTGGTAAAGCTGCATTGTACGCCTTCGGTACTCGTTCTTCCCTCCTTACTTAGTAAACTTACGCCCTACTCCTTGAAATGCTTCCCCATCGAGGGTAGCCTTATAGAAGAGAATGACCAATTTATACTTCTTGTAATGTAGCCACCACATACTGCCATTTATTGAAGGATGCAGTACTTTTGCATCCATCTGTTGGCACAGGCGAGAACAAAATATAGCTTCCACTGAAGCCTCAGTCTCATCCATGGGTGTGACAATATGGAAGCTGCCGAGGTATGAGTGGTGCTGAGTAATGACATTCAGAGCATGACCAGTTCGTCTGAGTGTTACGAAAAGTGTTGATCATAGAGTTAGTCGTGCTGTAATTGCACTTTCTGGCCCAGTGAGGAAAGCAATGGCAAACTACCTCACTCCTCATCTTACCTAGTACTCCTTATTTTGGAGTTGCTATTGGTTTTTTTTTTGCTTTTTCCCTATAACAGTATAGCCCTTAGTGGCACTATTTGAGGATCCAACATGCCTGTGAGCTGATGACCTAACAGAGTAATGTAGTCAGTTGACTTTCCTCCAGTTCAGCTGGTCACCATTGTTATTAACCTATCGATATTGCAGAAGGCCTATCAGTAGTGAGGCAAAGTCAAGGAACTCATTTCCTTGCATCTTTTGACAATGAATGGCTTGTTCTTTGCAGCCTTTCTCATCAGCTGTGCCCAGTCGGGCGCATGTCCAATATTACCTTAAAATTTATTTTGCACTCTTCTTTAATACTATGATCCGTGACTTGCCACTTAGAATTTGTGATAAGTAGTCTCAAGGGCCATACACTTGGTTGCGACATGACTGTTTTTATTTTGTCCGAGCTCGATAGCTGCAGTCACTTAAGTGCGGCCAGTATGCAGTAATCGGGAGATAGTGGGTTCGAGCCCCACTGTCGGCAGCCCTGAAGATGGTTTTCCGTGGTTTCCTATTTTCACACCAGGCAAATGTCGGGGCTGTACCTTAATTAAGGCCACGGCCGCTTCCTTCCAATTCCTAGGCCTTTCCTATCCCTTCGTCTCCGTAAGATATATCTGTGTCGGTGCGACGTAAAGCAAATAGCAAAAAAAAAATATATATATATAATAATAATAAATAAATTTGTCCACCACGTGCATCAGAAAACATTGGTGCATGGTTGACATCTACCTTGACATGATTCGTTAAGAAATCATATGGACAGGAACTGATATTGTTCCTACCTCTGCCTGGAATGCCTTCATGTCATACAAAGAAGTTTCCTTGGTCATCATAACAGTCATGGATTGTTAAATTGAAAGTCAGAGTTGCCTCTCATAGAAAGCAACTGAACTTCGTAAAAATGGTGTAACGCTAACTCCAAGTGATATCTTGACGTCATGTTGTTGTTGTTTGAGTCATCAGTCCATAGACTGGTTTGATGCAGCCCTCCATACCACCCTATCCTGTGCTAACCTTTTCATTTCTACGTAATTATTGCATCCTGCATCTGCTCTAATCTGCTTCTCATATTCATACCTTGGTCTACCCGTACCGTTCTTACCACCTACACTTCCTTCAAAAACTAACTGAACAAGTCCTGGGTGTCTTAAGATGTGTCCTATCATTCTATCTCTCCTTCTCGTCAAATTTAGCAAAATCGATCTCCTCTCACCAATTCGATTCAGTATCTCTTCATTCGTGATTCGGTCTATCCATCTCACCTTCAGCATTCTGCTGTAACACCACATTTCAAAAGATTCTATTCTCTTTCTTTCTGAGCTAGTTATCGTCCATGTTTCACTTCCATACAATGCCACACTCCACACGAAAGTCTTCAAAAACATATTTCTAATTCTGATATCAATGTTTGAAGTGAGCAAATTTCTTTTCTTAAGAAAGCTCTTCCTTGCTTGTGCTAGTCTGCATTTTATGTCCTCCTTACTTCTGCCATCGTTAGTTATTTTACTACCCAAGTAACAATATTCATCTACTTCCTTTAAGACTTCATTTCCTAATCTAATATTTCCTACATCACCTGCCTTCGTTCGACTGCACTCCATTACTTTTGTTTTGGACTTATTTATTTTCATCTTGTACCCCTTACCCAAGACTTCATCCATACCATTCAGCAACTTCTCGAGATCTTCTGCAGTCTCAGATAAAATAACAATATCATCGGCAAATCTCAAGGTTTTGATTTCCTCTCCTTAGACTGTGATTCCCTTTCCAAATTTTTCTTTGATTTCCTTTACTGCCTGTTCTATGTAAACATTGAAAAGGAGGGGGGACAAACTGCAGCCTTGCCTCACTCCTTTCTGGATTGCTGCTTCTTTTTCAAAGCCCTCGATTCTTATCACTGCAGACTGATTTTTATACAGATTGTAGATAATTCTTCGTTCTCGGTATCTGATCCCTATCATCTTCAGAATCATAAATAGCTTGGTCCAATCAACATTATCGAATGCCTTTTCTAGATCTACGAATGCCATGTACGTGGACTTGTCCTTCTTGATTCGATCCTCTAAGATCAGACGTAAAGTCAGGATTTCTTCACGTGTTCCTACATTTCTTCTGAAGCCAAACTGATCTTCTCCCAACTCAGCTTCAACTTGTTTTTCCATTCTTCTGTAAATAATACGTGTTAAAATTTTGCAGGCATGAGGTACTAAACTAATGGTGCGGTAGTTTTCACACCTGTCCGCACCGGCTTTCTTGGGAATAGGTATAACAACATTCTGCCAAAAATCGGATGGGACTTCTCCTGTCTCATACATCTTCCACACTAAATGAAATAACCTAGCCATGCTGGTTTCTCCTAAGGCAGTCAGTAATTCAGAGGGAATGTCATCAATTCCAGGTGCCTTGTTCCTATTTAGGTCACTCACAGCTGTGTCAAACTCTGACCTCAAAATTGGGTCTCCCATTTCATCAGCATCAACAGCCCCTTCATGTTCCAGAACCAAATTATCTACATCATTACCTTGATACAACTGTTGGATATGCTCCTGCCATCTTTCTGCTTTGTCTTCTTTCCCTAGAAGTGGCTTTCCATCTGAGCTCTTAATATTCATACACCTAGATTTCCTTTCGCCAAAGGTTCCCTTGATTTTCCTGTATGCAGCATCTACCTTTCCCAGGACCATACAGCCTTCGACATCCTTGCACTTCTCCTTCAACCATTCTTCCTTAGCTACCTTGCAGTTTCTATCCACTTCATTCTTTAATCGCCTGTATTCTTTTCTGCCCTCTTAATTTCTAACATTCTTGTATTTTCGTCGTTCATCAATCAGGTCTAGTATCTCCTGAGTTATCCACTAATTCTTAGTTGATCTTTTCTTTATTCCTAACATTTCTTCAGCAGCCCTACTGACTTCATTTTTCATGACTCTCCACTCTTCCTCTATAGTGTTTCCTTCAGCCTTTTCATTTAGTCCTTATGCAACATGTTCCTTGAAACAATCCCTCACACTCTTTTCTTTCAACTTGTCTAGATCCCATCTTTTTGCATTCTTTCCTTTCTTCAATTTCTTCAACTTCACATGGCATTTCATGACCAACAAGTTGTGGTCAGAGTCCACGTCTGCTCCTGGGAAAGTTTTGCAATCCAACACCTGGTTTCTGAATCTCTGCCTAATCATAATAAAGTCTATTTGATACCTTCCAGTGTCTCCAGGACTCATCCACGTATACAGCCGTCGTTTGTGGTGTTTGAACCAAGTATTGGCAAGGACTAAATTATGATCAGTGCAGAATTCAACCAGCCGACTTCCTCTTTCGTTCCTTTGTCCCAATCCAAATTCTCCTACTGTACTACCTTCTCTTCCTTGGCCTACCACTGCATTCCAGTCTCCCCATCACAATTAGATTCTCGTCACCTTTTACATATTGTATTAAATCTTCTATCTCCTCATATATTATTTCGATTTCTTCATCATCCGCTGAACTAGTAGGCATATAGACCTGCACTATTGTGGTGGGCATTGGCTTCGTGTCTATCTTGACGGAAATAATTCTTTCACTATGCTGGTCGTAGTAGCTTACCCGCTGTCCTATTTTCTTATTCATTATTAAACCAACTCCTGCATTTCCCCTGTTTGATTTTGTGTTGATAATTCGGTAGTCGCCTGACCAAAAATCTTGTTCTTCCTGCCAACGTACTTCACTTATACCAACTACATCTAACTTTAGCCTATCCATCTCCCTTTTCAGATTCTCTAACCTACCACAACGATTCAAACTTCTAACATTCCACGCTCCGACTCGCAGAATGTCAGTATCCATCTTCCTGATGATTGCCCCCTCTCGTGTAGTCCCCACCCGGAGATCCGAATGGGGGACTAGCTTACCTTCGGAATATTTTACCCGGGAGGAAGCCATCATCGGTACATCATTCATACAGAGAGAGCTGCATGTCCTCGGGAGGTAGTTACGGCTGTAGTTTCCCGTTGCTTTCAGCCGTGTAGCAGTATCAACACAGCTAAGCCATGTTGAGTATCATTACAAGGTCGTATCAGTCAATCATCTAGACTGCCGCTCTTGCAACTACCGAAAGGCTGCTACCCCCCTTTCGATGAACCATTCGTTAGTCTGGTCTCTCAACAGATACCCATCCGATATGGTTGCACCTGCGGCTCGGCTATCTGCATCATTGGGACACGCAAGCCTCCCCACCGCGGCAAGGTCACACGGTTCGCATATGCACCTGATAACACAATCCTCAATGAGTAGATTACAAAATGCATTCGCTTTTCAGCTAAGTTCGTTGGGACCGTTAATGAAATCTCCCTTATTAATTCTCATATCGAAAAGGTGGAGATGAGAAAAAAGTTTTAGAAATTGATTTGCATTAAGGTTGGTCATGCGTATTTTGCGGGAGAGTAAAATCATTGTTTCAATTTTCCTATAACCCCAGTCCATTCAGGGATTTAGAAATAACATTGGACCTAAACCCTACCAAAGGACAAGTGGATTCTAAATATGAAATTTGGTAGAAATATATCCGGTAGTTTTCCTGTTTTAAGAGCTCAGACAGACAAATAGACAAATCGACAAAGCCGGGCTGAGTGGCTCAGACGGTTAAGGCGCTGGCCTTCTAACCCCAACTTGGCAGGTTCGATCCTGGCTCAGTCCGGTGGTATTTGAAGGTGCTCAAATACGACAGCCCCGTGTCGGTAGATTTACTGGCACGTAAAAGAACTCCTGCGGGACTAAATTCCGGCACCTCAGCGTCTCCGAAGACCTTAAAAAGTAGTTAGTAGGACGTAAAGCAAATAACATTATTATTATTATTATTACAAATCGACAAAGCTAAGAAATATACCGATGGTCATTATTATACCTGAAACGGATAAATGTACAAAAATGTTGCCAAGAAACTCAATGTACAGACACACGGTCGTTACGGTATATTCATATAGATAACGTAACGTAAAAGGATTCAGTAATAATAATAATAATAATAATAATAATAATAATAATAATAATAATAATAATAATAATAAGAATAATAATAAGAATAATAATAATAATTTCGTGTGGCTATTTCTAGCCGAGTGCAGCCCTTGTAAGGCAGACCCTCCGATGAGGGTGGGTGGCGTCTGCCATGTGTAGGTGACTGCGTGTTATTGTGGTGGAGGATAGTGTTATGTGTGGTGTGTGAGTTGCAGGGATGTTGGGAACAGCACAAACACCCAGCCCCCGAGCCATTGGAATTAACCAATGAAGGTTAAAATCCCCGACCCGGCCGGGAATCGAACCCGGGACCCTCTGAATCGAAGGCCAGTACGCTGACCATTCAGCCAACGAGAAAAGGATTCAGTAGGAACTATATTCAACAGGCGATGGAGGTGGGGGTTGTGATTTTTGTTTTAAGAGGAAGTTCAACTATGTAATCATCCTTTCTGAACAAATTAAGTGGAAAATAACTTTAAAATAAAACAAAACTAATTATTCAACGTAGGAATTTGAAAATGAATTTTAAAAAATAAAACAAAAATTATTGTAATAAGCCGAAAATGCCACAAACGAATGAAAAAATAGAACACTTGAAATTTGCATATGCTTCATTAATCCACTCTCACACTTAAAGTGAATGAAGCGATCAGCAGTAGTCATGTCATCGGCTGGTATGAATTCAAGTGTCTCTTGCAGGCCGAGGTTCTGTCTTAGGCAACAGGGATCGGCGCACTCTGTGAGGATGTGGGCCAAAGTGATGTCGGCACTGGGGGCCTTTCTTCTTTACGAGGTAAGAGTGCGTAGATCATTCATGACCTTTCCCCAGGCTACACAAAACTACGGTCTCTCTCCGCGAAGGTCGGAAAGAAGAACGCCACACCGTAGTTGTCTTCTTAATTCCTCTCAGCTTGTTGGGAGTTCGGATAGCTAGCCACTCCGATTCTCAGGACGCCAAGATGGTTCGATATAACTGAGAACAAATATCCCTAGCAGATACACTGACAGGTTCAGGAGGTGAAAGTACCGCTTCTTCTGTTACTTCGTCCGCTCGTTCATTTCCCGCAATCCCAACGTGGCTGAACAGGTGAAGGAACCAAGAGTTCTAGCCGCCATCACAGGATTAGATCAGCTCTGTCTTCTTTACCAAAAGAAATGAAGTGGCAAGTTTACGAAGAATTTCACTGAGTGTCTCTACCAGGTACGGGGATAAATAGAATCATTGTCATTCACCCAAGAATTCACAGTGATTTAGTATTAGATCCGACTGCGCTTTTTGAAAGAGACGTTGAACACGCTATTGAGGTTGGCTCGGAGGATATTTAAGAACCATGCCTCCCCATATCTCAGCGAACTTTACAACACCTTTGAAAATTGGTCAGTTAAATGGCTTTTATTTGGTAGCAGGGGAGGTATTAAGAAATACACCTGGAATATTTTGAAAGGATTCAGTATCCTCCGAAATACATCTATTTGCATGTATAATGGTATAATAGACACTGTACCAGGGGTACACCTTACCCAGCTATTTCAACTCCGCGCCTTCTCTAGGGCCATCTATGTCAGTGAACACGAACTTCTAACATTTTCTAAAACTTTCTTCTTCGATGGTTAGATAGCACTGCCATCTACTTTCTAGCGACCTCTAGCGGACATAAGACAAACCAATTTCTGAAGATTTTTCAGTTGTCATAGAAAACATTTTTTGTGATGATTGTTTGTTTTTATGTACCTAAGTTGTCAGTATTTCACCTGGTTCCTCTATCACATTCCTGTAACTAATTTCTCTAGCCAATCAAACTAGGGGCAATGTATGGAGATTTAGCCTATCAGCGCTCTGGGACGTAATTCAATCGGGAACTTTCCCCTACGGAGCTATTTAAGGAGAGCATTTTAGCGCCGTCTTGTCTAATTTGCTTCGGTTATTGAGAGTGCGAATTGACGGAGGTTAGAGAGGGCCAGGAGGTAGGCTGCGGCCGGCTTGAAGAAGATCCAGCGCTAGCAGGTAATGGCAGAATTTACCTAAAAATGTGACTGAGCCGGCGTGAGTTTCGTGGAAGATATTTCAATAGTTTTCTTAAAAACTAATATGTAATCTTTTCATTTTGGGGCTGAAATGTAGATCCTTCTGCGCAGTCTCCGGGATCTATTTATACTCTCTAAGGGAAAAATATTTAATGTAAGGGAGCGCGAGTGGTGACCCTCGGATTTTTCCTCTTCTACATCGGAGCCGGATGACTAAAGTTTTCAACCTATAAATTTTGGAAATCTTGTCTCGGCTTTTAAATTTTCCTCCTGTTAGTTACCCTTTTTAGTATGGGATTAGCTTCTGTATCACTGGGCCTTAAGCCCAATTTAGGTCCTCGTCTCTTCCCGAATATTCGCTCAGGAGTGCTGTTGTTTCGCCTCCTTGACTTTTGTTATTGGCCCGTTGTGTGTAACGTTTTCTTTTTATTAATAAGGCCTTGTAGCATGAGTAATTATACCCCTGTATATTTAATATGGTTCTTCGGGTAACCGTGTCTGCGTTTAGGCTCCCTTAAAGAACAGTACTTAAAACTGATTGTGAAACTTTGTAATAGATAAGCCAACCATGGGGCAACCAGTGTATGAACACTAGGGGTTACGGAGTATAATTTAGATTATAAAATAGCATTTGAATGCTTGATTGAGGCTGGCCTCTAATGTATCTTGGACCTGAGATTCCTATCATATTGTACCTTTTCGGAGCAATTATGCTGTTTCATAATATTGTACCTGTCAGGAGCAAGACTGTTTCATATGTAAGTTAACGACTGAGATTTTCTACCAATTAATCTTGTACCTGTTCAAAGACTTCTAAGTCTTGTTGGAGCTAACGAGCTCGTGGTTAATGGGGATATTCCCCAGTAATATTTCAACTGTTTCTTGTTATATCTTCAAATTACTCTCTCTCAATTTTAAGAAAGGAAAGAAATAAAATTTCCAAATTTTGTTAAAGTAAATGTTTTCTCTAAGTGATCCCCTGTTCTGCAATTCAACCCAGGAGCTTCCTATTCCTCTGTGAGCCACAGAACCACGGTAACATACACCATGAAACACTCTTTAAGCACTACTACTTTCTATATTGTCAATCTAGTCCCAATGAATCTGTTGTATTTTCTTCCCATAAAGTGAGAATTTTAATCGTGTCCAAACAGGTTTTTATTTCTGCATACGAATAATTTATTACTTTTTCAAACTGTAATATTCCGTCTACAGGCGTTTCTTTAAAATTCAGGAACCTTTTGATCAGAGACAACACGGGTGATGATGTTCTTATGAAAAAAGATTTACAACTGCAAGGAGAATTTTGTGTCGACATATTGTATGCAAGTAGGAAAACCAAGTTCTTCTGTCTATGGTCTTCACTCTCATAGGTCTGTTATTTGTCTCTTGATTAAGTTTTCAGTACCACCGCGCATTTCAGTACCTTTTTGATGATGATCGTGGTGGTTATTGCTTTAAGGGGATTCAACTTCTCTTAACTAATGTTTAAAAAGTAAAAAGGCCAGGAGAAGCGTAAAAATGAAAGACTACACATCCAAATCAGAGAAAAATTATATTACAATCTTCCGAGGAATGAGAGTTTAGGCAGAACGAAAAGCTCACGAACGGTGGAAATGAAAGACCTGGCAAACCCCGTAGCGTAACGTTAGGGCCCGCAAGGCTTAAGGGGGCCCGCGAACTTCCCCACAAATCTATGTAATTTAATTAATTAATTTACCGGAATGCCATTCCAAATGGGAAATGTTAAATAGCATTGCCTTTGTTGAATGGGTTGAAAAACACTGTCTTTCCGTTTCACAAGTAAATATCAGATGAATTCATATGGCTATAATAATAATAATAATAATAATAATAATAATAATAATAATAATAATAATAATAATAATAATAATAATAATAACATTAATAATAATAATAATAATAATAATAATTTTATTTTTTATATTGTGTTGAGTATAGCACAGCCGTCTTTCGTAACATGAGCGGCATGCTCTCTCACAAAACACTCTGAAAGAAGAAATCACCACGAAAACCTTTGTAACCGACTTAGCATAGCTGTTAGTAATAGATAAGTCAATCGTGGCTGCGAGTATCCCAGAATTATGTACAGCGTTTTACCAGTTTGTAACTCTTCCTCTTAGGCCTACTGTTTCTTCCGCTGAACGATCATTAGTGAAACCAGAACTTATAAAGAACTAACTGTGAAATGATAACATGACCCAACACAGACTCACTGAAATCAGCGTCCTCAGCATCGGATGTGAGAGGGCAAGATCTACCTATGTCAGTAAAATCACCAATTCCTTTGTATCCTAGAAAGCACGCCGCTTGCCCCTGTTTCATTCGACTTTGATGCAAGTATAGTAAAGTTTTAAAAATATTAAAAGGTTAGAAATAGATGTTGTATTTCAACCTCTGCAAAATATTTTATTCTTATCATAAAATGTACGAATTAGTTTTGTAATCTCGCAGTTAGTCTTTTGTATATTCTGTACTGAATGGATAACTTATAGTTTGCATTAAAGTTTTGTATGTTTTTATGTGTGTTATTGATATGTTCTATACCATTTCTTTGAGGGGGTCCCAACTATAATTTCTGCAGGTGGGCCCGTATCTTATTCGTTACGTCTCTGGGCAAACCTAATACCGCCAGGGTTGGAAGATAACAAGAGCTGACCAAGAGAGGTTGAGTAGGAGGGAAACAGTGAGGAGACTAGCATAATTAAATAGAAACTTGTTTTTGCTAGTTGTTTAACATTGCACTAATACATAGAAGGTTTTCGGAGACACAAATATAGAAAATGGTTAGGATTGTAAAGGTAGCGACTGTGACCTAATATATTTTTTTTTTGATGATGGGACAGGCAATGTCTAGGAGTGGGAAGGAAGCGGCCGTGGCCTTAATTAAGGTACAGCCCCAGCATTTGCCTGGTGTGAAAATGGGAAACCATGGAAAACCATCTTCAGGGCTGCCGACAGTCAGGTTCGAACCCACTATCTCCCGGATGCGAACTCACAACTGCGCGTCCCTAACCGCACGGCCAACTCACCCTGTGCGACCTAAATTAAGGTACAGCCCCGGCATAAGCTAGTACGGAAATGGGAGATCACAGGAAAATATTCGAAAGTGTTGATCATGGTACTCAAACCTACAATCTTCCGAACGCAAAGGCACAGCTATGGGACTCGGTGCGCAGCCAACTCCCTCACTTTAACAGAAAGCAATGTTAGACTCAAGACACGGGCTCCATGAACGCTACTCAAGCCTCTCAAGCTGAGAGCCCTTGACGAGTTCAACCTTAAAGTCATGTCTTACGGTATCATACATATATATTCCCCTGTATACAACATCTACGGTATCCCCTGCCTGTCGTCAGAGGCGACTGAAAGGCGATTACAGGCTGTGAACTTGGGAGCGTCGATTGCTGACCACGGTCAACCTAGCTTAGTCTGGCATTGCTTCATCTTACTTGTATCAGGCTCCTCTCTTTCATCTTTCCTATCCGACCTCCCTTGGTCGACACTTGTTCTTTTCCAACCCCGGCGGTATTAGGTTTCCGAGACCTTGAGAGTCTTTCATTTTGAGGGCCTTCGTGGCCTTTTCCATTCTTCTGGCAATAATAATTACAATAATCCGGAGAACAAAAGACTGAAAGAGTAAAATAATTCAAATGTTTCGGAGAATGAATTAGTTGGAAGGCTGTGGAATGCAAAACATTGGAATCCAGGAAATATAAACATGAACTGGCCTTCCAACTAACAAAAGATACATATAACAAGAAATCCCGTTCATGGGGATACAAATTGGAACGTTATAAAACAGTGATCAAACCGGAGGCACTATACGTAGCAGGAACACTAAACATTAATTTCAAAGGCCAGATGGAGAAACTTGAGCTAAAATAAAACAAAATTTTAAGAAAGATCATAGGACCAAAATTTCAGGATAATAAGAAAATGCACATCAAGAATGAAGTACTCTACAAGAAAACTGAATAACTCTCAGATATTATGCGAAAAAGAATGATAAATTTTTACGGTCGTCTTCTCAGAATGAACTCTAATAGATTAAGCAAACGGATCTTTGACTTCTTCCGTAACCGGAAAACAAAACCCAACTGGTTTAAAGAAAGTGGAAACGACCTAGTAAAATTAAAAATGACAGAAAATTCACTATTCGATCGAACAGATAAAGTAAAAACTAAAGACGAAAATATAAGGTTCCAAGACAAATCTACATTTAAAACCAAACCTATTATCTCGGAAGATGAAAGGAAACGAAGATCAGAAAAATAAAGAAATACTGGGCACTAAGAAAAGAATAACACACAGGGAAATGATTGATACAACGTACCCCAAAGAAAGGAAAAAAAAGAAGAAGAAAATAATTGTATGATCACACCTACCGGGTACAAAACAAACAAACAAACAAACAAACCCCATGGCACTACAGCCCTTGAAAGGCATTGGGCTACCAAGCGACCGCTGCTCAGCCCGAAGGCCTGCAGATTACGAGGTGTCATGTTGTCAGCACAACGAATTCTCTCGGCCGTTATTCTTGGCTTTCTAGACCGGGGCCGCTATCTCACCGTCAGGTAGCTCCTCAATTCTAATCACGTAGGCTGAGTGGACCTCGAACCAGCCCTCAGGTCTAGCTATAAGTCCCTGACCTTGCCGGGAATCGAACCCGCGGCCTCCGGGTAAGAGGCAGGCACTCTACCCCCACACCGTGGGGCCGGCTACCTACCGGGTACAGAATTTTAATTTGATGCCATCTGGCTGTCTGCTCATCAATTTCGATGTCCCGCTTTACTCTATGCCCACTAGATGGCAGAGTAAACCAAATCTCTCTTGTTCGTCGAGTTTTAAATAATTTTGTCGGGTAAACACCAAATGTGTCACCAGAAACTATTCATACACCGACATCGTACGACATGGAGTATCAAACAGACGTTTCTCCCGCCCTTCAAAAATCCGACTACCTCTGCGGGTTTGAACTGGCTGCTCTGAGATCCGGCGGCCGACACTCTACCACTGATCCACAGAGGCAGCTTCTTTCAACGATACCTTCGTTCTCGATGTGTCAAATCTCCTCCATTTTTTCTTTGGATTAGTGTTAATAGAGGATGGTTGCCCAGTTGTACTTCCTCTTAAGATAATCACCACTACTATCGTAGATGAATTCCTTTCCGGAACCACGTGAAAGTAAATACCCATGGTTAGCAACCACAGTAAAAGACGTTCCTCGAGAATGTGAGGAAAGTTGTCGATACTGTTTTACAAGGAATTCAATCATGCCGTATTAATACAACTTTCACAATAGGTTTTGTTGACTATGGTATTTCCCTCCGGAAAAATCACCATTTACCCTTAGGGATAACTACCTCCGTAAAACAAACCTGTGAATGAGGGCGATTGGATAACATCGACGGTATCCCCTGGCTGTCGTAAGAAGTGACTGCTGCATGGCTTCGTGTTTTCAACATGGAAACGTGGGTTGGCGACCACAGTTCCCCTAGCTGAGTCTGGCATTGCTTACACTTTCCTGTGCCAAGCTCCTCACTTTCCATTTTCTTATTCGACCTCCGTTGGTCTACCTTTGTTTATTTCCGAGCCTGACGGTATTAGGTTTTCGAGATAAAGGGAGTCTTTCATTTCTACATCCTTCGTAGCCCTATTCTTCTTTTGGACGATACCTTACAGTTTCGAGTTGTCGGACTTATTTCATCCCCCCCCCCCCTCTGATTACTGTTATTAGAGGATGGTCGCCTAGTTGCACTTATACTTAAAAGAGTAATCACAACCACCACCACCAGTATGCACGTAAGGAAATGTATTTGGAGAAAAAAGATATTTTATTTTAAAGAGAAGTTCAAAATACATTCTTTCAGAATGTTTTTTTCAATTGGTCACGTTAGGCAAATTCCTCGTATCGGATTTCATATTACTTGTTAGTAGTTTATCTCTTGTAATATCGAGCAAAAAAATGGTTTTCAGTTAATTTTTCAGTCTTGGTAAACAAATTATGCAGTTGCATATGTTTTAAACGACTGCATTTTTCCCACTCCAATGTGGAGTGAAAGGTTGTGGGTGACTTCACCTGTTTAATACGTTTTTCTGTGGAAAAGAAAAAAATAAGTGTTTGTCTTTTTTCTTGATCCCTATGCCTCATATTCAAAATTCAGAAAAATTCCTTGTTAGTCAGTGGTGAGTCTGACATTGCTTCCACTTACCTGTGTCAAACTCCTCACCGTCTATCCTATCGGATCTCCCGTGGTCAATTATTGTTCATTTTCGACCTCGACTGTATTAGGTTTTCGAGGCATTCGGAGTGTTTTACAACAACAACAATAATAATAATAATAATAATAATAATAATAATAATAATAATAATAATAATAATAATAATAACTATATTCTATTCTATTTTTCATTCATATTTTATATCCAGGCATGAATTATTTTGGCACAACCGTATGCGATTGTCTTCCAGACTCCCAGCGAAGTATCTCCGTAATGAAGTCTGCAGCCATAAATATGGTTAAATCTACGTCGTGGACCTAAAATAAACTCGCCTGCTTCTGTCTTTCGGAGATATTTCCAGAACATCTTTCACACGTTTCCAGGCTAGCAATCGAAACTGACGGTAAGTAGTTTTGCCCGAGCATTCTAGAATTCGTGGTCATGTAGAACGTGAGTGATGGCCTTTCTTTTCTTCTTCGAGAAACACAAACTCACGAGTTCTGCTTGTACAGGGCTATAATGCGGAACGTTTCACAGACATACAATAAAATTAAGATATCCATTTGCACCTAATCAACTAAAAACAAGAAATAAAACAAAATGTATTCAACTACTTATCTGATTAGCCTTCGTGGCTCAGGTGGCAGCGCGCCGACCTCTCATCACTATGTTCCGTGGTTCAAATCTCAGTCACTCCATGTGACATTTATAGTTTGTATTTCTTAGTCTTTTGCAATATTTTCCAGGCGTCACTGTTTTATATGTATGAAGAACTACTGACAAGAGTAGATTTTGTTAGTGGAGAAACATGTAAGTGAAATGAAAATCCACATCTTGCTTCCAGTCATTCGACCAAGTCAGGAATGGAATGAATGAAGCCCCCATATTGCGGCGAGAATAGGAATTGTGCCGGCTGCCGAAGCCTGCGCACTCCTCTGGGGCATTGATTAATGAATGACAGATGAGAGTGTTGTTGGAATGAAAGATTACAGGAAAAACCGGAGTGCCCGGAGAAAAACCTGTCCCGCCTCCGCTTTGTCCAGCACATGACTCACATGGAGTGAGCGGGATTTGAACCATGGAACCCAGCGGCGAGAGGCCGGTACGCTGCCCCCTGAGTCACGTAGGCCACTTTCATTTTTATAACATTCCGCAAATAGAAGTACCAGTATGAAATAACATGCAAGATCCAATTGAAACGAAGGTTTAATCATTTTAATTGATTAAAATATTGCATAACAGAGTGAAATTAAAAATGAGCCCTATTAAACCTAGGATAATTTAATTTGGAAGGAGAGCACAAATTTAATACTTGAAAAATGGCAAAAAGGGAAAAAAATACATAAAGACTAACTGAAATTAAAGTCAATACAAAACTTAATGGAGGACAATTTAGTGCGAGTAGTGTGAAGGGAACAATAGTATACAGTGTTGTAAGAGCCTAAAATCCCTTCAATGTACTTCCAGGAGTACTTCTCTGAAAATATCATCAAGTTTGCAGCACTGTATACCAGCCAGTTCTGCCAATGAGAGAAGAACGAAGAATTGAAACCGCTTCTTAACAGGTGTATTCATAAGTTTTTTCCGGTTTCACTAAGAGATGGTGCCAGCGAATAGTACGCAGCGTATGAATTTGACACATACGTCAGTTTGTTCGTCGGACATTAACCTACCAACACACACAAATTGAGTTCGCCAAACACTAGCGTGTGTGTTGTATCCTTCAGTGATTATGTGATTGTGCCTGAAAAAGAACATTTGAGGCACGCATTGCTTTTCTTATTTAATCAAAAGAAAAAAGCTGTGGAAAGTCATAGTTTGATGGAAGAAACACGTGGTGAATATGCTCCATCGTTTAGACATATGAGACATGGTTTCGACAATTTAAACTTGGTGATTTCAATGTGAATGGCAGTGCGCCCTTTGGTAGACCACAAAAGTGCGAAGACGAGCAATTGCAGGCGAAACCGTTAATGCACAACGCTATCGCCAACAAATGATTAATTTAAATCATGCAATGATCGGAAGACGACCGGAATTGGGCAGAAGACATGGCAAAGTGATTTTGTTACACGACAATGCGCTGTCTCATACAGCAAAACCAATAAGAGACACCTTGAAATCGCTTGGATGGGACATCCTTCCACACCCGCCGTACTGCCCCGACCTGGCGCCATCTGACGAACACTTCTTCGCATCAATGGCGCACGCGCTCACAGAACAGCACTGCAGCAATTTTGAGGAAGTTGGAAAATGGTTCGACGAATGGTTTGCCGCAAAAGACAAGCAGTTTTTCTGGCATGGGTTTCGTAAGTTACCTGAATGATGGGCGAAGTGTTTAGAAGCAGATGGCCAGTAGTTTGAATAAACAAAAAAATGATTTTCCCCTGCAAATTACTTGATTTATTTAGCACAAAAACCGGCAAAAACGTATGCATAGGCCTACACCTAGTACACCAATGTCTATAAAAGGATATTTTGGTATTAATTTGCATGCTACGTTGCATGAAATGTCCACAGTGAGGTTGGCATGCAGTGCGAGATTTGGTATGGGTCCCGTAGGCATTTTTATAAAGGTTAAGACCTAGCAGTGGCATTTATGAGGGCTCATTTTCCGACGAAATTTGGAGTTTTCACTTTTAAATTAAAAAATAATCTGTTCAGACCTATTGAATATTTAAAAACAGGAAATGATATTAAAGAATTAATTAGTGTTCACTTGGGTGTGTAAAAGGTATAACAATTGATACACTTTTTAATGAGCTATGATTTGTTTTTGTTTTGTTTTTTGTAAATTTTTCTCACATTTCTTAATTTTTTTTTTTGCTAGAGCCCTCGCGGGCCACATGCGGACCGGGGGCCGCCATTTGGAAACCCATGATGTAGATATACCGGTACTCATTTTAAAAATTCACCCGCTTTTTCAATTCTTTTCAGCCCCTTAAGTGGTTTTTCCACACACAAAAATTACGTGTTTCGTTATTTTTAAGTGAGATTTCCAAACACCAGTTTTCACTTCTTTAGGAGGGGGGGGGGTGGTGGAAAAAGGATTTGAATTATTTTCATGAGGATACTTACATCTCAAAAACTGAAGATGTTACAGACGTCAAAGTTGGTGTTCTGAATTTCCTGCAAAAATAAAGAAATATTTCTTTTTGTTTGCGGAAAGTCCAATTAAGTGGGGAAGAAGGGTGTAAATAAGTAAAGAAGAAGTTGAAATATGTTTATGAGGATACATTTATCTCAAAAACTGAAGGTGTTACAGATGTACAGACATGAAAACTGGTAGGCCTATTTGGTTTCCTTAAAATAACGAAACACCTACTTTTCGTTTTCGGAAAATTCACTTAAGATACTGAAAGGAATTGAAAAAGCGGGTGAATTTTTAAAATGAGTACCGGCATATCTATATTATTTATCAAAAACTTAACATATTACAGACAAGAAATTTGATATTTGGAAAGTCCTTTAAAAGTACAGGAACATGTACAGGACACTGCAGTTCAGGCGCTAGAGGTGGGATCTCTCTCCGAGTCCGAGAGAAAAACCAACCCTGGAGGGTAAATGGATTAAGAAGAAGAAATGTAGAAAATGAGATGAGGTTATAATGGTGGTTAGCATTGCTTCCATTACTTATACCAGTCGTTTGTCTTCGACCTTTCGTGTCTGAACTTTTGATTAACTCTTATTATTTTCTGACTCCAATGATATATGTTTTCGGCCCATACGGACTTCTTCATATTGTCCAGCTCCTTGACTGAATGGTCTGCAAAGTGGCTTTCAGTATAGAAGGTTCCAGGTTCGTTTCCCGACATTGTCTACGATATTAATCGCGCCTGATTAACTTCTCTGGCTCTGCATTAATACACATTTCTTCATTTACACAAAACATACTACACTACAACCACAAGCACAAAAACACATGATTGTTGAACACATCCTTCCATAGAAGATACACCGAGTAGAGCTGGCTTTCGTTTTAGAGCAGCTAGTTTCACTGGCCTTGCAGCTCTATATTCGGGAGGCGGAGAGGTGGTCCCAACAGTCGGCTGTGCTCAGAATGGTTTTCTGGGGTTGGAACACTTGCACGGAGTGACACTTGCATGGAGCCCTTCACTCTACCTAACAGTACTTGGTGATTCAGAAGTAGGATGGTGACATTTGCACGGAGTGACGCTGGCACGGAGTCTCAATATTCATATACTGCCTACCTCTCGGTGTAAATTGTTGAAATCATACGTTATTTCTCACTTCATTCGCCGGTTCATCTGGAATGCAAACACGACTTACCTCAGCTAAAACTATATTACTTTTTCTTATTATTCTTCCTTATATTTACTTTACTTGAAATCTGCGCACCAACAACAAGTCAGTTGATCTTTACTGGTATAGTCTACAATGGACTAATATCTGTTGTAAATCACCAAAGGGTCATCTTAGTAATCTTGGCGAACTCCATAGCTGCAGAAGAAATATCACCAGTTCAACATGGAACACTAGTTGTTACCAGGTATCAACTGTAGCAGTGAACTCTCAAGGTATCTACCTATCTATCTAGGCCTAGCTATCCTTTTACCGGGTAAAACTTCACCTCCTTTGCCCCTGAAGTGCAAACCTTCTTGGTCTTCCGTGCGAGTGTCATAACTTCAGTTTTCCATGTTCCTGCACAAAGGCGAATGCCGGGACTGTTACTTTTATGAGGTACGGCCGAACACTTCTCACCTTCTCCACAAATCACACATCAGAAGCAAATCTTCCTGGCCCTGACAGACGGCGTTAGCAACTTGTAGCTCCGCCGATCCCATCAGGGGCGGAATTAATAACTTGTGTAGTATAAGTGAAGAAGGCCATCGGGCAGTAAAACCGTGCCAAATCTACATGTGCTACACGTATTGCATCGCCAATCCAGTCAGGGTGTGGGAAATGCTTTAGAAAATGTTCTTTAAAAACAAGAATCTACTTGATAGTATTAAGGTCGGACCAACACATTTGGGGGTCCAAAAATGTCATTTCCCAATATTTTATTTTCATGTACTATTCTATATCCTTTTGGAATCGGCTGTGGAATTTCGTCGATATATATAAAGAGTGTAAGGCTGTCACTCATTTCAGCGTTTTAAATTCAAGAAGATTTCCAACACTTGAGCTAAGTCTTTCGTTCGTTTTCTGTAAAACGTGTTTTTCAAAACTGTTTCCTGATAACTCCAGGAATGTTCAAGTTAATCAGTAAAATTTTGAATTCTTCTCCAGTGCGTAGAGAAGAAAAACCCATAGTAGAACTGAAACTCTCACTTTTAAAGTTGAATTAAGAAACAAAAATTGGAGGAAATTTGAACAATGTTTGTGCTTAAAAACAACTCGATAACAAAATTAATACTTAAATAATTCACTTACCTTACTAGGACTTGTAGATACAACAACGATAAGTAGATTTTAAAAAACAATCATTGGAAATTATTGGTACTTATAAACGTTGTAAGGAAAATTGCAAATGTGTGTACATTATAAAGCCGTCATTTTGAATACCTAGTTTTATGTAAGGACCTGCACTACGTGACCTTTAGATATATGGTCATGTTGGGAAGGAATTGTATATTTTCGTCATCAAATTTCATTTTAGTCGCTCTTTCTGCTGATGAGAAATAAAATGTTTCATTAAGTGTGGTTTTTAGTAATTTTTTTTGCTAATTGTTTTACGTCGCACCGACACAGATAGGTCTTACGGCGACGATGGGACAGGAAAGGGATAGGAGTGGGAAGGAAGCGGCCGTGGCCTTAATTAATTAAGCATTTGCCTGGTGTGAAAATGGGAAACCACGGAAAACCATTTTCAGGGCTGCCGACAGTGGGGTTCGAACCTACTATCTCCCGAATACTGGATACTGGCCGCACTTAAGCGACTGCAGCTATCGAGCTCGGTAACTTTTTTTTTGTCGTTGAAGGTGTTGGTCCCCACCCTAATACCAGCAATCTGGTAAGATACACTTTTCAGAATACGCCAGTTGCAATGTAATAAAAACAGCAAGAAGCAGAATAATATGTATAAGGTTAGGGAGAGATCAAGAGTCAACCTGTGGTGGTCTCAGAAGGGAAGTGTCCAGTACAAGAAGGCAGAAACGTATCCACGCTCAGTTCGGCACCATGCGATAGTGAAATATGGCGGTGGCTGTGATTATTGTTTTCAGAGGAAAACTGGAAGGAAAAACGAAAGCATCGGCAAAGGAGTGGGAAGGACCCTCGTGGGCAGTGAAAATTAAAAACTCCGTACGACTCGCAAACTTAAATACAGTCGGTGTTGAAAGAGAACAAGAGTTCACCAAAGAAAGTCAGTTACGGAAGATGAAACTTAGAAGCCCTGCACAAGCAAGTGGAAGAAATGCTAGATTTGCATGGTTATGACTAGGATCCGGACTTTTATGTAATATCAAAGTTTAAAATATGTACCGTACATATAAATGTAGTAAATTTCTGCGAAATATGTAATTAAATATTTAATATTCATAAAATATGTAATAGTATTAATGCACCAAATTCACACAAATATTCGTATATTTCTTTTGTTAAGCTATGGTTATGATATGAGACAAGAACATTTTTCAAATACCTCCATATTTTATGACAATGTTATTGTTTTTGCTGTAGAAAATGTATGTAGTCTACTGCTTTCTAATTTTGACAGTATTGAATAATCAAATTGAAGGCCTAATGAAAATACTTCAAATGTTTGAAAATAATGTTATGCTCTGTAAATCATGGAGTTTATTACACAATTTATTGTTGTAGTTATTTTCCTGTTACCTTCATATACTGAAAAAGAAACAAAAAATTTTACTAAGTAAAGTTCATATAGAATCTGCCTTTAAAACCCTATTAAGTTACACAAATAGTACGGTAATTTTTTTTATCGCGTTGCGCAGTGTTTCACCAAGTACTTCTCCATGTTTTCCAATGTACCGTTTGACGCTGATCCGATAAAATTCTATTGAGAGGAACTGTTCAACATCACCACTGATGATCTTACAAACAGATGGAGAGCTTGAATAACCTAGATTTTGTTACAGAGTTTGTTAGAAACTCTATCCAATGAAAGGCATGCAGCCATCCGACACTCTGAGAAAGGTTAGTACTGCTGTATGCAGCTGAGGCAGCCGGGCCTACTGAGTTCACAGAAAAATGATTAGTACTGTTGTATGTAGCTGAGGCACTCGGACCTACTGAGTTCATAGAAAAAAGGGTTAGAAATCCAAATTTTGAAGCCAGTTACATGAGATGAAATTTGAAAATTATTTTACTATAGTCTGAAAATTAAACGAGTTGACATAACTTTATTTAATAATTATCTAAGTACGTACAAATATGTTACATTCTTCACATAATATGTGAAAGTATGTAATATTACTGAGAATATGAAAAAATGTCTTCAATATAACTTAGGTATAACCATAACAGAATCACAGTTCACCGATATTTTTATTTTTCGGTTGTCTACAAACAAAGGAATGGAATATTTAATTACGTAACAATCCGGACGCTACTTATGGCATTCAATTCAACACAACTCAAGCGCTGTCGTGATCATGGCGATCCAATTGAGCCTTGCATTGCTTCTAGTTTCGTGTATCAGGCTCCCCTCTTACGGACTCTACACCTACCTTCCTTAGAAAACTATTCTTCACTTCCAAAGACTTTATTGAACCTCTTCTTCCATTAACCGCTGACCTCTTCAAGATGACAGAATTATTCCTCTTCAAGTAACCTAATGAGGATATAATAACTTTAACCCTCAAAGACAAAAATCACCACCAAGAGTTATAAGGCACTGAGAAATAATTTGATACATAAGATCTACTTCCTCTTATTGTTGTACATTTTTTATTTACGAAGAATCCATAACAATCTAGCATCTATGACAAACGTAAAACAACTGTCCGAATATCACAAGCAGAGTCGACAGATGATTACGAAAGTTCTCTTCACAATAGCACAAATCACTTAATGGCGTCGTATGTTATACAGCCGTGGCCAAATTGTCAAAATCAAGCATGATTTAAAAAATTTCACCTTAACAAGATATATTCCTTAAAATCTGAAAAGGGTATCATTCTTCCTTAATGTACCTGGTAAATGTACAATACACGATGAACGAATACAGGGCAACTAAAAGAAGAACTGATTTTGTTTCCAGGCTCGAGGCCTTGAGTGGTTATAATTTGCTTTCAGCATTATGGTTCCTTTGTTATGAGTTTAATTCTCTTTAAGACGAATATTGTTTATTTATTTGACCGAATCCAGGTCTTATGTAGATTTAACTAATTTTTCTAAGAAATGTTATACACGTTTCCCCATTTCTGCTTACGAGTATCCTAGCACTGCTTGAGTAACAATATTGCGAACCTCTTTTTTTTAGAATGGACTGGAGATCTTCCTGATCAAATATACAGTAAGTTCTTATTTTCCTTGAATTAAAGTTCAGCCTATATTGAACCATACTGCTCATGGGCTAATAGTATAGATTATAGTATTGGATATTGGGATTACATAAGACCACCCACGAAGTCATTGTCTTATAGTATATTTCATAACAGAGTCCAGAAGAAGCGTTCTTGTGTGAAGAGAGCTAGAGCATCATTATGAGAAATCTCCAGAATCTCATTAAAGGGAGTTATGTCCCAAGCCAAGCCTCTTAATGAAGATTGGGGACGCTTCCCGGATCCTGGCAAAACTTACATTAGGAGGGAAGAAAGAATTAAATTAATATCTTTGGTTACGGAAGAGTTGCATTGGATTTGATACAAGAATTGCAACCTGTATAATTTCTGCTTAATTTTGATATGCATTAGAGCTGCAACCATAAATGCATTCGTTAAATAAGGTACTTGACGTGCGTTGTGCGGGAAAACTTCGAGTTGCGGGCGCGCGTATCCTGCACGCGATCAAGCGGCGTGGTTACGCTAAACTGGATTATAAAAACAAGGCCGCCTGGCATATCAGTCTCATTCTTTGACCAGAAGGCTGCTTGAACGAGTCGTCATACTGCGTGTTGGTACTGAGAACAACGCTTTGTTTTCGAGCTGCACATACAACTAGTACTACTGTATCTGCGAGGAAGTAAGTAATCAACGTGAATATTCAGCTGAATTCTTGATTTGACCTGTGTTGATACGCTATGGTGAGATGAGGTACTGCTTGTAAGAGACTGATGAACTAGTAGCTTCATATTTCTGTGAGGTCAAGTTGTCACTGACGGAATGCTGGAATAAATATAGGCTCAGGGTAGTTCTTCAAGCACTACATGTTGTCCGAGTGAAGGGATGAAATAACAGTGACTAAAAATAGTGAAGAAACTATAGTATACCAGGTTTAAAATTCTGAACAAGACTTGGTCAATGTAACGTGTGAGACACGATAGTAGTGGAAACAGGCATCGAATTTGGACAGTCTGTAATAAATGAATTTGTTTTCAGTTACCCCTGCATCAAGTCAGAACGAGCTTTCACATCATCATTTCGAGGAAGCCACAACCTGAGCTGAAGCCAACACGACAACGGGCATCGATCCAGGAACGTTGGGCGTACGTGATCAGCGCGACGTCGAAGGGGACATCTTCCAACTATCTAAGGAGCTGTACGAAGGAGTCACGCAAGAAAGAATGTCTCCAAGTGGTCAACAGTATCTGATGCAAGCGTCGCAGTCTGTCATGATGTGGTAAATTCAGTGGTCCACAGGGAGGGCCGCTCCGTCATGTCATCAATCACATAAGGTCAGAGCTTTCCAATTCTGTTTCAAGCATGTCATTTAAATTTAGATAGGAATAGGGGGGGCGTCAGTCAACAGATTAGTTATGGTAGGAAAATTTCTTGGTAATAAAGAGCTAGGCCTCAAGCTCGAACCCCGTACATTAGGGTAGATGATTGTTTGTAGATTCGTTGTTGGTGTGTTTATATTTCCTTTGACAGTATTATATTAGCGTACGTGTTATCTTTATGGGTCAGGTCGAACTCCTTTGGTCATGGTAGGTTAGTCTAACAGGCAGGCACTTTTTATTATGTCGCGTTCAGGCATGTCTCTGCAGACGTAGATGTGTATAGTTGTGACCAGGATGTAACCCGTAATTCACCTAGCTTCACTGATAGGGCGAGCGAGTCCGAATATTTGAGAGATATGAGCATTATGCATGTAGCTGACTGTATGTATTGATATGAGAAAGCCCAGCACAGTTGAGAGTATATTGGATGTATTGGAGATGCCTTATTATGGCCATGTGACTATCGCTTAGTGATTTGTGTTTTTGTAGTACCAAGGTTGAGCCCATGGGAGGCGGAAGTAAGATTTGTGATATTGCTGGTGATATTGAGATGAGGGCGGATAGCCCAGGTGTATTTAAAAGAGGGCTTTTGGCAGCAGATTACGTGAGGTGTTTTTGAAAGGCGAGATTTCTTAGCCTGCAGCCCAGCTGAGCTCGTAAATTATGTGGACTGTCGCTTGTGAAGTGGTCGGAGGGTGAGGGTTGGTGTGCCTGACGTCACAGTCTTGATACTGGGTTATATTGCCGTCTGCAGCTTGTCGAATGTGTTAAGGGGAGGAGACGACCTTGATGTTTTGAAAGCAGGGAGAGATTTTTTTAATGTTCTATTTGTTCTACGTTAATTTTAACACTGGCCCGTTTGATATTGACACCTTGGATATGTTGGTTGTGTTCTTTTTATATTGTTGGTATATGAATATTATACGCCTTATTTTTCATGGGACGAGGGTTCGTGACCGAGTCAGGACACTGTACATTATGTGGTGATATTTGTTTGCACCAGGGTTCGATGGTACGAGGCATAGTAAATTTTATGGGAATTACTGTTAGAAGTGTATTTCAGCAGATATCCGTTTTCTAGATTTCGTTACTTAAACAATTGTAACATGCTTGTTACAGCACAGCTGTTTTCGTGAAGGCAGTGAACTGGTTGTTATCGGCTCAACATTATCTTGACCCAAGCATTTTGAAAGTTCTTACATTTGTATATAATTCAATTTTATGTAATAAATCCCTGTTTGTTAAACTTTGAATTCAGCGATGTTTTCTGTTAGATTTTTTTAAAATGTTTTTAATTTAGCTGATTCTTACCTGATTAGTCACATATCCTAGTGTTTTATCTTTATGTGGCCCATTGATCCCCATGTTATCCCTGAGATGAGCGCTTTTATCCGGCTGAGTAAGGATGTGTATTCAGTTAAGACTATGTGCACCAGCTCACGTTTGTGAGAGTTCTTTCACTACTGTACCCTGGGTTCGAGACCGGCTTTCGCCTGGCCGGAACTCTAGGGTCCTGTAGGGCACAATATAATGGCGGAGAAGGATTCATTTGGGCGAAAATGCAGTTAAGCATTCTGTCGTATGTCGACACTTTAGTCTCACTGGAAGGGTATGTAGAGGAGTGCAGTAAGTTAGACATGAAATTCAGCATTCTAAGATTAAAGCAGTTGGGGAGGAACCCAAGGGTAGGGAATAAGAAACTGGAACGTGGGATCATTCATATTTCTGGAGGAGTTGCATTGTTCTGGGATGGTTAGTGCAAGTTAAATCAAATTAAGGTGTACAAGGTAAACGTACAGTAGCTAATTCGAAGTTGCAGTCAGCTGTGTTCTATGAGAAAGAAGATAGCTCCCTGTCAAAATTATTTTTAAATGGCTCTGCTTTAGCCCTACTTTACTGTACAGGAACTGGGTTATGTATGTTAGCTTATTCATAAGCTGGACATAACATGTATAGAAGCAATGTGAGTGATTGTTGATACAAACGCATGGAAGGAATGGTTAGAGGATACATACAATCGGAAGAAAAAGGCTGAGTTATGAGTGAAATCGCTTGAAGAAGCTGTGCATATTAACTGAACTTCGACGGTGGATACACGGAGAAGTTTGGGTGGGGGTGAATGGAGAAGGGTAGTAGTTGTATTATACAACATGTAAGGGAATATTTTAAGTCATTTCACGCAAATTTCGTATTAATTCTTTGTTGTTGTTTTTAATTACCGTTACACTACCCGTGTGTCGTTTTTAACTGTCAGGTTTTTTATTTATTTATTTCTTGTCTTAATGAATTTCCTTTTTAATCTTCTTTCCTTACAGTGTAATTTCATGTCTATGTAAAATTTATCATAATGTTTTTCTGTTATGGAATTGTTTGTTATATTTATATAGAGGTAGTAATGTAATTTATGTCTTAATTTTAAGTAATCATTGTCACTGGGATATCTCCCGACTGCAAAGTATTTGTTAAAAATAATAATAATTATCAACCTAGGAAAATGTTGCACTCAACTATGGTGTGTAAAAGACTCAAAGGGAAAGCTAGACAATGACTGTTAGATTCAGCCTTTGATTATTACAAAGGAAGAGGTGTAGAATTAGACAATGTCACAAGGCTGGTTGCATATAGAAGATTGTAGGGTTGTAGTTTAATAACCGAGGCCGGTAGATGAAACACTGAAAGATATAATAATCAATAATGTAGATGTATGTATAAAGAGGAATAAATCTAAACCTCGAGACACTAGTCATATCAATGATTAGAATAAAATCTAGTCTTTATGGATAAATTCATAACGAAAGATATAGAGTAGTACAAAAGAACTTTATTAATCTACAATTTGACCACGGCTGAAATACACGCAGGACATTCATAAAAGCCACACAAGAAACGCACGATGGCACCTTGTGACCACTTCTGTTTTAGTCTTTGAGTTCCGCTTTATTCAAAACTTATGATTAGAGAAAAGAGGGGCAGCGATCTTACCCCTTGGTAAGAAACCATTTGGGGATTTCTTCTCATTACTGTAGGTAAACGGCAGTTACCAAGCGCGAAGACTATGCTGCTCCATACTTACACCATTTCTGTTAAACTGAGAGAGGTCTGTGTGTTGCACTCGGTTGATACTAGTATAACAATCTTGGAGAGGTGGAGGTTCGAACTCTTGTTTTATCCCTGTAGGATAGGCAGGAGGTTGCTGTTGAGACACAAAGTGATTGTTGTTCAGAGTGTAGCCCGTGGCACTGTTGCTGTTCCCGGTACAAGGCTTGCCGTCTCGTACCAAGACTGGTACCGAGATTCTTCGGGGCATCATACACTTGCTACTTCCACCCACGGTGCTCTCCAGCAAGTGGCGTTGTCGCTTGTTCTTGTACCGCCGGTTCTGGAACCAAATCTTCACCTGGGTCGAGGTTAACTTGAGAGCATTCGCCAAATGCTCGCGTTCTGGCGCTGACAGGTAACGTTGCTGCTTAAACCGACGCTCCAGCTCGTGAACCTGCGCCTGAAATGAAAAAGAAAATAACATTAAAAGTAGTCTATCCTTATCAGAATATATGAAGGAATGTCATAATTCTGAAATAGTGTTAATATTCAAAGAAGGGAATGACTGGGATGAAGAAAGTCAGTTTGGAGCAGCCGCCACAGATATGAGGGCGTGTATTAAGACGAACACAAAACACCAATCCCAGAGCCAGAACAATTAACCATACGCGGCTAAATTCCCCACCCCGACTGGGAATCGAACCGGTGGCCCCTCTGAACCGAACGCCGCTACACTGAGCCAAGGAGCCGGACTGTGTTGTTCATTAACTTCTTCTTTCTTGATCTGTTTACCTTTCAGGGTTGCTTTTTCCCTCGGATTCAGCGAGGGATCCCACCTCTACCACCTCAAGAGTAGTGTCCTGGAGCGTGAGACTTTGAGTCGGGGAATACAACCGTGAAGGAGAACCAGTATCTCGCCCAGGCAGCCTCACATGCTATGCTGAATAGGGGCCTTGTGGGGGGAGGGGAGTTGAGATGGGAAGATTGAAAGGGATGGAAAAGGAACAGGAAAGGAAGTGGCCGTGGCCTTAAGTTAGGTACCATCCCGGTACTTGCCTGCAGGAGAAATGGGAAACTACGGAAAACCACTTCCAGAATGGCTGAGGAGGGAATCGAACGCACCTCTACTCAGTTGATCTCCCGAGGCCGATTGGACCCCGTTCCAGCACTCGTTCCACTTTTCAAGTTTCGTGGCAGAGCCGGGAATCGAACCCGAGCCTTCGTGGGTGGCAGCTAATCACGGTAACCATTACATCACAGAGGCGGACTTGTTCATTAACTAACAAACAGAAATTTCCTCTACCCAAATCATGTAGTCCTACAGATAATTTCAAATGCTCGGTAGGCCTATATAGTATCCTATGTATATCTCGCAGCCGGACTAAGTAGCTTAGACGGTTGAGACACTGGCTTTCTGAACCGAACATGGGAGGTTCGATCCAGGCTCAGCCATTTGGTGCTCGAAGGAGCTCAAATACGACAGCCTTGTGTCGGTAAATTTACTGGCACGTAAAAGAACTTCTGCAGGACATAATTTCGGCACTTCGGCAACTTCTAAAACCGTAAGAATAGTTAGTGGGACGTAAAACCAATAACATTATTATAGCATCTCTGATACCGACCTACACTTTCGATAGTAAATAAATATCCTTGGTTGAGCGCTTTGAAGTGATTTTGAGTTGAATCCAATGTTGTACTCCAAATTGACAACGTCATACAAAGTGTATCCGTGATGATGGAGGACTGCAAATGGTTCGATTTGAGGTAAGGAAACGATCGAGTCAAGAGTTAAGCAAAATTCTACTCATTTAAGTCCGTTTACCTGCACAAGTTTAACAAGCTGTTCCATTTACAACAAATGTTCGAAATGGCGTCCCTCTGCGTCATTGCAGGCATGGCATTAATTTCTGTCGTACCCGTTCGAACATCCCCGGTGTCGTTTGAACAGCGTCGCAGGCAGCGAGAATTCTTGCCAGTCTCGACAGGCGTCTCATACACAAGGCTTTTCATATCGCTCTACAATAAGAAATCATGTGGGGTGAGATCGGACACCCCGGCGTCTGTTAAGAACGGACGAACATTAAACAACTTGGATTATTAATAAATTTTGGCTCGAACGTTTCCGGAATACGGTTCCTTATGTGAAACTGATCCATTAGCGGTGCTCCATCAACCCTGAACGTTTGTAACATCATCATGGATACACCCCGTATATTGAATTGTAGACTGTTGTTTGTGACTCAATGTGAATTTAGTAACCGTCCAAAAAACTAGAAACTTTTGCTATACAAACGAAAAAATAATCACGGCAATATAATGTATTAAACAATTCTTCAGTGCACTCACTGAATTATGCATTAGATTTCCACTTCGGATCCCGGTTATGTGCTTGTACACGCACAGTAGAAAAGTCGTGAACTGTGGTCTTTAAGAAGCACCAATTGGATATATATTTTTCGTGGAACTATCAGTTCGAGTGTTGTTCAAGTTAGGATTTTATTGTACTATCGTTCTTTACATATTTTTTTAGAATTCAGTTTAACGTCCAGGTTTGGTTTCTCTCCTGGACTCAGCGAGTGATCCCTCCTCTATCACCGCGGATTAAGAAAGAAAGGAACATTAACGTACTTTGTAGTCGCAGCCGCAGTAATGTCCACCTCTGTCGTGTAGTGGTTAGTGTGATTAGCTGCTACTTCCAGAGGCCCGAGTACGATTCCCGGCTCTGCCACGAAATTTGAAAAGTGGTATAAGAGCTGGATCGGGGTCCACTCAGCCTCGGCAGGTCATCTGAGTAGAGGGGGCTTGATTCCCACCTCAGCCATCCTGGAAGTGGTTATGTGTGCTTTCCCACTTCTCCTCCAGGCAAATTAAGGGACGGTACCTAACTTAAATGCCTTTGCTGGCAGGACCTAGTGTTTACAGTGCACTATGTCTTCTGGTATAGGCTAGAGCAATTTTGTTACTTTCATATATCTGTCTCTGTCTTAACCTTGGCTTTGACAATACGTATGAAAGTGACCGAGGTATGAGCGATTCTAGTTATGCCAATCCTTATGCAGCCAGTACCTACTATGAATGGTGTGAAAATGTTGCTCATAGGGTCGGTTGGTGTATGCATTTCAGTGGGCTTGGCAGACTGATATGTAATAGCAACTCTGGCTCGGTGAGGAAAGCAACGGGAAACTACCTCACTCCTCATTTCCCTAGTAAGCCTCTTCAGTGATGCCTAGGCCATGGCAGAGCTGATGGCAGAGCTGTTAAGGATCCCACCAGCGGCATCGCTGACGGACTGAACATACATACACTGACTGACAGAGCAAATGCAACACCAAGAAGGAGTGGTTCGAAAGGGATGAAAGTTGGGGAAAAAACAGAGACGGCACGGACGAATAATTGATGTTTATTTCAAACCGATATGCAGGTTACACAATGCGCACGGCATCGACTCAGTAGGATGTAGGACCACCGCGAGCGGCGATGCACGCAGAAATACGTCGAGGTACAGAGTCAATAAGAGTGCGGATGGTGTCCTGAGGGATGGTTCTCCATTCTCTGTCAACCATTTGCCACAGCTGGTCGTCCGTCCGAGGCTGGGGCAGAGTTTGCAAACGGCGTCCAATGAGATCCCACACGTGTTCGATTGGTGAGAGATCCGGAGAGTACGCTGGCCACGGAAGCATCTGTACACCTCGTAGAGCTTGTTGGGAGATGCGAGCAGTGTGTGGGCGGGCATTATCCTGCTGAAACAGAGCATTGGGCAGCCCCTGAAGGTACGGGAGTGCCACCGGCCGCAGCACATGCTGTACGTAGCGGTGGGCATATAACATGCCTTGAATACGCACTAGAGGTGACGTGGAATCATACGCAATAGCGCCCCAAACCATGATGCCGCGTTGTCTAGTGGTAGGGCGCTCCACAGTTACTGCCGGATTTGACCTTTCTCCACGCCGACGCCACACTCGTCTGCGGTGACTATCACTGACAGAACAGAAGCGTGACTCATCGGAGAACACGACGTTCCGCCATTCCCTCATCCAAGTCGCTCTAGCCCGGCACCATGCCAGGCGTGCACGTCTATGCTGTGGAGTCAATGGTAGTCTTCTGAGCGGACGCCGGGACTGCAGGCCTCCTTCAACCAATCGACGGGAAATTGTTCTGGTCGATATTGGAACAGCCAGGGTGTCTTGCACATGCTGAAGAATGGCGGTTGACGTGGCGTGCGGGGCTGCCACCGCTTGGCGGCGGATGCGCCGATCCTCGCGTGCTGACGTCACTCGGGCTGCGCCTGGACCCCTCGCACGTGCCACATGTCCCTGCGCCAACCATCTTCGCCACAGGCGCTGCACCGTGGACACATCCCTATGGGTATCGGCTGCGACTTGACGAAGCGACCAACCTGGCCTTCTCAGCCCGATCACCATACCCCTCGTAAAGTCGTCTGTCTGCTGGAAATGCCTCCGTTGACGGCGGCCTGGCATTCTTAGCTATACACGTGTCCTGTGGCACACTACAACACGTTCTACAATGACTGTCGGCTGAGAAATCACGGTACGAAGTGGGCCATTCGCCAACGCCGTGTCCCATTTATCGTTCGCTACGTGCGCAGCACAGCGGCGCATTTCACATCATGAGCATACCTCAGTGACGTCAGTCTACCCTGCAATTGGCATAAAGTTCTGACCACTCCTTCTTGGTGTTGCATTTGCTCTGTCAGTCAGTGTACGTAACTTAAGGCCACGGCCGCTTTCTTCCCTTTTCCTTGTCTATCCCTTCATATTCTCCCCCACCACCACAAAACGCCTTGTTCAGTATAGCAGGTGAGGACGCCTGGGCGAAGTATTGGCCTTTCTCCCAGTTTTAACCCTACGACCCAAAGTCTCACGCTCCAGGACATTGCCCTTGAGGCTGTAGAGGTCGCTGAGTCCGAGGAAAAAAACAACCCTGGATTTTTAATCGGATATGGAGTGATAGGGAAAAATAATTTTCTGAATAACGACCTTAGATATTTTACCGTTACATACAAGCAACGTAGCTTAAAAACTCAGCATCTTTCTTTTCTCATATCGTACATTAGAATTCTTTTTAATTAGATATAATTTAAAATCAGTACATGGATTGGAGTTTAAGGAGACCAAACCTTGGCGCATATATTCTCAGATACTTCTATCTCTGATTGTTTTGCCTGAAACTGTTTCCAACATTTTGTTTTGTTCCTTTTCAGGCTGAAAATAGTGGAGAAATAATATTGAGTTTCCTGATTAATGAATTATGGAACGAATCCAGCTACTTTAATTCTAAAGGTTTCTCTGGTTGACATTTATCCGGAACTATATCCACATATTTTTTGAATGTATAACATAACGTAATGGAGAACAAAGAAAAACTTCTCTTCTCGTACCAAAGTTACCATGCAGGGCCATGAACACTGATATCTCCTGTTTGACTGACGGATATACTTCACTAATCTTATATCCAAAATCAATTTACCTGTGAAAATAGCACCCGAGGCTTCCTCTTGACACGTTGTCTATGGTTTCCTGGTCCTCTACGAAGATCCGCCTTCGCTGTGCCGTTTTGACCTCCTGGAACAATTATTGTAGGTATTGAGAATGATGCCATGCAAATGGTCCTTTAATACATGCTTAACAGAAATTAAGACATCGTTGTAAATCAATCAGTGTAAATTACAAGTGAGATACTTTTTTCAACATACATTCATTTATACAAGCTCCAATTCTAAAACCAAGTTAGGGTCTACCAGATGGTGGCTTATTGCTGAGTTCTGATTTATTTTGACACGTAAAGAGGGAATGTGTACCGGAGATCTTTTACATGTCGATATCGTATGGCAATAGGATGCAGAAAGGTCCTCTTTCCGCTCGTCGAAAATCCCACTGACTCTGTCGGATCCACAGGCCGACACTCTTCCACTGATCCCCATTTACAATGAGGTGATGTATGTAGCAATATACTGGAATATTTAGTGAAAACAGCTTAATACTAACTAAAATGAAACTTCGGAAATCAGATATATGTAAACCAACGTGAAAAAGAAATTCGCAAATTGGCATTGCAAAATCAATATTATTAATGTACCGGGCGGTACACCTCCACGCCGCTAATTCAAACAATGCGCCAGTTGAGACTCCTCTACGGGAGAAAGCCTGAACTTTAACAACCATATTAATTCTAAGGTTTCTCAAAAGATGTCTCTACTGTACATTTTGAAGTGTTCTGAACTATGTCTATTTCGATTCGCGTTTGTTTGCTCCATAGCAAGAACTTTGAACATTCTCTAACAGATGTCTCTACCAAAACTGATAACGCTCTCTGGTGTAAGGGAATGAACCGTCCGGAAGATATTTAACATTCATAAGTTTTGTTTTTGCTAAATTTTGCTCTGTGGTTTGAGAGTTGGCAATATAATCCTTTCTTTCCGCCTATTTTGAATGTATCCAATCATGTATTTCTGTAATTAATTTCCCACCAATTAGGTGTTTCTTCTTCGTCTGGTGCATGGGTTTTGCTATTATCCAATAACATTTTGTGGGCGGGTTGTAATCATTCATGAAACGTCTCTAATTTTCCGCGAGGGTATATAAACTGCTGATTTTCTGGTCTCGGGGCCACTTCATCGACATCTTGCTTAGTGTGTGATTATGTAGCAGGGGGGCGGGAAGCGCCTCTTTCTTCGAGCAGCAGTTCGCCTACAAGGTAATGGCCATTAATAACTTTATTTCTTGCTAGCTCAGCAGTTTAACCCTCGGGGCAGGTTCGAAATCTTTTCTCATGTAACCTATCTTTAAAATGTAATAGATATTTGGTGATATTTTGGCTCTTTAACTATAAATTGAGATAGAGAGTGCCTAACCCTCTCGAGCTCCCACTCATATTGTTTTGAGGTGACTACGTTTCCATTACCTAATTTCTTCTCTTCTTAATGTAAATAAGTTTTCTTATCGTGTCACCTCCTTAGTATGGGATTAGCCCTTGCATAAACGGCCTAGTGCCAAGTAGGTTTTAACAGTGCATTAGGAGTGCAAGCTACGCCTCCATTAAACTCAGAATGTTGGGCCATGTAATTGTCCTGTTTCTTTATTGAATGGGCCTCAGTAGGTTTGGGTATTTTACCCCTGTTCTAGTGTGCCTGAAGGGCAGATTGAAAGTGGAGTTTGGTGTGGCCTTTGTATAGGCTTGAATTTTGAGAGCGAATTCGCTCTTTCTTAAAAGCGGATTTTCTGCGTGCCTCAAGGAGGCTTAACTGGGTAATTGGGAGCAAGTGCTCCTTGGCATGATTGGGGTTTTCTGCCCCTTTGTTCAACCTTGTACATAGGTAAAGTTGGGCTCATTACTCAAGGATTGTAAGTCTGGGGCTCGAAGCCCAAATCCGGTAATAAACTGTAATTGTACATTCTTAACTTGTTGATATACAACTGAGTTCCTGTTATACTTGTTATTTCTTGATCTTGAAAAAGAAAATATAACCTTTGTTAAAGTTTTAAATTAACTTTAATTTCGTAGTTGAGACCTATTCCAACCCAGCACCTCCTTTCACCTCTAACTACCACGGATAACTCCGTAACAATTAACATTTAAGGCTATTTGATTAAGCTGTTCACATATTCTAACTAATGGCGACTTTCTTTGACTAACGGATATTGGAACGTCCACAGTAGAATGGTTGCCGTGTCCTCAAATTAGTTAACTTTGCACTGAAGTACACCCTAGGAAGTAAATCGCTTTCATTTATTATTTTACACAGAAATACTTGCTGATTAACTTCTCTTCGATTAATAAGAGTGAAGAATTTAAATTCCTGCAGTACAGTAAGTCTTTATAAGAGACTCTTTCCTTTAGAGCCGACATTTTATGACTTTCATAGCAGAGAATTCTAAGAAATTTATTCTGGAAGCTTTTTAAAATCATTTTTGTAAGATTGGTAACACGGATTCTACACAACGCAACCATATTCAAATTTGCTTCGAACAAATGCAAATGTTTAATGTGGTCAAAGTACATATGCTTTTCAGCTCTATAGATTTCCTTATTATGTAACCTAAGGACTTGTATCTTTCAATAACAACCTTTGGAATATGCGGAATATGCGTTTCGAAAGACATTGTACTGTGCATTATGAACCTTAGATCCTTTACTCCACCGAGCTCGATAGCTGCAGTCGCTGAAGTGCGGCCAGTATCTAGTATTTGGGAAATAGTGTGTTCGAACCCCACTGATGGCAGGCCTGAAGATGGTTTTTCGTGGTTTCCAACTTTCACACCAGCAAATGCTGAGGCTGTGTACGTTAATTAAGGCCATGGACGCTTCCTTCCCACTCCTAGCCCTTTCCTGTCCCATCGTCACCATATGACCTATATGTGTCGGTGCGACGTAAAGCAACTTGGAAAAAAAAATCCTTTACTGAGTTTGTCTTCTATAGGGTTATACTGTATTATTCATTTCATAATCAAATACATTTTCAGTGTTTTTCCTGGAAAATGTTGTAAGCCCCTACTTAAGCATTTATATTTATATTGGTAGGCCATGGCCCTTCGGGGCTGTTGCGCCATGAGAGTTGTTTTTTTAATTTATATTATTAGGCTAAGTTCTATATAAAAGGTGTACATAAAAATTGCATAACATGAAATGAAATGAAATGTCGTATGGCTTTTAGTGCCGGGATATCCCAGGACGGGTTCGGCTCGCCAGGTGCAGGTCTTTCCATTTGACTCCCGTAGGCGACCTGCGCGTCGTGATTAGGATGAAATGATGATGAAGACAACACATACACCCAGCCCCCGTGCCGTTGGAATTAACCAATTAAGGTTAAAATCCCCGACCCGGCCGGGAATCGAATCCGGGACCCTCTGAACCGAAGGCCAGTACGCTGACCGTTCAGCCAACGAGTCGGACATTGCATAGCATAATAGTTAACCAGTCTTTTATACCTGTTACATATTTACCGCATGAGCTATAACAATGGAGAATTCAGATACTTAATTCAAGTATATCATCGACGAGCATCTTTGATGTGGTAAAATTGTTCAATCATCGTTACGAACTGGCAGCCTACTTGGTGGCCATGATCTTTAGGGAGCCAATCTATATGGTCTGATATCGCGGTTATCTGGTTCAAATCCCGTTGGTAGAATATGTTCACATTCAAACTGTTGGCCGGTAGGCTAGAAGTGATGGTAGGCCCTACACAGTATCTTATGACTAGATTGCGTGCCAAAAACTTAGATTCATTTCAAAACATTTCCTCTGTACTCATATGGACTGAGGGCCTATGACGCCGTTGTTGGTGATTCGTCCGTCGGATGGAGACTTTAAGCCTTGAGCAGACCCCTTGGTGTTATTCGACATGAGTAAAGTCGACTATGTTCCGACACTGGGCTTCACCCTCTCCCAACCGCATTGTAGTAGTAGTAGCACCACGCGTCACAAGGGATTCGCGGGCGGAGCCCGGATCCGTTTGTGCCATTTTAGCCCTTCGACCCGAAGGTCTTGAGTGCTGCTTTCGACAATTTGAGGGTAAGATACAGAACTATTGTGGGGATGGTGGTTTCCTAAAATGAGAATCTGAACTGACCAGGATATGGCCTGCCCCCGGAGGGTGGTGAAAAAGGAGGCCTGGGCTCAGATATGAGTCCAGGGAGTTCTTAGTTTCCCTTATAGGGAGTGAAAAGGGTTAGATCATAGTGGCACAGGGCCAGTGAGTAACAGAGTTGGGGGATGGTCACCCATCCAAGGAGTGGCCACTCCCAATGTTGCTTAACTGTCAGGAGTTGCTTGTAATTTGGGTTGCAGATAGGCGAGTAAAAAATTTGAGAGGAAAGTGGGCAAGGCATGTTCTTGGCGTGGTTGTTTCCTGGTTGGCTGGTTACTGGATTAAAATTTGTCGAGAGGGCATGGCGGGTACTTGGTGTAGGGGTTGAGGAGTTAGTACTTGGAGGAGTAGCTGGAGGAGGGTGGAAGTGTCGATGTTGGGTTGGAAAGATGGTGGTGAGGGATAATTGATTGGTGGGGGACGAAAGTTAGGCGGATTTAGGTGTCCTGACATTTTGTAGCGAGTCCTAATTGCCCGTTTGATGAACGGGCATCCAGGATACGAAGCGGCGTGCTTACCTAGGCAATTAGCACATTTCGCCTGGGCCCGAGGAATCTTGCAGTCTGGGTGACGGTGAGGACCTCCGCACCGATTACAGCGGGTAGCATCATAGCATGAGTCTGCTGTGTGATGTAACTTGAGGCAATTGTAGCATTGGACTGTTAAGGAGGTTTGGTGGCGGAGGGGGGTTCGAGGTTTGGTAGTTGATTTGGAGCGAGTAGTGTGATTTAGGACAGGTTTCCTGTGTTTACTGCGGGTCTGGTTTGAGGTTCGGTTTGGTGTAGGACCATTGAGCAGAGAGGTTTGAGCAGACGTCGGGTTGGTGGTGGGATGAACGGTGGTTGGTGACGGGGAGGTGGAGGGGGGGGGGGGGGAGAGGGCTAGGTTCGGTTTAGATTACCTGATTGCGAGTGAAGTTAGGTTTGGTTTGACTTTAACTGGACCTTTTATTTATGCAGGTGGTTTGGGTAAATGCATCAGAGGTAGGGCGAGGACTCGAGGTGGATCTGACCGGGTTGACAAGAATTGGGGGTGGGATGTCAGTACCTTGCAGCATACTGAGGATAGCGGCGATAGATTTGTTGTTGGAGGGGGTAATTATGAGGTGATTGTTATGGGTCTCTTCGATAACAGAGATGTGTCGGTTGATGACGGGTTCAATGGCTTGGATAACTGTTCGGCGGGTGAGCGGAATGGGTCCAGGTCTAGTGAGTGGGATGATCAGAAAGTTGCACTTGGCAGTGGTTGGAAATGGGTTGTTGTTTTTGTAGTAGTAGTAGGGTTGTTCAAACGGGTGTTCTTCTTGATCGTGCGATTCTTCGGTGACGTCAGATGCTTCATTGCCGTCTTCTTCTGATTCTTCTTCTGCTTCGCGGACTTCGTCAGTTGGAGCTTGGAGTTCATTGAGGGTTTCGGGCATTTCATTGGAGGGGGCGGAGGTGATACCCTTGCAGGTAAGAAGGTCAGAAAGTATGTCTATGTCGTTTTGATGGTTAGGGAGAATGAAGGTCGTATGGTGTTCGTCTTCCTCTACCAGGTGAATAAGCTGGGTCGAGGTGAGTAGGGCAGAAGCAATTTCTTGCCGATGCAGTTTTAATCGGGCAGGAGAGTTATCTTTGAGAGGAAAGACAACTATGTAATTATCAGTGAAGGAGGGGGGGGGGATTTGTTGAAGTGGATATTTAATGGTGTATTAGAAAGACTTTCACGAGACGAACCAATCATGCTCTTGGACACTCCCGATACTAGAATCCATACGATGAATAAAACCGAACTGGCGGTGGTTGTTAATGTGATTGTTTTCATCAGGTGCAACATCGCGTTGTAAATATCCGAGGCGGGTTGAGTGGCTCAGTCGGCTGAGTCGCTGGCCTTCTGACCCCAACTTGGCAGGTTCGATGCTGGCTCCGTCCGGTGGTATTTGAAGGTGCTATAATACGTCAGCTTCGTGCCTGTAGATCTATTGGCACGTAAAAAAACTCCTGTGGGACTAAATTCGGGCACCTAGACGTTTCCGAAAGAGCGAAAAAAGTAGTTAGTGGGACGTGAAGCCAATAACATTAAAAATATTTAATATCTGCTACTGACAAGGAAGATCAAAATGAGAAGAAAAAAACGTGAAGGACTGAGTGGCTTAAGCCGGGGGCAACCAAACCTGCCTGGCGCCTCAAGTCATAATGGAACTACATCCTACGAACTAGCCATCACGGCTACACCGTTCATGCTTGGTAGAGACAGAAAGAAAGATGTATACCTAACTTACAAGTTTTGAGAGGGCACGCCTGACTGGTCAAATTGAATTTACTCTTTCTCAAAACTGAAATATTATTTCTTCCAAATTATAATACAACTAGCAAGATACCCGTGCTTCGCTACGGTATTTTACTGAAATTTTTAATTGAATGCTTATTGTTTTAGATATATAATCCGCCGAAATTCGCGATCTGACTCGTTTTCAGCGAGAATCCACCAAAATTCCCGATCTGACTCGTTTTCTATTAGAATACGGCACGTTTCCTCCCATTTTTCAATCTTCCTTTCCAACAATCGATTTCGTACTTCCCGGGCTAGGCTCAGGTATTCCTCCCGGTCAGCTGGGTCCGTAAATCTTTGCCATCTTTTCCTATAATCATTTTTAATATGGATAAAATCCTTCAGGAGATCCGGCATGGTGTCATATTGGGTGCCTTGGCGGCACTGAACCCGCGGCCGGACTGCATTCTTAGTCATTACCGGTCCAAGAGCCGTTTCCAGCGCGGTCCGCACATTTGACGACGGTCCGGAACATTATTATTATTATTATTATTATTATTATTATTATTATTATTATTATTATTATTATTATTATTATTATTATTACTATTATATGTTGCTGGGATGAATGATGACAGGGAAAACCGGAGTATCCGGAGAAAAACCTGTCCCGCCTCCGTTTTGTGCAGCACGAATATCACATGGAGTGACCGGGATTTGAACCACGGAACCCAGCTGTGAGAGGCCGGCGCGTTGCCGCCTGAGCAACGGAGGATCCTTATAAGTACATTAAGAGCATTAAAATCAATTGGTCTCACCTTCTTTTACACCCCACCGCCGTTAAGTTTATTTACCGCCACCCCCCCCCCCCCCGCAAAAAATTAAAAGAAGGCGTGTTTCTGTATGTTTAAAGGAGATTCCAAACACCAATGTTCATGTCTATTACCTTCAGTTTTGAGATATAAGTATCCCTATAAAAATAATGTACTTTTTTCACTTCATTTCACACTATTTCCCCCCACCCCTAAGTGAATTTTCCCGAAAAAAATACTTGTTTCTTTAATAGTAAAGGATCTTCTAAATACCAATTATCACGACTCTAACTTCTTCAGTTTTTGAATTATGTGTCCTCATGAAAGGATTTCAACTCCTTTACACTCCCGCCCCCCAAGATGGTTTCCCCCCCAAAACGCGTTTTTCTTTGTTTTTAAAGGAGATCCAAATACGAATTTTCACATCTGTAACAACTTTAGTTTTTATTAGATGTATGTATTCTCATACAATTAAGTCAATTAATTTTTCAATTCTTCCACCCCCCCCCCTTCATTGGATTTTCCAAGAATACGTGTTTCTTTACTTTTAAAGCAGATTGCAAATATCAAATTTCACGTCTGTAACATCTTCATTTTTGAGATATCAGTAGGCTAATTAAAATAATTCAACACCATTTTTAGAAACCTTTACACCCCCCCTCCACCCAAGTGGTATTTCCGAAAACTAAAAATGCACGTTTCTTTATGTTTAATAGAGATAAAAAAAATACCATTTTTCACTTCTGTAACATGTTAAGTTTTTTTAGACATACATTAAAAATTCTCATTTTAAAATTTCACCCCTTTTGAGTTCCCCTTAAATGGAGTTTCCAAAAACAAATCACCTATGTTTCTTTACATTTACAGGAGATTTCAAACACCCACTTTTTACGTCTGTAACATTTTACGTTTCCAAGATATTCTGGAGATATAGTCTTTCAAAAAATTCACCCCAATTTGTCACTTCTGTTTAACCGCCATTAATTGGATTTTCCAAAAACTAAAAAATACGTGTTTCTTTATTTTTAAAGAAGAACCCACACACAAATTTTCAGTTCGGTAATATCTTCCGTTTCTGAGATATATGTATCCTCATTAAAGGCATTCAGCCCATTTTTCACCCTTTTACACCCCTCCTATTGGGATTTACAGGAAACAAAAAAGTACGTGTTGCTTTATTTTTAGAGGAGAATCTAACTACCAATTTTTACATCTGTAGACACATTCATTTTAAAAAATTCCCCCCCTTTTCACCCCCCAATATTTGGATTTTCCAAAAAACGAAAATATACGTGTTTCTTTACTTTTAAAGTAGATCCCAAATACCAATTTTCAGGTCTGTAATATCTTCAGGTTCTGAAATATAAGTAGCCTCATTAAAGGCATTCAACCAATTATTCACCCTTTTACACCCTTCCTATTGGGATTTTCCGAAAACAAAAGAATACGTGTTCCTTTATTTTTAAAGGAGATTCTAAATTCCAATTTTTATATCTATAAACTTTAACAGTTTTGAGATAAAGATATACTCATTTTAAAAAATCACCCCCTTTTCACCCCCCCCCCCATTAATTGAGTTTCCAAAAACAACAAAATAAGTCTTTCTTTATTTTTAAAGGAGATCCCAACTACCAATTTTCAGGTCTGTAATAACTTCAGGTTCTGAAATATAAGTAGACTCAGTAAAGGCATTCGACCCATTTTTCAACGTTTTCCACCCTTCCTATTGGGATTTTCCAAAAACAAAATATACGCGTTTCTTTATTTTTAAAGGAGATTCTAAATACCAATTTTCACATCTATAACCTTTAAAAGTTTTGAGATATAGATACACTTATTTTAAAATATTACCCCCTTTTCACCCCCCCCCCCTTAATTGGATTTTCCAGAAACAAAAAAATACGTGTTTCTTTATTTTTAAAGGAGATCCCAAACACCAATTTTCAGGTCTGTAATATCTTCAGTTTCTGAAATATAAGTAGCCTCATTAAAGGCATTCAACCCTTTCTTCATATAAGTAGCCTCATTAAAGGCATTCAACCCTTTCTTCACCCCTTCTCACCCCTCCTGTTGCGATTTTCCGAAAACAAAAAAATACATGTTTCTTTATTTTTAATGAAGATTCTAAATACCCATTTTTACATATGCAAACTTTAAAAGTTTGGAGATATAGATTCACTCATTTTAAAAATTCACCCCCTTTTCACCCTCGTATTAATTGGATTTTCCATAAACAAAAAATAGGTGTTTCTTTATTTTTAAAAGAGATCAAAAGTACCAATTTTCAGGTCTGTAATATCTTCAGTTTCTGAGATATAAGTACTGGTATCCTGATTAAAGGCATTCAACCTATTTTCCCCCATTTTCACCCTTTTTCACCCCTCCTATTGGGATTTTCTGAAAACAAAAAAACACGTGTTTCCTTATTTTTAAAGAAGATTCTAAATACCAATTTTTACATCTGTAAACTTTTAAAGTTTTGAGATATAGATACACTCATTTTAAAATTTCACCCCCCTTTTCACCCCCTTAGCGAAGGAATATCCAAAAATCCTCTCTTAGCGAGCACCTACATCTTAATATGAATATATCCCCAAAATTTCATTTCTTTACGTCCAGTAGTTTTGGCTCTGCGATGATGAATCAGTCAGTCAGTCAGTCAGGACAAGTTATTTTATATATATATAGATTATATAGAAGTACATGTGAATTGCCATTTGCATTCGGGATCCCTGAAGATGGTTTTCTGTGGTTTCCATTTTAACACCAAGCAAATGCTGGGACTGTGCCTCAATTAAGCCAGGACCGCTTCCTTCCCATTCCTAGCCCTTACCTATCCCACCGTCGCCATAAGACCCTTAACTATCTATCTATCTATCTATCTATCTATCTATCTATCTATCTATCTATCTATCTATCTATCTATCTATCTATCTATCTATCTATCTATCTGTACCGCTATGGCGTAAATAGCTTATAAACAACATACACAAATGCTATTTGTTTTACGTCGCACTGACAGAGTTCTTACAGTCGCAATGGGATAGGAGAGGGCAAAGACTGGGAAAAAAGGAGCGTACCCTTAATTAAGATTTAGTCGTAGCATTTACCTGGTGTGAAATTGCGAAACCATGAAAAAAACATATTCAGGGCTGCGGACAGTGGGGTTCGAACCGTCATCTCCCGAAAGCAAGCTTACAACTGCGCGACCCTAATCGCTGGGTCCTTATCGTTTTAATTCCCTGTAATTCGCCAAAGCAAAAACACGTAACAGAATAATATAATTCGTCAAGATATCTCGGAAGTTTTCAAATTAATTTTTTGTCGCGTTTATTGTTAATGAGAGAAAAAATCGTGCCTCACCCTATGTGCAAGAGTTGTTCTTACGTTCTCGCACAACCAGCGTCCAAACTCCCTTAAGCTGTACCGGTACTTAAAAGGGAAGGTGAAAAGTTAACAGCTATAGTAGTAGGAAAAGTGTTCACAATTTGCAACCAAGTGTGCGGGAAAAGAAGAAGAATACTTTCTTAGATTATGAAGTAGGAAAGTAGAACTCTGAAAATACAAGCGTGGTATGTCGCTGTTCAAGCATTTTTCATCTGCACAATTACCGTGTGAAAACTTTGGTGCATGTAGCTGCCAGCTTGTATTCGGGAGATATCGGGTTCGAACCTCATTGTTGGTAGCCCTGAAGAAGGTTTTCCTTGTTTATCCATGTTCATACGAGGCAAATGCTGAGGCTTTATAAGGCCACGGTCGTTTCCTTCCCGATCCTTCTTGTTCTTTCTTCTTTTTGTCATCAAACGGCAGGTTGTTTGGCAGCAGATCGCGATGTCTCTCTACTTTCAGCCTTCCTTCTGGTTGATGTGCCTTTGCTGGTGAGACCTAGTGTTTACAGTGCCCTACGTCTTCTGGTGTGGGCTATTGCAGCCAGTCCGTAATAAACGGTCTGAAAATGTCACTCATAGAGTCGGTTAGTGCATGCTTTTCAGTGGGCTTGGAAAACGGACATGTAACGGCAAATTTTGGGATCGACAAGAAAAGCAACGGGAAACCACCACATTCCTCATTCCGCTTTAGTGATGCCTAGGCCGTCTATGAGAGCTGATGGTGCAGCTGTTGAGGATCAAACCAGCCGAATACTCAACATACAACATACTTACTCCAATCTCGGCCTGGCTATGGTGTTCTTACCCTCAACTTATCCTGCGATGATTGCATTAATGAAACTATCATGTCATATCAGACGAGCTATCCAAATGGAGATTCTCCCTCTATTCTCCGTAGTACCTCACCCTGTCCTCCCGGGAAATCTTGAACATCCTGCGGTAACACCACATCCCGAATTCCCTCAGTCTCTTCCTTTCTGTCTCTCCAAGTGTCCAAGTGTCGCTTCCGTATATAATAACATATTCCAGACAAAAGGACTTACGAGATATTTCCGGAGGTGCATGTCTGTGTTGGTAGATGTAAAGAGGTTCCGTTTCTTGTTAAAAATGGTCTTGGTCTGGTCGATACCTATCCTAGCCCTTTCCTATCCCATCGTCGCCATAAGACCTATGTGTGTTGGCAAATTGTAAAAAGGAAGTGAGTTAGCAATTGAACTCACGCTCAGAGCAATCAATCAGTTATCACTGATCTGCTGTTAAGGCAGTCGCCCAGGCGACAAATTTCCGATCTGTTATTTACCCAAACAATTGCAAAGATTTTGGAAATATATTGAACATCTCCCTTGGTTATTCCAAACCCTAACTCCTCACCTACAAACGAATAATTATGTTCCCCAATTTGTTCACTTGAATTCCAACTTTATCTGCATATTGTGATCTTTCTTAGTAGAACAGCTCGTCTCCTTTCTTCCAAGTCTTTCCAGACCAAACTTTGCAATATTTGGATTTTTTCCAGTTCTCGAATCAAGTAATCCTGGTGAGGGTGCCATACACTAGAACCATACTCTACTTGTGGTCTTACCAGAGACTTAAATGTCCTCTTCTTTACATCCTTACAGTAACCCCTAAATACCCTCATAACTATGTGTAGATATCTCTTCCCTTTATTTACAAACCCATGCTTACAACTAAGATAAATTTTGTGTAGAACGGTGTTGAGTTTGTTTCGATGATTAAAGTAAGTATTTAAGAAAATTAACTCCATAAGGAATAGTCTATGTCCATGAAAGGAACGTTCAGAAAAAATTAGTTGGGATGTGTTCCGTAATTTTGTTCCAGAAATCTGGCCAGTTTATACTTGAGAGAGGAAGTAAATCCATGACGCGATGCCTCAGTACCTAACATGGACAGCTGCAATAACAAGCAGTAATTGAATTCCATCATGTTATATGTTTATAGAAACAGTAAATAACGTTTATGAGGGTAATTCTTGTATTTGACATCTTATTAATTAACCAATAACATAAATCTAATGTTTTATGCGTTGATTAATTTCGTGTGGTCGCATCCATTCGATCAATCTTGGTCATCACGTTGACTCACTTCCCGGATGACCCAAGTGGTATAACGACAGTTCCATATAACGCAGGCGCCAGACCATGAGCCATGTGCTGACACCTCGGCTGACCGATGGACTGAATAACCTACAGTAGCGGGAGGAATTAACTGCGTAGGCTCTGTGTTGTCCTGAGGAAGTTACTATGGACTAATATTCCTCCTGTGGGTGTGGGCTTGGAATACAGTATAATTCATGATATCTTCTGCTTGTCTTAAGAGGCAATTAAACGCGGGAAAATGAGCAACACAGGGCAGCTACTATCGGATATTTTATTATGGACACTCCAGTTTAGACTTAATTACTAATGATCCAATATACCTTTTGCAGAATGAGTTATACCAATATTTTCCCTTTTCAAATATGGATGGTGTAGGGGGCGACGCATCCGCCTGTCACCCGGAGGCCCCGGGTTCGATTCCCGGCTGGGTCAGATGAGGAAAGCAACGGGAAACTACCTCACTGCTCATTTCCCTAGTATGCCTATTCAGTGACACCTAGGCTATCTATAACAGCTGTTGGTGGAGCTGTAGAGGATCAAATTAGCCTTTGGGCTGAATACCTAACATACATTCGTAGTATAATACTCAAGTTACAATTCTTTTCAACCACCTCAAAGAATGTTTTTATCATTGTTATCACGCATACAGTGGTTGTAGTTTCTTACAATCACGACTAACTGCTTCAAAAACACAAGTTACCTGTTGTACGTTTATCCTGGGCTGACAAAAGGTTGCTTTAGGAAAATGATAAGAACTATACGACATATTCCAATGAAATACACGATGATCGACAAGTGAAGGATCAATGCATTCAGTGTGATCTTTAGTTGGAGTGGATGGCGTCATCTAGCGACAAGTGGGAGAAGGGAAATTGATGAGTGAATTGGCGGGCATACAGCAGCCGAGGCAGTGTAATTCGAGATAACGAAGCGATAGGACGTTCGCGGTGGTGTCAGACGATTCATAACGAAGCAGGTTACAATCTCAATTGAGCAATATCAGCAGTGGACAAGATAAATCAGTAAAATTTATGAGTGGAGAGAGAAAATTCACAATGTCTATGCATATGCAGCAGTGGGAATTAGAAGTGGGGGGGGGGGGCAAGAGTATATACAGACAACAAAACGTGGTGCCCGGGTTTGTTGGATAGAATGGGCGGGTGGGGTTGGACTTCACTGCGCAACGACTCCTGGGCGTAAACGTATTGTAGCTTACGTGACCTTAAGGTAAACTGAAATATTATAAGTGTGAAATTGAGTGAGGAGAGTAAATTCACAATGTCGAGGTATATGCGGATATAAGCGACGGACAACAAATAATAGATCACGTCGAATGATTGAGGAATATACGGTACTGGCAAAAGAAAATTGAAGCACCCCGAAGAAATGCTCGGTGTCAATGTAACTTGGTACAAGTACACGCCATCAATGGGTATGTAACTGATTAGACATGCAATTCTCTGTGGCAGGTAGAACGGCCACCAGAGTGCATTAGTGTTGTCCGTGTTTAGGGTTGTTACAGGGTGTATAAGGGGTGTCGGTGCATCAGATGTTGAATGATCACTGGGGAAGACACGGAGATGCTACGTTGTCAGCACCTGACAGAGTTTGAAAGTGGCCTCATTGTGGGTCTCCATTTAGCCGACTGGTCGAATCATGCAATATCCAGATTTGTGGGGCATTCGTATGTGACAGTAGCCCGATGTTGGACTGCGTGGGTAAGTGAGAGCGGGCATAGTTTCTTCAAGTCGACCACATCCGAACACCACACGGGAGGATCGCCGCATTGTGTACCAAGCACATCGTAACCCCTTCATATCTGCGTCTACCATCCGAGAACTAGTAAGGGACTCCGCAACATTCCGTGTCACCATTTGTCGGAGACTAGCAGCAAGCGGACGTAAACTTCCTTTAACCCCACAACTCAAACGGTTGCGTTTGGAGTAGTGCCGTGATCGGGATGCATGGACTGCTGATGAATGGCGTCGCATTGTATTCAGCGATTAATCACGGCTCTTCACTACCACGGATGACCATCGTCTGAGAGTATGGCGGTAACCTGGAGAGAAGTCCCATTCTTCCTATATTTCGGAAAGACGCAATAGTGTTACTCCTGGCGTCATGGTGTGGGGAGCCGTCGGGTACGATTTCAGGTCACGGCTGGTAGTGATTGGGGGAACACGGACGGCACAACAATACGTCAAGGACACCCTGCGACCTCATGTGTTACCTGTCACGCGACGGCATCGTGGTGCCATTTTTCAACAGGACAATGCTCGTCCACACACGGCACATGTCTCTATGAACTGTCTCTGTGATGTTTAAGTACTCCCGTAGCCAGCTAGATTCCCAGATCTGTCCCCGATAGAACATGTGTGGGACCAGCTCGGACGTCAACTCCGTCCCAGCGCCAGTATCCAGGATATCAAGGACCAGTTACAACAGTTGTGGGCCAGCATGTCTTTACGATACCCTTCCGAACCGAATCAGTTCATGCATCCAGTCCAGAGTGGTTGCAACGTTATATTGATAAGTGGGCTCGTCCAGAGAAGTTCTTTGTAAACTTGACTCGATTTTGTAATCACTGAAATAACATACAGTAGGCCTACACTCTCAACACGAGAAGTTACATTTCGTTTTCTCCACCCCTTCTGGGTGCTTCAATATATTTTGTCAGGCAGTGTATGATTAGCCGGCCCCGTGGTGTAGGGGTCGCGTGCCTGCATCTTCCCCGGAAGCCCCTGCTTCGATTCCCGGCCAGGTCAGGGATTTTTCTCTCGACCTGAGGTCCACTCAGCCTACGTGATTAGAATTGAGGAGCTATCTGACGGTGAAATTGCGTACCCGGTCTCGAAAGCCCAGAATAACGGCCGAGAGGATGCGTCGTGCTGACCATACGCTCCTCGTAATCTGCAGGCCTTCGGGCTGAACAGCGGTCGCTGGACAGGCCAAAGCCCTTTCAAGGGCGTTAAGTGCCATGGGGTTTGGTTTTTAGTGTATGATTAAGAATTACGTTGGCAATACAAATGGGGAAACTGAAATAACATCCCTCATTAAACAAAGGCTCCGTTATGAAACCATGAATTAGACAGGCATGGAGAAAAAATTAGCATTCCTTACCATACGTGTAATGGCTATCAAGTCCAGAGTACAACTTGGCCGTACGTAATCCTGACCCATTTCTAGGATACTCCAAAGGCTGAACTTGAAGAATCGGACCTTATCGACAAGATTGCAAACATACTTCTTTGCATTTTGATTCGAGGGCTGTCGACATCTTTTTGGATTGCTGTGCCTCTCTATTTCACTCGTCAATTAATGATACGCAAGTGCGAAAATTAACCTTGAAGGTTTAATAAAATAAAACATTTTATCTGAATTAAATCCACTTTATATTAACCAGTATAACAAGAAAAGCTGAGTTTTCAGCCAAGTTACACTAGCTTTCATCATCAGCTGCTGACCTTCACCTCTTTTGCCCTATTGAAATCCAACGAAACTTTTCAGAAAGTTCGGTTTTTTTATACTCGTTAATATAAAGTGGCTTTAAGGGTACTGATGGCTGAAATTTTCAAATTCTACAACTTTTTAGATATTGGCATGAAATTTTGTAGGCACATTAATTAAGTAAATATTACCTATTAGGTATATATGACGTTTCAAAGCTGTGGGTTGGTTCAATCTTCTCAATTATTATTATTTTTTGTTATATAGTCATGAGTTAATGAAAAACGTTCCCTTAGACACAATTGATAATGATATTTACATACATATAAAAACATAACTTACTTAAAACATGTATTTCTCCTCAAATGCGTATACGACTAGAAATTTTTAAATTTCTGATTTGCTAATTTCTATAGAAAAATAATATACTGTAGTAATCAAATGCATGCAACGTTGTTAGTTGAAGATATTACTATAACTCCAGAAAGTTTCATATCAATCAGACAAGAACTGCAGCACATGGAGTTTTCGCAAGAAGCAAAGCACTGAAAAAATGAAAGGTAATAAAATGGCATCTGAAGTTTTGAATGCACCTGCTAATTTTTTAAAGATTATGAGGTAAACAGTGGAACATCGTAAAGCGCTGACACCATACCACTATCATTTGTCAAACCTTGGATTCAAATTCAAACGGAAACGGCTAAATACTGGCAGAGACACTCACCCAGGAGCCATTCAAACGTCCGTACGGCCTTTAAAAATGACGGAACTTGAAATATTTTGCCATTTTCTGATAATAGAATAATTGGCGTTCATGTGCTGAGCAGATTTATATTCTAAAATCACTTATAAAAATAAGATCTATGAGAAATCAGAAGAGGACAATCATAACCTTCGTTGATTTCAAAAAGGCATATGATTCCATAGATCGTGGAGTGCTCATGAACGTTCTACAGGAGTTTGGAGTGGATGAGAAATCTCTGGCCATAATTCGGCAATCTCTTACAAACACTTTTTCTCAAGTTAAATTTATGGGCGAACTCTCAAATCCATTTGAGATAAAAACGGGTTTGAGGCAAGGAGACAGCCTTTCTCCACTACTCTTTAATTGCATTTTAGAAAAAGTTATTAGGGAATGGAGGCTGAGAATGACTGAAAATGGAATGAAGAATGGGGTAAAGATAGGTTGTGGAAAAAATGCGATGATGTTGGATTGCCTTGCCTTCGCAGACGATGTCGTTCTTATTACAGACAACCGTCAAACAGCCAAGAAACAAGTCGAAGAACTACAAAATGTTGCAGTCAAAACAGGGTTAAGAATCTCTTTCGAGAAAACAGCATTCATGGATTCTATAAAAAAAGGCGATACGGACAGACTTGTTACATTGTATGGGGATATCCAGCGTGTGCAAAAATTTAAATACCTGGGAGAAATACTCACCCCCAATGGAGATGAAAAGGAGGGATTAAAGGAGAGGGTGAGAAGGATGGAGCTGGCATTCAGACTATGTCATGACACCTATAAGTCCAAGTCTCTCTCAATTCAGGCCAAGTTAAAACATTACTGCACAGTGGTTAGAACAGAGTGCCTTTATGGAGCAGAAACGTTGACGAGGATGGCTGACCCAGTCCTTGAAAAAAGAGAAAGAAGATTCTTGCGAAAAATCTTAGGCCCTAGAAAGTCGACGAGTGACCCAAACACATTCCGGTTAAGATCGAATTTGGAGCTCTACAAGACAGTAGAAAGAATCACGACTGTGATGAGAAAAAGGAGACTGACGTTTTATGGACATATCAAAAGAATGAACCCTGAGAGATTGACCAACAGGATACTTCTTCTGCAGGAAAGGTGGAAAAAACAACCGGGATGGCTTACACACGTGCACAATGACTTGGCAGAAATAGGTATCAAGGAGGAGGATATAAAAGAAAGGACATCATTTAGGAAGAAGGTTGCGGGATTGAGGGATGCGTCTGAAGAGCAACATGCGAAGCCACGGAACATCTCGGTGGAAGAACGAGCAAGAAGAAGTCAAAGACTCAAGAATCTTTGGCGAGAGTGTAAAGAGAAGGGTATCAGTCTGCGTGACAGAAGGAAGATTGTGTAAACGTGGCCCACAGGTGGCCGTATCGATTAATAATAATAATAATAATAATAATAATAATAATAATAATAATAATTCCGAAAATCGATATTTTGTAAGGAAATCACGAAATTTTAGTCATCGGTACCTTTAATCCAGATATAATATTTATTAATTATTTATTTTAATAAATGACAATGAGCCACGAAAACCTACCTTCAATAACTTCGAAGGTATTTCTTGAATTGGAAGACAGAGGTTTTTCAAATTTTGCGGTTAGTAACTGACAGCTGTTTAGTACGGCCATTAATGACCATCAACTGATGTGCCTAATAAGAACACAAGATAGGGGAGCATTGCACTACCTGTCAAGAAAATTAGTTTACTTTCTGAAAAGAAAACACCTTAAATTTTACCTGTCATTCCTTACGTTGTCAAGACAATGTGAATGTAGTTTTTTTAAGCATTTTCGTTGTTCCAAATTTATCGAGGCATGTAAATGTGATGAGTGTAATCAGGCAGCACTAGATGAAACTTTCATAATAATGAAGTCACGTGGCCTCTGGAGAGATCTGGTTCAGGTCTTTTGAGTTGACGTCTGTGAGAATGGGGCTCTAACCATGATGAATTCTCATGCTGAAGACGAACGAACTCAGCCAGCCCCCGAACCAACGGAATTAACCAATGAAACTTAAAATCCCCGACCCGGTCGAGAATGGAACTCGGGACCCCTTGGATGACAGGCCAGCACGGTAAACATTTATCCATGGAGCCGGGAGCTGTCATGATAAAACTTCTGAAACCAAATCTCGACAATGAATCTCATAAATTTGCAGATGCTCATGACTTGGATGCCCCAGGTCTCTTAACTTGGGAACGTGGGTTGACGACCACGGGGCCCTCATCTGAGTCCTGACATTGCTTCCATTTACTTGTGTCAGGCTCCTCACTTTTATCTATCCTATCCAACCTCTCTTGGTCAACTCTTTGTTCTTTTCCGACCTCGACGGTATTAGAGCATTCGAAGCCTAGGAAGCCTTTCATTTTCACGCCCGCCGTAGTAGGCCTACTTGTGTTTCTTTGGCCGACACATTCACGTTTCGAAGTGTCGGGTCCCTTCCATTTTATCTCTCTGATTAGTTTTAATAGATGATGGTTACCAAGTTGCACTTCCTCTTAAAACAATAATCATCACCAATAATCACCACCTCATGACTTGGAAAATACGTTCGGTTGTTAAAACTGCGAGTGATATGAGCAATGATCAGGGTAAGTAATTTTAATTGATAATTACCGGCATTATGCTGTTGTTTGGGCCATCAGTCCATACACTGGCTTGATGCTGTTATCCATGCCACCTTATCCTGTGCTGAACTTTATACTTCTGCGTAACTATCTCATTCTACATCTCCTCTAATCTGCTTCTCATATTCATACCTTGGTCTACCTCTACAGTTCTTACCACCCACACTTCCCTCGAAAACGAAATTAACAAGCCCTGGGTGTCTTAAAATGTGTCCTATCATTCTATGTCTTCTCGTCAAATTTAGCTTAATTGATCTCCCCTCACCAATACAATTCAGTATTTCTTCATTCTTGAGTCGATCTATCCATCTCGCCTTCTCCATTCTTCTGTAACACCACATTTTAAAGCTTCTACTGATGAAGTTTTCGTCCATGTTTATACTTCCATAATGCCACGCTCCAGACGAAAGTCTTCGAAAACATCTTCAAAAACACCGGCACTATATTTATTGCATTTAAATTTGTCTAAAATAATTCCAAATCTATTTAAATATGGTTTACATGAGTAAAATAATTGTAAATCCTATGTATATGGGTTTGATTTTATTGCTTTTTATAGTTTTTGTTTTCTTACCTTTCAAAATCAACACGTACTGTCAATTTAATGTACAAGTTGACCCAAAAGTCCGTTAACATTTGACGGGGCAATACTTCACCGAATATTGGAGGTAGAGATGTAATAATTGACATGCATGATTGGCATGGCATGGAGTTTTATTAACACCAAAATAAAGTACACAAAATGACCAAAATGACCAACACATGGCGCTTCATACGATACACAAGCAATAATTAGCACAGCAATCGAGGTTTAGCAAAGATTATGTTCTTTATAACATATGCTCAGCATGTCGGCTGTCATTCATCAACAGTACCTGTAATTGAGGGACAATGTTGTGATCAACACTATACACCATATACATAGGTATGGTGAGAAATTACCGTCGGATGTTGTCTATTAGCATCGCAAACGAGGTCGGACCATCGCGGTAGACTTGCGACTTCTGGTAACCCCACAACCAATAATCACACGGATTGAGGTCGGGAAACCGCGAAGGCCAAGCACGGCGGAAGTGGCGGCTCAGTACGCGATCCTCACCAAACGATGTGCGCAAGAGATCTTTCACACGTGTAACAATATGGGGTGGAGCGCCATCCTGCATAAGCGTCGTACCTTCAAGCAGGTGTTTCTCAGCCAGGCTAGGGATGTTGAGATTCTGTTGGTGTCAATAAAATCCCATTTCATGCCAAGCATTTGTGGCCTTTTGTATCTGACGAGTTTCTGCCCAGCACCATTTGTTGGTGATTTTGTGTACTTTATTTCGATGTCAATAAAATCCCATGTCATGCCATCAAGTGCGTCAATTATTGTCTCGCTACATCCAATATTTCGTGAAACATTACCCCGTCAAACGTTAACAAACTTTTGTTCAGGTACTTCACGCAAGGGCATTACGAAGGCAGTGGCATAGCATAATGTTGAGACCTCTAGCGGACGTTCGTGAAACTACTTGCGACCGGCCACGGCCGACTTGATGCGTCGCTCTAGCTAAAGCAGCGAGGGATCCAATCGGACGTGGACCGGCAATGCTATTGTTACACCGTTACCTTAAGTCCACCTCCGTAGCGTAACGGTTAGTGGTATTAGCTGCCGTCCTCGGGGGCCCGGGTTCGATTCCCGGTACTGCCACAAATTTAAGAATGGCAGGAGGGCTGGTACGTGGTTGAAATGGTACATGCAGCTCACCTCCAATGGGGGTGTGCCTGAAAAGAGCTGCATCACCTCGGGATGAGGACACGAGTTTACTTTACCGTTACCTTTGCGATTACTAATTTCGTAGGCAACGGTTCTACTTCGCAGCCTTGTAAAGATCGTAAGCAACAAAGGGAGAATGGGGAGTATGGGCAATACATTTCAGTAGACATATTGTATGGTTCATGATGTCTGTTCCTGTAGCCACATCCTGGTTTGTGAACCATGGGCAAGTGTTGAGTTGAGTGCAGGCGCGCCGACTTCGGGTAATTATTGGGGCGTAGGGGCATGATTAACTTGAACACAGACATTTGAAATGATTTGAAATGAGGAACGTTCCTATATAATAACAATATCCACAAACAGAAAATAACAGAGCAATAATAGAACTTGTTTCTCAAGTACATTTTTGAACGAGTTTTATGTACGGAGTTTTCAGCAACATTCACGAGTAAATAGAAAAACATAACTTCATTCATAAAAATGTTGAAGGAATGTTTTATGTATGAAGCCATCAAAAATAATCACAAGTTAAAAAATTAGAACTTGTTTCATGAATGCATTTTCTTAATAAATGTTCTATTATTGTATACTATGCATTTCATGTTTCGAAATGTGAAAAGCTCTACCACCAAATGTACCGACTGAACAGTCCCCATGGGGAAATTTAAATCTCTGAATGAATTCCCGCTTTCTAATCTCTTTAAAAAAATATATAAAACCATCTACTACCTTCTCCAGATTTAACGCCTTAGCAGCCACCGAACACTACCTAACTCTACGTTTTAAGGGGACTTATCATCTACTGTAGAGGGAGAACTGTTGGGGGACTAATAAAGTGGCAATCTGCCCTCTAAGATCAGTTTGTTTTGGGTGAGGTGGGGGGGAGGGGGTCGGAACGCCTTGCCCCCCAAAAGGTAATCGCCCACTGCAGGGAACCGCGCTGCGCCGAGCGGAACTAGCTTGTGGAACATTCCACGGGCCATTTTCCGAGACTTCGCCCATACAGCACACCTCACCGCGCCGCGTCTCTCCACTTGGGGAAGTGCAGCTCACACATAAATATGAGTTCCATTTCCGAGGAGGACTTATTATTTGCGGTTGCGCTACTTGCAAATGAGGAAGAAGAAAAACGCGAAAGAAAAGTTTGGGTCCACAACATTTATGAGAAAAAGGAAGCGTACGGAGAGTTTCACCATTTATTTCCTGATCTACTAAAGGACCGAAGTAAATTTTCCCACTACTTTCGTAAGTCCAAAAAAAAGTCTATGAACTATTGAACCTAGTTAAGCCATGTGTAGAGCGAGAAATTACACCTCTCGCCGGGAAAGGCGTACAGTGCACAATACCACTAACCGCTTGAAGGTACGAGCGTGCTGGCACTAGTCGAGGACTCACGAGGACTGCCGAAACGGCACGAAACCATTCTCTTTCCGTTATTCCTTCCTTCTACCCTCGCCCACACAAGCGCGCCGAAAGGAAAATGTTCCGTTCCAGAAACCTGGAGACTTCTGGCGCGGAAATTCCACAAGCTTGTGGCTCCCTCTAGTGGGCGTTAAGCCATTTCATTTCACAAGAAGCAGACCACGGAAATTTCTTCTCGGCTGCGCTGCGCGGCGCGGCGTAGTGGGCGATTACCTAAAATCGGTTCCATTACTTGAGTGGCCTAGCAAGTGGACCTAAGAGTTGTAAAGGCATAACCATCTATAATGGAGATATATGTATATGTTTCCTATTTATGCATGGAGCGTTTGCTGAACTATGGTATTGTCTCCATTAATTGATGAAATGCCTTGATAGTTTTAAGACATGTGCTGTGATAAACAATGTTTCTGTACATTGTATATTGTAATGAATCTGCAACCTCGTGATTGATTGATTGATTGATTGATTGATTGATTGATTGATTGATTGATTGATTGATTGATTGATTGATTGATTGATTGATTGATTGATTGATTGATTGATTGATTGATGTTTTTCATGTACATATCCTTTCGTTGAAAACAGATTAGTATCTTCTTCTCCTTCAGTTGCCATTTATACTGTTTAATGTTTTCAATGCATTAATTAATTTGCATTCTTCTTCCACTTTTCCCACATCTGTACGGTGGCGGGTGAGAACTGTGTCGCACATGTGGATTTGGCCCTGCTTTACGGCAAGATGCCTTGTATGAAGGGATGTAATCGCTATTGCGTGTTTCTGTGGTGGTTGATAGTGTAGTGTGTTGTCTGAATATGAAGATGAAAGTGTTGGGACAAACACATAAACCTAGTCTCCGAGCCAGAAGGATTAATCGGACGTGATTCAAATCCCTGACCCGGCCGGGAATCGAAACCGGGACCCTCTTAAGTCGAAGGCCTCAACGCTGATCTTTCAGCCAATGAGTTCGACTTAATTAATTTGCATTAATTTCAATAAAACGTCAACAAATTCAAATACCTTCATGACATAGTTTTTATTGGTTGATGAGTTTAAGTTATGCTTGTGTTTTTCTCGCAGAATACAAAGCGCCCAAAGCTCCTCATGACCGTAGGGATGGTGTAATGTATAGGACATTGTGGTCCTTTTCCCAGTGACAAAGTTTACTTTTCAGCTCGTAGCTTTCCAAATGGAGCGAGATGGCCGTGCGATTAGGGTCGCGTAACTGTAAGCTTTGATTCGGGAGACCTGAAGATGGTTTCCTTGGTTTCCCATTTTCACACCAGGCAAATTCAGGGGCTGTAGGCCCTACCTTAATTAAGGTCACGGTCGCTTCCTTTCCGCTTCCAGCCCATTTCTATCAATTTTCGCCATAAGAACTATTCATATCGGTGCGACGCAAAGCAAATAAAAAAAAAAGAAACGAAACAAAAAAGGCCTTTATCGCCGAAGATATTGAAGAACATTTATTATATTTATCAGTTTCATAGTGATTTTTACGGAACTGTGAATTTTTAAATTAATTTTTGAACCAGCAATAAAACACATTGCACAGTCATGCCATATTCATTATGAGGGAAAACTTGTAGTCTATTACACGTTGTTCCATATGTGGAAATACTGAGAAACGGGAAGGAATGAGGGATTTCTGAAATAATGAAACGAACATTTTCATACCTGGAGGTACTTTGGAACCTAAGATTCCCATAACTGCCAGATCATTAGGAGCTCTGCGGTCATATTTCTTTCCACGCTCTAACATGGGTTATGCACTTCTGTTAGGCCTAAATATGTGTGTTCTGTGTTAGAGATGGGACGGAAAAAAGCAGAGCTGCTACTTTGAAAGAGCTTCTAACTCGAAGCTGCTTTAAAAATTACCCTGTTTTACAGTAACTGCTTCGGACGTAACAGCTTCGGTCTACGGAGCAAAAAAAAAAAAAAAGAAAAAAAAAAGAAAAGAAGAGCTCATGAAACATGGAATAATAAACCTCTTCTGCTGAATCTGCTCCGACTGCTATTGCTAATCTGTTTTACCGTTGCGAAACTTCTCAATTGACTTTACGTCGCACCGACACAGATAGGTCATATGGCGACGATGGAACAGCAAAAGGCTCTAGGAGTGGATAGGAAGCAGCTGTGGCCTTAATTAATGTACAGCCCCAGCATTTGCCTAGTGGGAAAATGGGAAACCACGGAAAACCATCTTCAGGTCTGCCGACAGTGAGGTTCGAACTCACTATCTCCTGGATGCAAGCTCACAGCTGCGCGCCCCTAACCGCACGGCCAACTCGCCCGGTGCGAAATTTATCACTGTAATGCACACCCGCAAGTTGGTAGCCGATATATATATACGATATATCGTCGCCTCACCGGTAAAAGGTTGTAATCCACAAAGCTCTTCATATCAATTATTCTCCTTAAGACTGGTCACGCCTCCCAGCCACATATGGTTATGCAGTCCATCAGAACAAATTTTGTTGTGTTCATTTTCCTATGCCCACGTGTAAAGGAAAATTAACCTTACTGAACCGTACTATACGAATGTATGCTTGCATTACGTATTTACGCACTCCTATTGTATAATGCATGTTAGGTTCATTTTCGGATGCTCGTCGGCACAGGAAAACGAACACAACGGACATTGTTCTGATGGGCTGCATATCCATACGTGGCTGGGAGGCGTGACCAGTCTTAAGGAGAATAATCGATAGGAAGAGCTTTGTGGATTACAACCTTTTACCGGTGAAGCGACGATATGTTACCTTTTGTATAATCTGCCTGAAGATAAGTTTATATGAAGAGCGTATTTCTGTGTACGGACTAACATTACTAGCCCACTTTTACCATGTATGGAAACATCCTCGATTTTTATCTCAGTATGTACGCTTATGGTATTTTTAGAAGGAAAATAAATTTTACTATGCATAAGTTTTATTTGTGGTAACATCTTTCACAACTTTCCCTGGTCATATTTTATATTTTCCTGCTGCATTTCCGCATGTAAACATATAAAAAATACACGTTTACTGGTTTTTCTGTGTTCTAGGGGAACTGAAAGATGCACATTCACTACCAACCTCATTTGTTTACTTCCGTACAAATGGAATGTTTTACAAGCATAATAATTCAATATTAATTCACAGGGATCACCCAATTTATCCAACAATCCCAATTTTCACACAGAAAGTATACGTTTAATTTTTTGTTTAGTATAAATCAAATCATAAACCTTTCCTGATAAAGTAGCATTGAGTATTTAATAAACATGATGGAAATTAAACAACCGTAATCGCAAAGCAGTCTCAATACTGCACCCATATTCCGAAAATGATCACCTATTCTATATCAATTCGGGATATGGGTGCAAGGTGGAACTGCAGTACTCTGCTGTTATCAGCTCACAACACCTCCTGCTCGATATTCATCCGAAGGCTACTTCCATAAAAAAAAAAGGAAAAAGAAAGCAATTTATTCCATTGTTATTCTGTGCGAGACATAACTTAGTAAGAATACAGGTTACCACAATATCATACATGAGATTTTACATAAAATGTAGCAGTAAACATTTAACAACTGAACCTGATATTTCTATGATTCACCAACTTAGATATAAGAGGGAAAATTGTTTGAGCAGAATGAATGCATAACATTGTTCCTACGTAAAATTAGTCAAACATTTCATAGTTTTACTCTTGTTAATGGATATGGCTTGCGAAGTTAATCGCGAAGAGTCGAAACTGCTACCTCTGGAACCGACATTTTTGACTCCAATATCGACTCCGCTGATATACTATTGCCATCTATCAACTCTTCTAGGAACTGCTTGGAATCATAGTTTCACGTCCCTCCTCTGATATGATAAATACAAGAACAAGAACATTATTACTATTAACCAGCAAACATTAAATATTGTTTCAGGTTATCATTGTTTCTGATAATGTAACCTTTTGACGATAATAATAATAATAATAATAATAATAATAATAATAATAATAATAATAATAATAATAATAATAATCTGACAATATAAACCGCCAATATGAACTTCAATAGCATAAAACAGAAAAACCGGCGAGTGCTTAGAGTATCTTTTTACAAGATATAATATACCAATTATTGTGGATCACAAAAACAGGTCTCGCAGTCTAGGGATAGCGTGTCTACCTCTTAAGCGGAGACCCCGAGTTCGATTTCGGCCAGGTCAGGTATTTTTACCTGGACCTGAGGGTTGGTTCGAGGTAGCAAAGGCAAAATTGTTCAAATACCGATATATTGATATTGCGATATATTCAGAACTTATGTTCGATAATCGATATTTATTGCACATAATATATCGGTATATTCAAACGATATCGATATATCGTAGTGCTGGGCTAGCGACGGAATCGAGTAGAATCGAGTAATGTGCTCTTAGAATCGGTATTACTCGACTCCAGACTCGAGTCCAAGCATACTGGTGTCGCTATCTGTGGACATGCCTTAGAACTAAAATCTACTGTACTGGAGTGCACGGCATTCAGGGTCACCCACTGAATATTTTTGTGATGTGGAGTGCAATATGTTTGCTGCTGATGATTGATGTTGTTCAGTCATCGGTCGTCAATAATTCGATTGTTATGATTATTATTATCATCATCATAGGCACTAAAGGTTGTGACTTACTAACAAACTGTCAGCTGTTTAGCTAGAACAGAATGACGTTCTGTCCGCTGATTTGCTGCGTGAACGTACGTCACATTCTGGACGTCTCATCTTAATACCCGACATTATATCTGCCGAAAGTAAGATGTACATATAAACTGCTGTAATTCACCTGTTCCCCCGGACGATTGTAGGCTTTGGCACGGTTAGCAATAGGCTATGGTTACAATAAATCTGTCATACTACCGATCATATTAGCACATCTACGCCCGTGTATATGCATAATGGCTACATGAGATATAATTTACCAGTAGCGAAGCAATACAATGTGTGCAGAAATACCGTCTATAGTCTACAAATAGCACATGTTACCGGGCGAGTTGGCCGTGCGCGTAGAGGCGCGCGGCTGTGAGCTTGCATCCGGGAGATAGTAGGTTCGAATCCCACTATCGGCAGCCCTGAAGATGGTTTTCCGTGGTTTCCCATTTTCACACCAGGCAAATGCTGGGGCTGTACCTTAATTAAGGCCACGGCTGCTTCCTTCCAACTCCTAAGCCTTTCCTATCCCATCGTCGCCATAAGACCTATCTGTGTCGGTGCGACGTAAACCCCTAGCAAAAAAAAAATAGCACATGTTTAAAATACACTAATTACAACATACATACCGTGACAGGGATTTGAAATAATAATAATAATAATAATAATGTTATAACTTTTACGTCCAAGTACGTACATTTGTATCGTTTTCGGGGATGCCGAGGTACCGCATTTAGTCCCCCGGGAGATTTTTTACGTCCCAATAATTCTACCGACACTAGGTTGACGTATTTGAGCACCTTCAAATACTACCGGAATAAACCAGTATCGAACCGGCCAAGTTGGGCTATGAAGGCCAGATAAGCTATATTATCAATATTAGAATAGATGGCATATTCAGTGAAGTGTGTGCGAGACGCCGTAAACGGATATTTTCATATCTTATTATGCGTATTAAGTGGCATTATTATCGTTCTCAAGTAATTATCAAATTTAGGTTATTCCTTTTCCGCATTCATTCAGTTTTTTCATATCGTACCGCGCTGTCGCAATCCCATAAACCCTCAGCGACCGCTTGTACGCATGCTTCATCCATCTACGAGCCGGCGAGTGAGCGAATGTGTGACGTCATGCTATCTTCGAGCCTTCGCAAGCGAAGCGAGTCCGAGCCTGGACTCGAAAGAATCGAGTACCGCGATTCCAGGCATCACTCGCGCACATCACTAATATATCGTTAATGATAACCCAAAAGTCCAAGACCAACAACAATATCATCCGACCTCAATGCATTATATCAATATTGGTATTCTGCCTGTGCACGCAACTGTTGGTTGAGTTTATCTTGCTACTGGAATTCGCGGTTTAATTATCCATGGAATATATCCATCAACGGCTGCTAATTTCAGATGAGCACCAGCCTGCACGGTTGCTAGGGTTCTACTTCCGAAACACAAATTTTCATTGACCCTCAGCCACAAGGTATATTTATGTCAATAGGCGCCAGCAGTCGAGGCATAGATCCTGAATAATTAGCTTTTTGAAAGAACTAAGTACACCTGTGAAAGAGAGTGAAAAAATGGTGTCAGTAATGCTTGATGGAGTTCATATAAACCTCGAAAATTAGTAGGAATTGCCGAAAATAGTTAAGAATAATATGCAGAATCTACCGTGCAAGTATTTATGGCTTTATCATTGCATTCTGGGAACAAAGATGTCATTGGTCTTTTTTCTGGTGAATAACATTAACTCAGACACTCAAGGTGTTAGAATTCGTGGTTGAATTAGGTTTTGATGTGTTATGCTTTATTGCTGATACCACTTTACACAAAATAGTTTGGTCATTATATTTGATTCTCCGTCCGACTCGTTGACTGAATGGTCAGCGTACTGGCCTTCGGTTCAGAGGGACCCGGGTTCGATTCCCAGCCGGGTCGGGGATTTTAACCTTCATTGGTTAATTCCAATGGCCCGAGGCTGGGTGTTTGTGCTGTCCCCAACATCCCTGCCATTCACACATAACACTATCCTCCACCACAATAGCACGCAGTTACCTACACATGGGAGATGCCGCCCACCCTCATCGGAGGGTCTGCCTTACAAGGGCTACACTCGGCTAGAAATAGCCACACGACATTATACATTATTATTTGATTCCCTTAATTATCTTGCTTTTCTTTGAACTGCCGTGGTACCCGTTTTATAGATCTTCAATATAATTTCAAATCCTTGTATTTTGGAAAAAAAATGTTATCGAGATATATCGATATTTTGTTTCGATAGTAGGATAATATCGGCATGTCGACATCGGAGGAAATATCGATATTTTAGTACGGTGTATCGGAACGTCCCTAGGTGTTATCGTTGCCTACGAGATAAGTAAAGGCCTCTGCATGCACGGTCTCTTCAAGTACTAAATTGACAGAGTAGCAGCAGTTCAAACAGCGCCGCTGGATGTCAGGTTTTCCCTCCATTCGTCAGCACGATTCCAATTGGCATTACGAGAATAAATTGCACATAAAAGCACATTACAAAGATAAAACATTGCGTTTTGAGTAGGAAAGTGATACTTCTATGACTTTTAATGAAGAAAAATAAATGTATCACCCAGTAATTCAAGATGAGCTCATACGAATCAGGTACTATCATTGCAACCGGAAAGTTCACGACCTAATAAAAATGAAAATACTCCATAGTATATTTTAAAACACTGCAGTATTCACATAACATACGTCGATGAATGCAGAGCGGATATCGGTCCACAATTGGCCACGGCTCTACCGTGGCTCTTCACCTCTGTATTCAGAAGACGGGAGAGGGCTGGACCTCACAGCTGGTCCCCACTGTCGACTGTCCTGAGAATGGTTTTCCGTGGTTTTCCACTAAGGCGAATGCCGGAACAATTCATATTATAGGCCACGGCCACCAACCTCTTCTCCTTCTCCGAGCATTTCCTTCAACATGACAAATCTCCCTGCCTGAGAGACGGCGTCACCGTCTAAGAGGCCCGCTTCCTCCTTCAGGTGAGGAATGAGAACATTTTAGTAGTAGTACATAGCCTAGTCTTGCCATGCAAATATGATGGATACCCTGAAAAAAGTGTTGGCATTGATTGCGGCTAGTTTTAGTAGAAATGCTAAAACATATGCTTTCAAAATGTTCACTACATACTACAGACTTCGAGGAAGGTTGCCACATGCTATTATTCTCGTCACCCCGATATGATATATTTATGACCCACTTTTCGCGTAGTTCTACATTTGCTCGTGGGAAAAAATGCCACTACCTTTCTGAAGTTTACTTTGGCAGCATAGTACACAGCAATAAACCATTGTTTATCACGCGCAATAAACTTCCTGTGAATGTAATGTTTACGATAAACTCTCTCTCGGCTCTTGTATATTTATCAATATGCACAAAACATTTTCTTAATGTAAATCCTCAGCTTGTTTAGTCATTTGACCGGGTCAGGAATGGAACGAATGAAGCTCCATCTAGCGGCGAGGATGGGAACTCTGCCGAAACCTGTCGCACTTCTCTGGGGTAATGATTAATGACTGACAGATGAAATGAAATGATAGTGGAGAGTGTTGCTGGAATGAAAGATGACAGGGAAAACCGGAGTACCCGGAGAAAAGAAGTCCTGCCTCCGCTTTGTCCAGCACAAATATCACACGGAGTTACCGGTATTCGAACCACGAAAACCAGTGGTGAGAGGCTGGCACACTGCCACCTGAGTCACGGAGGCTTCTATTTTCTTAATCTTACGTTTAAATATAAACCATATACTCACCCCAAGATGAATACACAAATCAACGCATCGTATAATTATTTTTAAGGCTTATTTCACCTAAAAACTCACTAACTTACCTTTTTCCTTTACAGTATTCTTATACGTCTGTGTTGTTAAACAGTGGAGGGCTAACACGAAGTCTAGCGGCGACTCTGGAACTAGAACGTATTTCGCGCTGTGTAAACTGCCATGCGGAGGCCTTATTACTAATCACGTATGCAAGGGTGTTCCATATCCCACCGTTTGTATTCGAATTAGAGTCCAGCCTATCAGAGACTCATAGCAAGGTATTGATTAAATTGGATATTTCCAGGTTGCAATTCCTCCTTCACTAGCACCATCTCTTGAAGAATTATCGGCGTTCCCTAGTGCGGATGTTGTTAATGAAAATAATAATTCAAAGAAAAACGATACATTTATGGAAAAACCTATATTTTATGCGATAAATTGAGTCAAAATTTCGGTATCGATATATCGATAAATCGAAAGGAAAATATCGGTATTTCGTAAAAACCGATATATCGTTGCCATCCCTAGTTCGAGGTACACTCAACCTATGTGATTTACAATTGAGGTGCTATCTGACGGTGAGACTGCTACCCCGGTCAAGAAAATAAAGAATAACGGCCGAGAGGATTCGTCGCACTCACCATGCGTCACTTCGTAATCTGAAGGGCTTCGGGCTGAGCGTGGTCACTTTAGGCCAAGGACCTTCCGAGTTGTAGTACCATGGGGTTTGGTTTGGTTAATTGTTCAACGTCGCACTAACACTTCGAAGGTTGTCGGTGACGCAAAGATGAGACAGGGCGTCCGATGCCTGGTGTGAAAATGGGGAACCACGGAAAACCATCTTCCGGGCTGCCGACAGTGAGGTCCGAACCCACTATCTTCCGAATGCAAGCACACAGCTGTGTGACCCTAACCGTACGGCCAACTCGCTTGGTTGCGTGAATGATTAATTGGTCGTCATTCGTAGGCTATAGCTTCATTCTCTGGGCTTTTTAATGGTTTTATCAGCGTTATAATTTCTGTTTATTTTTCATGGGTTTACCCATGTTAAATGTTTCATTATTAAAGGTTATAGCCGTGTTAAATTCATTATAATTTACATCAATTTCTGTTTACCATTTTCCTAATTTCGACAAATAAGCACACAATGCCGACATATCCTGACTTAACTCGTTGCATTAACAATAGCCTGCTTTATTCTAGAACATTCTTAAAATCCCACTGAACATAAATATGCATTGTATTGGTATTATTCATGTTATCTTTTCGCGCTTCACCACACGTGCGGCGCTGCAGTGAGCGTCAGGTTTGCTTGGAATCGCTATAACCTTCATGTGAACCGACCCTGTTAAATGAAATGAAATGGCGTATGGCTTTTAGTGCCGGGAGTGTCCGAGGACAAGTTCGACTCGCCAGATGCAGGTCTTTTGATTTGAGTCCCGTAGGCGACCTGCGTGTCGTGATGAGGATGAAATGATGATGAAGACGACACATACACCCAGTCCCCGTGTCAGCGAAATTAACCAATTATGGTTTAAATTCCCGACCCTGCCGGGAATCGAACCCGGGACTCCTGTGACCAAAGGCCAGCACGCTAACCATTTAGCCATGGAGCCGGACACCAACCCTGGTGTTCGGAGACGATGGAGTCGAGACTCTCAATTTCGGGCTTCAGTTGCGCACATACCTACTTATTGAGGTTCTTGTCAAGGGCTAGGATTTTGAGGACATGTCATCTTTTAATTGGTACACAACAGACATTGCTAACTTGTACAGAAATCCTGGAAATAGTTCCTACATTGTAGAAATAATAATTTATTTCGCCTTTTTTAATAATGTTTTGTCATTCTGTACTTTAAGGTCATTTTCTAAAATAATATGTCATTATTTGATGATTTCATGGAATTTATCAGACTATTTTATAATTTTTGAGTCATTTTCTTACATGTTTGAGGATTTTGAAGCATTTATGCGCGTGATGTTGGATATTACAGCAACTTTAAGTGAGGATGAATACGGAGACATGTGAATCTTCACGACGCTTTGTCAATCTGGAGACTAGAGAAACTTTGTCCACCGCTTACTTCTTGGAAATGTCCGCATTCCAGGAGAAGTCTTCCTCGTGAACAGTCGAGATTTTCTACTGAAGATGCGGAGCAAAATTATCTGGGAAACGTAAAGAATCTCACCTTTTCTTGACATCGCAAAAGTCCAAACGTTTATTATAATGTCTTTAACATAAATATAGGCTATACGAACTCAATTAGTAAATTGATTGCAAATTTTCATTTCAAATATATATCATTTTTTAAAGTTTTCGAATCATTTTACTAGATTTTCGCCGTTGACTTTTTCAACGATTTTCAGGTCACCAACATCCTGGCCCTGTTCATGATCAACGAGCTAGAATAACATAGAGAGGCGGAAGCGCTGCCTGATTGAATCCAATTGAACGAACGTCTGCCATACTTTAATAATAATAATAATAACATCCAAAACCTTCACATACATTGGCATGTTCAATGTAAATACCTTAATCCAACCTGGTAAATTGCACAATCTTGCAACAGAACTAGATCAACAGAAAATTCAGATACTTGCCCTGCAGGAAACGAGATTCACTGATGAGGAAACAGCTGATTATGGAAACTACCGTATCTTCAAGAGTAAAACGGAGCGGAGAGTTGGTAAGGGAACTCCCTTACTAGGAATGGCCTTCATGGTACATAAAAGTATTGTAGACTCAATAAAAGAAGTTACTCCCATAAGTAACCGGCTCATGACAATGCGAATCCAGTGGGCTAACAAGAAATATACAATAGTGAATGTACATGCACCCACTAACGCGGACAATAAAAAAGAACCACAAAAAACTGATGCATTCTGGGCTAAACTTCAGAAAATCATGGCGAAGATTCCAAAAGAGGATACAAAAATTTTGCTGGGCGACTTTAACGCACAAATTGGTAAAGAAAAAGAACACCAGAAAACTGTTGGCAAATTCCCTGCTCACAAATTCACTAACAAAAACGGGTTGAGACTCGTTGAACTGTGTCAACAAAACAATCTTAAAATCATGCAAACAGAAGACCTGGAGGTCTCCCGTTCCAGGGATCGGTGAATTTCAAATCGATCACATTGCCATCTCTCATCCCATGCAGAGAGAGGTACACGACGTACAGGTACGCCGAGGAGCAAACGTCGATTCCGATCACTACCTAGTGAGAATAAAGGTAAAATTCACCCCGAAGAAAATTCATCATAAGAGGTCACAAATACCGAAGTTTGATACGACACAGATTGGAAATACTAATCTGCAAGAAGTCTGGGAAAGGGAACATGCAGGCACCTGGGAGAAATTCCGCAACAAAATCATCCAGAAAGCTCGAGAGCAAATTCCCCTGAAAAAGAATACTAAACACCCTTGGTGGAATTCTGGATGTGAACGTGCCTTGAAGGAACGAAAAGAAGCATTCCAGAAATACAACAGCAAGAAATCACCAGAAAACCAAACATATTTCAATGAAACTAGAAAACGAGTAGCCAAAATCATTAGGCAGGTCAAGAGAAAACACCTGAAGCAACAACTGGACTCGATTGAACACAACTTTCGTAACTACAATGTACGAGATTTCTACAGGGAATTCGGAGGACAAGTCCGTGGGTACGCTCCTCAAAACCTGGCTTTCAAAAGATCAGATGGAAAACTTGCACTCAGTAATCAGGATAATTGTCAAGAATTAGCACTTTACTTCGCTGATCTCCTCAACTGTCCAGAGCCCCTCACAAGATTCCCTCAAGAACCCCCAAGGCACACTTTCCCAGAATCTCCACCACCGACAGAGGAAGAAATCCGCGGCCACATCCTCAAACTTAAAAACAATAGGACCTCCGGAGAAGATGGCATCATTGCGGAACTTCTGAAAAATCTTGGACCTAACTCCCTCAAGGAGCTCACTCAAATCATTACAGATATCTGGCAATCGGAGGAATTACCTCAGGACTGGAAGTGCGCCCTCATCCACCCATTACACAAAAAGGGAGATAAGACTGACGTAAACAATTACAAGGGGATTTCTCTTCTCCAAGTGACTTACAAAATTCTTTCAGCTTGCCTTTTGAAGAGAACGCAAGAACAACTTGAACAAAGTATTGGCGAATATCAAGCAGGCTTCCGCCCTGGTCGCTCGTGTGCAGAACAAATATTCAACTTGAAGACAACACTTAAATACAAAACATTGAGGAACAAACCGGTCATCTGCATTTTTGTTGACTTCAGGAAAGCGTACGACTCGGTTGATCGACAGTCTCTCTTCGTTGTTCTTGAGGAACTGGGGCTTGATTCCAAGACCCTCAACCTCATCAAGGCAACACTCACTGACACTATCTCCAAAGTTAAATTCATGGGGGAGATCTCTGAACCATTCCCGATTAAAACTGGCGTCCGACAAGGTGACGGCTTATCTCCGCTTCTTTTCAACCTCGTCCTAGACAAAGTCATCCGCGAGTGGGAAAAGGTATTGAAAGACATGGGATACTGGCGCCCCATACGACTAGGACGACCCAAAGACGGTATTGAGATATCATGCCTCGCTTTTGCAGATGACCTGGCCATACTTACAGATGATGTATTCACAGCCGTTAAACAAATTGAAACCCTTAGCGAATGTGCTGGAAAGGTTGGCCTACAAATTTCCTTTGAAAAGACCAAGTTCTTCTGCTCAAAATTTGACATCCAAAATTTGAACACGACACATGGGCAAATCAACCGAGTACCACACTTCAAGTACTTGGGAGAAATACTTGAACCAACGGGAGGCGAGAAGGCTGCCCAGAAAATTCGCCTACAAAAATTTCGGAAAGCCTACGGTAGGGTTCACAACATATACTATAAAAAGTGCTTGTCCCGCCATGCAAAGATCAGACACTATAATACAGTAATAAAGCCCGAAGTCTTATATGCCAGCGAGACCCTTACACTAAACGGGAAAGGTGACCTAGAAAACATTTTAAAAGAAGAAAGAAGAATCCTGAGGAAAATTCTCGGCCCCCGAAAAACAGAAGATGGATATAGACTGAGGTCACGCAAAGAGACAGAAGAGCATTCCAACATTGCAGCAGACATCCGCAAAAGACGTCTGAAATTTTATGGGCACGTCCACAGATTGCCGGCAAGTAGACTGACACACAAGATTCTCACTTACATAGAACATCTAAAAAATATTCCATGGGTACTAGAAGTGAAGAAGGATCTGGAAAAAGCCCAATAAACCCAAATGACACCGCGGACAGAAACCTTTATAGGAAAAAAATTAATGGATGGAAAGTGCAACCAGAGAACGAAGTGAAAAAGAAGACTGGAGCAAAGTGGACAGAAGAACGAAAAAGGATCCACGGAGAAAGGATGAGAGCTGTTTGGCAACTCAGAAAACAGAATCGTTAGAGCTTTGCGTGATCCATTGGGTCCATACGCACATAATAATAATAAATAATAATATTAATAATAATAATAATAATAATAATAATAAAATTAATAATAATTGCCTTACGCCCCACTATCTACTTTTACGGTTTTTGGAGGCACCGAGGTGCCGGAATTTATTCCTGTAGGAATTCTTTTACGTGCCAGTAAATCTACTGGGACGAGGCTGACGTATTTGAGCACCTTCAAATACCATCGGACTGAGCCAGGATCGAACCTGCCAAGTTAGGGTCAGAAAGCCTGCGCCTCAATCGTCTGAGCCACTCAACCCGGCGCGATGTTTTCAGTGGTCACATAAGCAAGGGAGGCGTGAATGTCTAATGACTAAAATTGTTGGAAATACACATTATAGAATCACTGGTGTAAAATTGAAGACCGTTAATAATCATAGAATGAAAACAGCGCCACTTCATCCATGGTGCGGCGCGAGGCCAACATCACTATCAGTGCACTGTTGGGTAGTTCGGAAAGGATATAAGGAGATTCGTCATACAATGACATAAGATGTTCAATCGCCACGCACACTCACCACTCGCGCCAACTCGCTTTGCTTTGACAACTCAAAACATGGCTGCCATTTTTGAACGTGCCTCGGCAAGGAGCGCTGATGTCAGGCATAGAGACCAAGGTCTGTCTAGGGAGGTCAAGTCACGAATGCTACTTATGGAGCCGCCATATTGGGTCTTTAAGCGAGCGTAACCAAAGGCAAGTGTATTCGAATTTAGAGGATTTCGGTACCGTACATTGAAATAAAAACAAAATACCAAGCAATTTTGATAAAGAATTTAATTGGGCATCTCCTGGCCATGTATATATAACTGTATAACACTTAAATGATATGAATACATTCACAGCTGTTTGAATAGGAAGATAATTAACAGAGCCTGAAATTCTATTTCTTTTTTCTTTTTTGAGAAACAAGAATTAACAGAAAAACTCATGTTCTTCTGTTTTACTTCCTTACAACTTGGTCTTACTGTGTTTCTTATTAATATCATCTGGCAAATACGTAATCTTATTACCGAGCTCGATAGCTGCAGTCGCTTAAGTGCGGCCAGTATCCAGTAATCGGGAGTTAGTGGGTTCGAGTCCCACTGTCGGCAGCCCTGAAGATGGTTTTCCGTGGTTTCCCATTTTCACACCAGGCAAATGCCAGGGCTGTACCATAATTAAGGCCACGGCCGCTTCCTTCCAACTCATAGGCCTTTCCTATCCCAACGTCGCCATAAGACCTATCTGTGTCAGTGCGACGTAAAGCAAGTAGCAAAAAACGTAATCTTATTGACAGAAACATAGAAATCTGTGCAGCACCTGTGTCATATTATGATTACCGGTACATGAAATACTGAACTTGAAGTACTGTATTTAAAGTACTAAACGACGGTTGTAATAAATTACCTTCAGCGTTTTCTTTATTAAGAGAGTAATTTCCGATACTGCGTTTCTAAAAGGTTACCGCAGTATGTTGACAAACTATGAATGCCTCTTGAGTTGAGTGCATTAAATTATGTATGGTAACTGTTGTTATCCATTCATGTGGCATTTCTGTCAGTTCTAAGGCAAAAATATTCTGCACATAAACAGCAAGAGTGGTGTTCTTAGCTACTCTTAACTAGGTTATTGATAACCCATGCAGCTATATAGTACAAAGTGGTGGTGGTGATTATTGTTTTAAGGGGAAGTACAATGGACAACCATCCTCTATAAACACTAATCAGAAGAAAACAAATGGAAGGGAACCAAAACTTCGAAAAATGAAGGTATCGGCAAAAGAAAGGTGAAGGTCACAAAGTGCGTGGAAATGGAAAACTTCCTAGGCCTCGAATGCGCTAATGCCGTCGAGGTCGGAAAAGAACAACTGTTGACCAGGGGAGGTCGGATGGGCTAGAATAGTGTAAGCAATGTCAAGACTCAGCTAAGGGCCTCGTAGTCACAACCCAAAATAGATTTCCCCCCGTGGGTGGGGGCAATAGAACAACAACCACGGTATCCCCTGCCTGTCATAAGAGGCGACTGAAAAGGGCGTCAGGCTCTCCTAACCAGTGAGCGTGAGTTGGTGACCATGGGGCTCTTAGCTGAGTCCTAATATTCATGCATATAATAATAATAATAATAATAATAATAATAATAATAATAATAATAATAATAATAATAATAATAATAATAATAATAATAATAATAATGGTTAAGAAAATTAAAGCCATTGGTAGACACGATTTCATAAGAAATAGAAATTCAGTTGCTATTAAGTTGAGTTAATCTAGGTTAGACTATTTTAGGGATTACATTAGGATATTATGTTAGGCTACGATACATTAAATTACAGTAGTTGGTTAGTGCAAGTGAAGCGAGTGTTGTGATCTTTAAGTATTTGTCCAGCCATATAATGTACTCTATAGAGCATTTAAGATGAATAAAATTTAGCTGTAAATAATAACCACACTACAGTATAAAACTGCTATTAGCAATACAATTGTAATGATCGCCAGCTGGACATAAATTGTTGGTTTGAAGTGATAGGCCTATTGTTTGTTGTGATTATAATTGGTAACTGAACAGGAACACGCATTTCAAATATCTGTGAAACATTTCTACGTTGCATGTAGGGTTAGAATGATACTGTCTCTAATTTACATGAAAAGGAATGGAATGAAATGGAGTTTGGCTTTTAGTGCCAGGAGCGTCTGAGGACAAGTTCGGCTCGCCAGGTGCAGGTCTTTTGATCTGACTCCCGTAGGCGCCCTGCGCGTCGTGATGGGGATGAAATGAGGATGAAGACGACAAATACACCCAGCTCCCGTGCCAGCGAAATTTACCAATTATGGTTAAAATTCCTGAACCTGGGACCCCTGTGACCAAAGGCCAGCACACTAACCATTTAGCCATGAAGCCGGACACATGAAAAGGAAAATTTCATTAACATCAGTACTAGTATTACACATTTCCTGTTAAGTTACTTGTCTTGTTTGTTTTGAAAGACAATTCTCTTTCTTTGGGAGGTTTCCTATTATTTGTCAAAGACTTAGGTGGAATAGGGACTTTGAAAATTGTTGGGATGGAATTCCACTTGAGTAGTTTCCGTCCATCTGCCCGCTTTAGTTCAAATTGCGATTCTTCAAAATGATGCTAGAAGAAAATACACCGGACGAGTTGGCCGTGCGGTTAAAGGCGTGCGGCTGTGAGCTTGCATCCGGGAGATAGTGGGTTCGAACCCCACTGTCGGCAGCCCTGAAGATGGTTTTCCGTGGTTTCCCATTTTCACACCAGCCAAATGCTGGGGCTGCACTTTAATTAAGGCCACGGCCGCTTCCTTCCAACTCCTAGGCCTTTCCTCTCCCATCGTCGCCATAAGACCTATCTGTGTCGGTGAGACGTAAAGCCACTAGCAAAAAAAAAACATAATACCTATAAATATAAAACATCGTTCATATAAACATACTGTTATTCAGGAATAATACGAATGTAGGAACTTCATTAACCTCGCACAAGAAGCAATTATCTGTAGGTTGCCATTTGTCACGCCTACAGTTTTGTACCCACTGCTTATCTCTCGGGAAGCGAAACACTCTAATTCCGTCAGTTGTCCAATTTTGACAATTTGGTGCGGCGCAGTATCCCGTTTTCCTTCAAAATACAAGTAATAACTCACATCATTACACCGGGCACGCCCACGTAACAACAATATTTGAGACCCAATATGACCGCCACCGCAAAGGATTGTGGTAGCGTGACCAGACCTCCCTAGACAGACCTTGATAGAGACCATCCATGTTATTCTAGCTCGTTGTTCATGACTGACAATATGTGTTCGCATAGTATTGTCGAAACAAATATAGCAACTAATTTACATGCCAATGTGTGGATGCGCGGAAAATCTTTTTGTTCCATGTCTGATGGATCGGAAGGAGGCCGCCTGGAATATGGTAATGCGTGTCTTTAAAAAAAAGTGCTACAGTAAAGTATTACAAGGGCCGATGACCTAGATGTTTGGCCCCTTTAAACAACAAACATCATCACAATCATCATCATCAAGCCTTATCGGTTCTCTTTGCAACTTGATTGGAGCCTGCTCAAAATATCTAGAAAATGTGCGACATTAAAATATTTAATTCAGACGACTTCTTTCAATACTTGTAAATCAGTTGTCGAATTGGATTTTTTTTTTTTTTTTTTTTTTTTTTTACTATTTGCTTTAGGCTACGTCGCACCGACACAGATAGGTCTTATGGCGACGATTGGATGGGAAAGGCCTAGGAATGGGAAGGAAGCGGCCGTGGCCTTAATTAAGGTACAGCCCCAGCATTTTCCTGGTGTGAAAATGGGAAACCACGGAAAACCATTTTCAGGGCTGCCGACAGTGGGGTTCGAACCCACTATCTCCCGAATTGGAATTGTTTAAGGGCTTCGCAGTAAATGTCAGTGTTACAATCGAACGAGTCACGTGTTTTTAAATATGTGACCCGTTTTGCAGAAAGAAACCTACAGTAGGATTATGCGTTCTTGACATTTTTATGATTCTAAAATCGCCATATGATACTGAGCATTTAACGTCAATGATTCTAGGTGCAATACTTCAGAAGATATTATTTAATGACTGTTGCTATTAAGAACATTGCATTTTGAGAAAAACCCAGTTACAGCTTCACTAATGTTCTAACGAATTGTACAAAGTTTTCATGACATGAAGTGGTGAAGAATGCAACTGCAGCGTAACTTAGTTTCTTGAGAAGACCCATATATTGCGCAAAAAGTCAAAAATTAGAAATTAAATTGTTTACACCCAGACACTTTTGTCCAGCTCTGCTGAAAAATTTCCATGACCGACTTTGAGTCCCTTTCCGCTCAAAGGGTCACATATCGTACGGTATTACTGCAAAATATTGCTCTAAGGTTTTGAACAACAAAAGTTCCACTTTAAAAACACAAATTCTGTCCCACATTGTACCAATCGAAACATACTTGCCTTTGCAAAAAAAACATGGTCGGCAGATGTAGAGTGGGTCTCGGTCCACAAGTGGCCACGGCTAATCCGTGGTCCGATAGCTCTGCACTCCGACCGGCCAACCGAGCAGAGGAAGGGTGGCCACGGCACTACCATGGCCCTACGCCTCTGCATTCGGGAGACGGAGAGGGGCAGGTGCCCCTCCCCCCTTCGGCTGTCCTGAGAGTGGTTTTCCGTGGTTTCACATTCTCCTGCACTACGGCGAACGCTGGGAAACGGTCGCCAACCTCCTCACCTTCTTTGCGCATCTCTTTCGATACAAATCTCCTGGTCTGAGATACTGCATCACCGTCTAGGAGGCCCGCTTCCCCCTTCAGGGGAGGAATCAAAAGTAAGTAGTAGTAGTAGAAATGCATATAAACGTTTAAAACACAGAAATAATTTGTAATGTCGGCTAAAAGAACAAGGTCAGAAAAACAGGGCGCGAGTGACTTTGAGTCGACGGGATGAGCCCTTAGCAGACACGGGACTGCGCCAGGGCTTCCTAGCCCTCAAACGGCCTGACCTACGTGGTCCTTCTGCCTAAACTTTAATTCCTATAGGAATGATCCCTATTCCCATTCCTATTTGGTTGTTGTTAGGAATTAGGGGTGTTGACTTCTGGATCTTACGATCGCGAGTTCAAACCCACCTGTTTTACGTCGCACCGACACAGATAGGTCTTATGCCGATAATGGGGTAGGAATGGACTAGGAGTGCGAAGGAAGGGGCTGTGGCCTTATTTAAGGCACATCCCCAGCATTTGCCGGGTGAGGAAACGGGAAACCACGGGAAAACATCTTGAGGGCTGCCGACAGTCCAGTTTGAACCCACTGTCTCCCGAATGCAAACTCACAGCTGCGCGCTCCTAACCGCACGGCCAAATCGCTGGTAATAGGATTTTTGAGGGGTGGAAAATATTCCATTCGACACTCCGTGTCGCATGATGTCGGAATGTAGATGACACATTTGAGGTTTATCCGAAACTCAGATCTAGCAACAGTGCTCCGTCTCTCTGCCCTTTGGTGGAGTAAAGTAGAACGTAAAAATGACACACAGACAGTGTTAAATGAGTTATATCAATTCAAAATGCCTCTATGCAGTAGCTGATATTACACTATTATTATTATTATTATTATTATTATTATTATTATTATTATTATTATTATTAGGCCTATAGCCAGGGCTTGTTCGAGGTCCACTCAACTTACATGATTACAATTGAGGAGCTATGTGACGGTGAGATAGCGGCCCCGGTCTCGAATGCCAGTAATAATGGCCGAGAGGATTCGTCGTGCTGACCACACGACACCTCGTAATCTGTAGGCCTTTGGGATGAACAGTTGTCACTTGGAAGGCAATGGCCCTTGGGGGCTGAAAGCGTCAAGGTATTTATTATTATTTTTTTATACATTGTTATGCCCTACGTAGGAGCTCGATTGCACCAGCTTAGCTGATATGTTGGCCTTCTCCTCCTCCCAAAATCTTTTCATCCTCTCGGTGGGCTTCTTCCTTCGTTCTTCTGTCCAAGTTCTAGTGGCTCTGGTGGTGGGTTTGTCTTCAAACTGGCGATTGTCTTCGTTCTGAATTTACATCTGTCCTGCACAATGTCTTTCGAGATGTTGATTCCCTGGAGATCTGTTTCTATTTCTCGAAGCCAGCTGTTCTTTGTTTTAGATGAAAGGGCGAGGTTTAGAATTATTTTAGTTAGTCCGTTACTGTAAAATTTCAATCGTATTTTCCGAAAAGTATGAGATACTTTTTCAGAATGCCAATATATTTCCTTGGATGATTTTTTCCTCCATATTCCCTATATACAAATTCGGCCAAAACATTTTCTTAAAATGTACCTTTCCTGTTTCTCTATGTCTTCGATTAAAGACCCGCCACCAATGATTGAGGTTTCTGAAGCAAATAACGCTTCAGGTTTGATTACTGTATTATAGTGTCTATGTTTTGCTTTCCGAGATACTGATTTCTTATTGTACCTGTTCCAAGTGATCGCGTAAGCTTTCTGTAATTTGGAAATGATTCCCTTATTTGCTTCGCGGTTTAAACCAGAGGGCTGAACAATTTTTTCCAAATATTAGAACTGGTTCACCTGAAAGATTTTGCCGTTTTTAGTTTTCATAGGCTGTCTACCTAAGTATCGTGAAGCTCCTTCCATGTATTGAGTTTTCTCATACGAGATTTGAAGTCCCATTTTGAAGGCAATTTCATGTAATTCTTCAGTGGAATGAATTGCCTCTTGCCTGTTATTGGAAAGGATTGCTATGTCATCCGCAAAGGCCAGACAGTGCAAGTGAATTCTATCTTTAAGTAGTCTCCCAAGGGTTCTTTCTTTAATTTACTTTTCCCAGGCCCTGATTACTTTCTGAAGTGCGAGATTGAACAGTAATGGAGATAATCCGTCTCCTTGACGGAACCCGGTGTTAATAGGGAAAAGCTCAGGTATTTCGCCTAGGAATTTTATCTTTCGAAGTAGTGCCAGTTAATGTTTGTCTAAATAATGCCCTTGATTTTTATCCACTTGAAATTCTTCTAGAGTGTTGAAAAGTGTTTGACGGTCTATAGAGTAATATGATTTTTCGAAATCTACAAAAGTAATGACAGTTTGTCTGGTTTTGCGTATTTGTAGGATAGTTTTAAGATTAAGGATTTGTTCTGTACAAGATCTTCCCTTCCGGAAACTTGCCTGGTTTTCACCAATTAGGTGGTCGGTTTGTTTCTCAAGTCTAGTGAACAAGGCTTTCGAAAAAAGGTTGTAAGCAACTGGTATCAAGCTAATTCCTCTATAATTATTGATGTTGGATTTATTCCCTTTCTTGTCTAGTGGATGGATTAGCGCACATTTCCAGTCTTCTGGGATTTCTTCAGTGATTTTCAAGAATCGAGTGAATTACTCGGGCTCCGCTCTCACCTTCTATCTTCAGCATTTCGGCAATTATGCCATCTTCTCCTGGGGTTTTGTTATTTTTGAGACCATGGATTATTTCTTTGACTTCTTCCAGTGATGGAGGTTCTGAATATTGATTAGGTGAGCGTGTTTCAAAGGTGAGTTGTTCTTTAGGGGTTTAACAGTTTAAAACATCAGTGAAATACTCTGTTAGAAGTTTGCAATTTTCTCGATTATTCATTTCTATTGTTCCATCCGGACCTTTGAAGCAAAGACCAGGTGCCTGATAATTTGATAATTCTTCTGGGAAAGTTTTGTAGAAGTTCCGTGTACTGTTTTTTGTAAAATCTCATTCAATTTCTGCCAATCTCTAGTGATCATATCTGCGTTTCTCAGACCTGATTATTTTTTATGTTTGTTTCTGTATTTTGGTGAATTCCTGCCAGGTTAGTTCAGTTTTATGAGAATTCCATTTCTGCCAGGCGTTAATTCTTGTCGCAGGTTTCATTCCACCACCTATGTTTGCGTTTCCTGGGTAATGTGCCAACATTTTGAGAAGCCATCAAAAGTATGTCTTTGAGTTCTACCCAGTTCGAAAAATTGTGAGCAGGGATACTTTCAATGAAAGTACTGGTGTTCTGTTTAAGAAATTCCGGATCGACGCGCAGGGCTTTTGTTATTATTGGTTTGTACCGGTTTGGTTGAAATCTTACCTTGATTGAGGATATATAGACTCAACGATTCCTTTTTTAACTTGAACATTCATAATTTCTTTTTGATTGTTCTTAGAAATAGCTACAATATCTATTTGAAATCATCCCAAGTGAAAATTTGGGGATCTCCAGGCTTTTTTCTTGTATGGAAGCGCCCGGAAACGTGTTGACATTAATCTGGGATCAAAATTTTTGCAAAAGTCACTTAATCTTTCTCCATTTTTACTAGTAGTATTGTGCGCTGGGTATAGTCGTACAATGGACCTGAATTTATTTTCTCTACCAATTTGGGCATTAAAATCTTCCAATATAATTTTTATGTGATGTGGAATTCGGGCTGTAGTTTCTTCTAGCAATTCCCAGAAGTCTTCCATCATTTGTGGACGTTTTCTATTGTAATTTTTGGTGGGAGCATGCGCATTAATCTATGTATAAGCTTTGTTTTCTGAGTTATGGATAATGTTGAAATTCTTTCAGAAGGTGAAGAAAAGTTAAGTATTTTTATTCGAGGTTCACTCAACTTAGATGGTTACAATTGAGGAGCTAGAGTATGTGACGGCGAGATAGATATATTATTATTATTATTATTATTATTATTATTATTATTATTATTATTATTATTATTATTATTATAGTCATTTACCAGTCCAAAGCTTGGCTGTATGATCAGCGCTGAGGCCTCCGTTTCATAGGCTCCCGGGTTCACTTCCCGGCCGGGTCGGCTATTATAATCGCGTCTGGTTAATTCTTCTGTCTCGAAGACTGGATGTCTGTGTTTTACGAACACTCTCCTCATCATGTTCAGACAACACGCCACACTACCAACCATCACAGAAACACGCAATGGTAATTGCATGTATCCACATAGAGTTGGCATCAGGAAGGGGATCCGGTCGTAAAACAAAGACAAATAAACACATGCAGCACAGTTCGTCCCCGAAACCCCGCAGGTGTGGGAAAAGCGGTGGAAAAGGAAGAAGAATAGTATTTACAACCACTAGGATTGCAAGGGCTTGGGAGTGTTTCTTCTTTCTATTCAAGGCCCTTTCGTATATTTATCCAAAAATAAATGTTATAATAATTGTGCGGCTTCAGCTACAGTGGGCAGGCGCTTCGATTTCACGTCTTTTAGGATACCCATGTGCCATTTTCAGAGTTAGGAGGTGAGCAAAATAAAAGTAACCGAATGACTTGTAAGGAATACGCGTTTCAGTAATTTTTACTTGTAATTTACTTCTTGAAATGAAATTGTGATCCGCTCCTATTGTGTATTGGTTCGTGTGATTAGCTGCCACCAGTGGAGGCTGGGTATCTATTACCAGCTCTGCCAAGATATTTTGAAAAGTGGTTCTAGGTCTACTCAGTCTCGGGAGGTCAGCTGAGTAGATGGGTGTTCGTTTCCCGCCTCAGCCATCCTCGAAGTGGTTTACCGTGTTTTCCCACTTCTTATCCAGGCAAATGGCGGGATTGAACCGAACTTAAGGCTACGGCCACTTCCTTGCCTATCCCTTCCTATCTTAGCATGCCGCATAAGGCCCCGGTTCAGCATAGCAGGGCGAGGTACTGTACTGGTTCTGCTTCGCAGATGTATCACCGACCCAAAATCTCACACCCTTGAGGCGGTAGAAGTAGGATCCCTCGCTGAGACCGGGCGAATACCAACCCCGGAGATTAAACGGATTAAATTTAAAAAAAAGAATTGGCCTATTGTAATCGTTACTTTCTAGTAAGTGATATATGTCGCATGGGAAAGTAACGGGAAGAAATTATGTAATGAAGATAGCTTGTTCAGTTCTACTACAGTAGAACTAGTTCCTTCTTACACGTCCAGTATTTCCTACTACTACCACTTGCTTTACGTCGCACCGACACAGATAGGTCTTATGGCGACGATAGATAGGGAAGGCCTAGGAATGGGAAGGAAGCGGCCGTGGCCTTAATTAAGGTACAGCCCCAGCATTTGCCTGGTGTGAAAATGGAAAACCACCTTAAGGGCTGCCGACAGTGGGATTCGAACCCACTATCTCCCGGATGCAAGCTCACAGCTGCGCGACTCTAACCGCACGGCCAACTTGTCCGGTCCAGTATTTCTAATGATATCAGATTTATCCTACAATATCCTTCAGTGCTGGGGATATTCTTAAAATTAAACACAGGTTTTCCTTCCAGTGCCCTTTTAGAGCGTCTTTTCAGTAAATGCAAAGATTTACTTTGCCCTAAGAGGTTAAGGAATAGCGATGAAAACTTTAAGAACAAGAAGACATACAGCTTGCGTCACTGATGGGCGAGGAGAAGAAAACTGGTTGAAGCCCATGTGTTCCTCACGTAAGTGAGCGCTACATTACAATTGGATACACATGGAAAGTGAAGGGTTTTCCTTTTTGAGCCACAGCAACCTCCTTTAAGTGCACAAGCTCCCTCCTCAAGAAGCTGATATTAACAGAGCATCTACCCCTTATGGTTCTGAGATATTCTCTCTCCATTTTAACAACACACGCGTATTTTAGTTAGCTGTCTGAAGGGTTTTAACTTTATTTTGTATACAGAGTATAATAACTATACCGACAAAAAATCAGGGATTCTCTTCGTGTTAAGAACAATGGTAGAAAATGTTTCCTTTCGAGAAAATGGTGTCTTTGTTACTTCCGGGAGCGCGATTCATATTGACGAACTTGCCACATTTGCTATGCCAGAATAGAAGAGAAGGGGAGGAAAGGGAGGTGGGGTATATGATGGAGACAGATATAATGCTCCGCACTAGAGATGGCTGAAGAGTAACATAGCAGTTACTTTGTCACAGTTCCATGCCTGTCACTGTTACAAATGTAACGGGGACAAAAAGTAACAGGTTACCGAGTAACGACAACAGAATAACGTACTAGTGAAAACAGTAACTGGGAAGTGGTAACCGTCACTAGTAGCAGCTTACAGACACAGAATGTGACCTTCAGTGTTCAGATAGTACGCATGTCTTCCAAGTGAGAGCGCTTTTGTAGGAGATTGCTTTAAGCCAAATACACTGAAGTGAATAATATACTGTATTGTGTATTTGTTTAAATTGCTGCTGTCATCTGGCAACTAAAGCGTAAACTGTTATGACATATTCAACTGCTCAGGGGTAATCGTTGACTGAGACATCGCGCAGGACTACCTACATTACAATATTATTGTAAGTTTCACCCGTATAATTTTTCTTGTACCATAAATAAATTAGTGCACTAACTTTCCATATTGGTATTATAGATAACATAACATTACTTCATTTCACTTAATCGATCCCCTTGTACCGGTTTGTGTTGAGGTTTGGCAGACAGATCATCACGTTGTCTTGTCTTCAATCCTTCATCGGGGCATTGTCAAATCACTCCTGTAGTTTTCAGAAAATACGCTATGTTATCTTCTCATTTCATCCGTTGTCTGCCTCTCGTTAACTTTATAGCAAATAGGAATGCGTGTTTTGCTGCACCGACTTTCAACAGTGTAGTGATACGTGCGCGCATGTGCGAGTGAATGAATGGGACAACCGTAAGGAGACAAGCTTGAAGCCGTGACCAGGCTGTGACCAATAAAAGGTGAGTAAGGTTGGAAGTTAATTTTAACTGTTACTTTTCACAATTACTTTATTGTAGCAGTGACAGATGTAGCAGTTGCACAAAAATAACCGTTTGTCACACCTCTACTCCGCACGTATGCATAAGTTCGTCTCTTATAGGCAATATCCACAGACCGTTTATTAAATAGCCGTAACTGCACACAGAACAGAACAGACTGTAATTAAGACATACTTATCAGTGAAGGAATGCACTAGATCGTTTCTCCTCTCGTCTGTTGGTCGTCTGTTCTCCTCTCGTCTGTTATTATTTAACATGCTCGAAGATGCAACGCCACCGCCCCACGATTGTGTATTTCTTCACTCACAACATTGTAAATGAAATGAAATACTGAGTGAAGGAAACAATACGCCCAATGGTTTGATTGCAGTAGATGTTCGGTGCACAGTTCACAACAGTGTAGTAGTGACCTTTGGATTGAGTTCAGGTTGTGGGGTGTATCGCGCATTACCCCTGTTTCCCACGTCCCTTCCCACCTCTGACGCATAGCAACAGGCAGCACCTAGCTCTCTGGCATAGCAACTACGGCAAGTTCGTCAAGTACGTGTGAATAGTCAGCGTACTGGCCTTCGGTTCAGAGGGTTCCGGGTTCGATTACCGGCCGGGTCGGGGATTTTAACCTTCATTGGTTAATTCCAATGGCTCGGGGGCTGTGTGATTGCGCTGTCCCCAACATCCCTGCAACACACACACCACACATAACACTATCCTCCACCACAATATAATGCAGTTACCTACACATGGCAGATGCCGCCCACCCTCATCGGAGGGTCTGCACTCGGCTAGAAATAGCCACATGAAATTATTATTATACCTGTCTGATTGGAGAGCTACTCGTTGAGCGGAAATGTGTCCGACTTTGCTTTACATGTTGGTGGAAAAGAAGTTTTAGAGAATAAAGGAGTTTTTTCTCAGGCCAATATTACTTAAAATAGAGATGTTACTGAAAGTCGAACAATCGGACACGTTAGGCCAGAGGAGGGGGAGGGTGGATTTAGAGGTAAAAACTTCAATCTTAGGACTCTTAAAGAGGCAGATGTGTATGTGGTAACACACTTCCTTGAATTGTTAAACATTTGATTTGATTCTGTTTAATAATTTGCATTATATTTCAATTTTGTAAAATAGTATGATTTTCTTCATGTCTGTCTCAATAATAGGGCGTAACTTGGAGATAACGTGATGAGAAATTATGCAGAAAAGGGTTATTTAGCTTTACTTTGCTAAGTGAAACACATCCCACCCCTTAGTCCAGTATTAAAGTACTTAGACTGCTCGGGAATCAAAACCGAGGCCTCTGGCAAGCTATCCACTTCATCACGAGTATGGTCATAGTAGGCAATACACACCATTGTGTCATCAAGTCATATTTTCACTGCTCGATGTGGCATAAAGTAACTCGTTACTCGTACAGTCAGTGCTATGAACATTAAAAGTGTAGCGGTCGATATTACTTGAGTGATAGAACATTGTAAAACATAAACAATCTTCCAGGCTAACGATGATTAATGTTGTGTTTTATGTAACATGATCATGTGTGACAAAATGTTGTGTGTAATAGTTGAGAACTTGTCTTTAGTAATTGTCAACCAACATCTCATACAGCCATGATTTATGACCTCATATTTAGAACCTATGTTTCGAAATTTCCAGCAACTTTATGTGACATTCTCAGTTTCGGGTAAATACAGTAGAGCATCGATTAACCGAAACAATTGGGGACTGGTGGTGTTCGGATAAATGATTTTTCGCATAACCGATCATTTACGAAAAAAATATGTTAAAGACAAAACTGTATGTATTTTGTATCACATGTTTTAGAGATAACCTTACGAAAAGTAATACATCAATGTAGCCCTACAGTTTAAGAAAAGTCCAAAATTTTCTTTTGCTTCAGAACTGAAGCTCATTTCCTTATTTTTCCCTCTAAATCTCGCAAACGTTTTATAGACAGCAATTTGAGCCAGTAGTGGCGATTAGGGGCGGGCGGGGCAGCAGCAGAGGGGGGGGGGGGCAGTCTCCCCCCACTTTCTGGAGAAAACGTATTTTTATCCCATTTTAGCCTCCTGAAACTGGGAATTGTTTAAAAAGCAATTTGTATAACCCCTTTTGTCTTTTCAGCTGATTATTTTCTTTAATTTATTTTCAAATGAAAATCCACAGCCTGTTTCCAGTCATTCGACCGGGTCAGGAATACAATTAATAAAGCCCCCCTCTAGCGGCGAGGATAGGAAATGAGCCGGCTGCACTGTCGCACTCCTCTGAGGAAAAGGTTAATGACTGACAGATGAAAGGAAATGATACTGGAGAGTGTAGCTGGAAATAAAAATGACAGGGAAAACCGGAGTACCCTGAGAAAAACCTGTCCAGCCTCCGCTTTGTCCAGCACAAAACTCACATGGAGTGACCGGGATTTGAATGAACCCAGCGGTAAGAAGCATTCGCACTGCCGTCTGAGACACGGAGGCTCAGAAGTGAAGGAATCGGCTTAAACGTTAAAGATTCTCTACGCCTTGGGAACAGGAGTTGACCAAATACAGTAGATGAGATATGAAAGATGAAAGTGAGGAGCTTGACGCAAGTGGAAGCAGATTCATGATTGTGCGAAGCTAGCATCAGAATCACTTTCGCGTGGCTTCCAAGCCAAGTGGCGACTGCCAGGAACAAACATGCGGATCAAGACGCAAAATAAAGGGTACATTTACCACCTAAGGCTTGGAATATTTCTTCTCAGCTGCGTTGAACCAATGTGGTGTGCTGGGAATCGGAGTGGCTAGCTATCCCAACTCCTAACAAGCTGAAAAGAATTAAGAATACAACTGCTGTGTGGCGGTACTCTTTTCGTTCTTCACGTAGAGCGCCGTAGTTTTACGTAGGTTAAAGAGTGGTCATGGAAGATCTACACACTCTTACCTCCTGAAAAGGGAAGACACCCCCGCCCCCACCATCCGCAGTGTGTTCTTGTGGTACGGAATTCACACTGACCCACATCTTCATACATTGCGCCGATCTATCTGGCCTAAGACGGGATCATTGCCTCCAGGAAACACTCGAACTCATATTAGCCGATGACAAGGATACGGCTGATCTCATCATTTGCCATAGGCTATGTGTTGAAGTGGATTAATCAAGAGCATATAAATTTCAAATGTTTTGTTACTAAGGGAAATTTAACGTTTCCTTTTGAAGCGTTTGTGTCCTTTTCGGCTTAATAAAATAGCTTGATATTTGTATATTTTTTAAATTCAATTTTTAATTTCCTCGTTGAATAAATAGTTTTATTTTCATTTTTGTTTCCACTTAATTTGTTCTGAGAGGATGGTTACCTATGTTTACTTCCTCTTAAAATAAAAATCACCACCACCACAAAAACTCCCCGTTGTCACCAACTCCCTCCCAAGTTAAGAGCTCTTGAAGCATATCTTGAGACAGGCTGGGGATACTACAGATATATTCTACCACCCCTCATCCCCATTCACAGGAGGTACCCGGAATGTGGATTCGATTCCATTTTAAACATTTAGGAACATTGTACAAGATGTCTACAACCGAATACAATTGAGGAGCTTTCTTGCAAATACCATTTCAGTCATTTTTTCCACATTTATGTTTTTGTGTTAAAAATTCTTGTTAGAATTACAGTTGGTGCTCCAGTATAAAACCACGTAAAAACATTGAAGTCACGCCCAATTTACATTTGGAAACGCGCGTTCATATCATTCTAACAAGAACTTTTAACTCTAAAACCAAAAGTCCCGGTATAGAAAGCCAATAATAACGCCGAGGGGATTTGTCGAGCTGACCACACGACACCTCATAATCTGCAGGTGTTCGGGCTGAGCAGCGGTTGCTTGGTAGGCCAAGGCCCTTCAGGGCTGTAGTGCCATAGTGTTAGGTTAGGTTAGGTTTAAAACAAAAAGTGTTAAAAATTACGTAAGTGGTATTTGCAAAAAATCAATTATTTCCGGAATTCCTTAAAATTACCATGTTAGCTGCCTGTCCAAAGCGACAAAGGCGTGCTCGGTTCACCCGGAAGGACGTGAGTTCGACTCCCCGTCAGGAAGTCGAAAAATTTAATAAATGAGATTTCTACTTCCGGAGGTAGTCTAGCTCGAGCAGCCGAGGAGTGAAGTCGCGTGGTGCAGTGCGTGCCGTAAACATGGTCGGTATTGAGCAGTACCGGGCCGCGACTGGGAAATGGCAGGAGATCAAGAATGGACGGGTGTTAAGAAAAGAAGGAGTAAGAATGGGGGAAGCGGTGCTGGTAGTGACAGTGATAGCGGTGCTGCTGGTTATTGGGAGGGGGGGGGGGGTGGAATTAAACCCAGGCCCAAATACCAGCGGAAAATTCAACATGGAGGACTTGGCTGCACTTAAGGTGGTAGTGAGTGAAGTTATACAGGAAAAGTGTCAATGGGATAAGGTACAGGAAATAAAGGACATGATGGAGGAGCAGAGGAAGGAGATAGGGGACATGAAGAAATGGCTAGAAACGAAGACTGAGGAATCGAACAGGAGAGTGGACAACAATGAGAAAGAAATAGAGTTATTAAGACGGACAGTGAAACATCTGGAAGAGGAGGTGATGATGATGAAGAGAGAAGCAGAGGGGTACAGGCAGAAGAGAATGAAGAAAGCCATATTTGTATCTGGTGTGAAGAAGGTGAGAGGGAAGGCAAGATTGAACTGATTTCCAAGGTAGTAGAGGTTATACGGGATAGGATGAAGATAAACTTAGTGAAGTGGACATTGACGATGTGGAGAGAGTGGGAAGAACAAAAGGGCGGAGGCCAATTAGGGTAAAATTTTTCTCAACCCTAATGGCAGAAATTGTGATAAGAAACGGCAAAAATTTACAGGGCCAGAAAGTAGGGGTGGAAAGAGACATGGGAAAGGAAGGAAGTGAAAATATGAAGATACTGAATAGGAACCTTTGGAGATCGAGATATCAGGGACTAAAGGCACGAATAAGTGGCCAGAGGCTGGTGGTGACAAACGGAAGATGGGTGAGGGAGCACTCAGTGGCGAAGTTGAAGGAGATGGACGATCGTGCTAGTGCCGAGGGAGGAGAGATGACAAGGCAAGATGGAAGGAAGAAAGAAGTAACAACGAGGAGTGGAACCAAAGAGGGAGAGGAGATAAACTCAGGTGAGAATGGACAGTCCAGTGTGGACATAGAAGATCAGAACAGTGAAGGGGTGAGTGAGGGTGAGCAACAAGAAACGGCGAGAACAGAATGCAGTGGTTTAGTGAGCGGGAAAGGACTTAAGAAGTCTGATAGACAGGAAGATAAAGCAGTTATGAACAAGGGAAGAAGTAGGAGTTTAAAAGGCACTTGGGGTAAAGTCCGTAAGGGGATGGAGGATACGGAAGGCGTGGAGCGGAATAGGTCGCCAAAAAAAGGAGGAATGGAGATAGGGGATGAAGGGGCGAGAACTACAAGGAGTAAGACTAAAGGAGGAGACTTAGAAGGGAGGGAGGGAAAATTATAACTATATTGGAAAATAGGATGTGTGAATATTGAGGGATTAATAAGCACATTAGGAAATAAGAAAGTTCGGGAAGTAATAGAAAGTTTCGATATTGTGGCACTCTTGGAGACGTGGCTGGAAACAGTGAGGGAGATAGCATGGAAGGGGTTTGTGATTAAATATAAATATAGGAGAGGAGTAAGGGACGTGCACCAGGAGGGATGATAGTATTAATTAGGGAAGAAATCAGTGAAATGGTAGAGGATATAGAGACAGATATGAAAGAATATGGTTGAGATTGAATATGGGAGGGGTTGAGGGAAGGGGGAAGAAAATAAATCTAGTTTTCTTTTATTTCCACCCTAGTAGTTCAGCATATGCAAATACGTATTTTTTTGAAGAGCTATTGGTGGATATTAGTAGGATAAGAGGAAAGTTTGCAGGAGAAGAGGATGTGTTGTTATTCGGAGACTGGAACGCGCGAATAGGGGAACAGAGCCCAGTATATAGTAGGGAGGATGGAATGTGTATGTTGAAAAGTAGAAGGAGTGAGGATAAAATTATAAACAGTCATGGGGAGAAGCTACTAGAGATGTGCGCTGCGGGGAATTCGTATATTCCGAATGGATGGATGGAGGGTGAAAGTACGGGGAAATTGACATATGTTACTGAGAAGGGAGGTAGTGTGATAGATATGGTTTTAAGCTCGGAAGGAGTGATGGAGGATATTGTAAGAATGAAAATAGGAGACTGGATTGCATCACACCATTTCCCAGTGTGGGTTATGTTGAAAAGGGGGGGAAGAGAAGTGTATAAGGAAGGAAGCTGAGACGAAGGATAAACAAGGGAGTGGATATAATAAGTATAAATGGTCAGAGAAGTGGGTCAGGATTGGGATATGGTAGCAAAAGAGGAAGTGCAACTTATGAAATATGGGTGGGAAGGTGCGTTAGAGGAGAATAATATTTAAAAAGCCTTGGAATTGCTACATCTAATAAAGATGATAGCGCAGAAGACAGAATGTAGAAGGAGAAATAAGAAAGAGGGAGAAATATGGTTTAATAGAGAGTGTGAAGGAATGAGGGAGAGGGTACTGGGTGCGTTAAGAGAGTATAGAAAGAAAGGTCGGAGCGCAGAAAGGGAGGTTTTCTGCAAATTGAAAAAGGAGTACAAAAAGAAAATTTGTGAGGTAAAAAAGGCGTGGTTAGAGGAACAAATTGAAGCTATAAATATTGTAAGACTAACAGCATTGAAAAAGTATGGGAAAAGATTAATAGAATAATTAAGGGGGGAAGGAATGTAGAGAGAATGAGCATTGAGGAAGTTAAGTGGGTGAGGTAATTTGGCGAATTACTCGGTGATAAGGGGGAAGAAAGGTGGAGAGGGACGGGGGAAGAAGTAATTTGGAAGAATAGGAGAGTGGCAAATTATGAACTGGACAAGGAGATTACCAAGGAAGAAACCTTGAGAGTGATAAGAAGAGTCAGGGGCAAGTCCGCGGGGGGTTGCAATGGGATAAATAGCAAGTTTTGGAAAGAAATTAGCAAAAATGAGACAATGATAGAGGGCATAGTTAAACTATTCAATATGATCTATGATGGGGGTGAGTACCCGAAGGAATGGGAAATAGGAATTGTATGTCCAATATACAAGCGAAAGGGTAGTAGGAACAGTTTGAGCAATTATAGAGGAATATCTCTGTTAGACTCCTTAAGTAAAATTTACACGGGGGTGTTGGCGAACAGGTTAAGTGAATGGGCTGAGGGAAATGAAATATTGACAGATTTCCAAGGAGGATTTAGAAAAAAGGAAAGAACGGTGGATAATATAATGATAGTAAAGACCGTTTTAGAAAAGTATAGGAGCCGGTCGAGTAGTACGGTATATGTGGCAGCAATAGATTTTGAAAAAGCGTTTGTTAAGGTGAATAGAGAGGCTCTATGAGAGAAATTAGGTAGGTGGGGGGTTTCGGAAAAGATGCTGAGGGCAGTGGAGGGTATATATAGGGTAGTCAGGTTTTGTGTGAAACTGGGATACAGTAGATTGAGCAGACCCTTGGAGTCTAAGGTGGGTTTAAAGCAAGCATGTAAATTATCGCCAATATTATTTTATTTATTAACGATATTTTGGAGGAGCATGGGGCCAGCAATTGGGCTGTGCCGGTAATTAATGGGCTAGAGGTACCGGGACTGATATTTGCTGATGATGTGATATTGATGACTCTAACTTCAGGGGGGGTGCAGAGAGCTTTAAATGCAGTGTCACTTTTTGCGAAGAAATGGGGCTTGAAAATTAATTGGATCTAAAATGCTAGTAGCCCAGGTAAACAAAGGAAGAGGGGTGGAAAGGAAATGGGTCCTGCAGGGAGAAAGGTTGGAACAAGTAAGGAAGTTGGAATATTTAGGAGTCATTAGGCCTATTAACAGTAAAGGAAACTGGAACGATCAGATTATTAGGGTGAAAAGCAGAGGCTTGGTAGCCCTAGCCTCAGTCAAAAACTTGTTAGCTAAATATCCGGGTATTAGTCATAAAACCTTGAGGTTAGTGTTAAGATCGGTGATTATCGGGAAGGTATTGTATGGCGCAGAAGTATGGGGGTTGGATGAGAAAAGAGGTGAATTAAGACGTATTATTAGTAGTTTTGGCAAGATAGTAATGGGGCTGCTGAGGTGCACAGCTAATGCAGGGGCGGAATTAATGTGTGGGGGGGATTTGGAATGTGAGTGTGTGAAAAGAATAGTTATATATTAGATGAATTTAAAAAGACAGGAAGGGGGGAGAGTATTACAGGCCGCGTATGAACAACAACGAAAGAGCACGTATAAGGGCGGCTGGCTAGAAAAAATTAAGGGATATTTGAAGATGATAGGATTAAGGCATCTGTGGAGGGTGGTTTGGACGAAGACAGAAGCCAGAGGGATGAGGATGCTTGAGAGGAAGATTAGGGATATTCATAGGCAAAAGTTATTGGGGGAAAGTAGACTGAGAAATTCGCTGAATGTTTTTATTAAAATAGAGGAGACAACAGGGATAAATATTAGATACGTTGACCGGTTAAATAGGCGTGGGATGGTGTGGTGGATTTTGGGATTGCATAAAAATAAGGGATGGTTACAAGGGAGAGACAAGACAGTGTGTATACTATGTGGTACAGTGAATGACGATTTTCACTGTGAAGGAACAAGTAAGATAAGAAGTAGATTACTGAGTGCCGAACATCGGAAACTATTGGGAAGAGGGGATGAGCAGGCTATTTTAAGATGGACTATCAAGCAGTGGGAAAACGGGGGCGAGTTGAACAGGTATCTATGTGCGGTAAAAAAGTCCTGTAAGAGCAAAATGAAAGAGGCAGAGTAAGAGGGTGGACACGGGGGTATGTGACTGGAATAGTGATGTATGTCTATGGTAAGCGTGTTTAATAATTTGATGATATGCACTGGATGGAGATAGTATGATAAAATTAATGGTGAGGGGAGTACTGGTATTGGGTAAATAGTGGAGTGGGTGGAGTTGGGTAAATGGTGTGTGATTTTGTAAAGGTAGGGACTGTTTGTTTGTGATATGGCAGGATGGAATGTAATTGCTGACTAGCGTTGTTTTGGTATTTATCGGGAGTAGGTCAGGGAACAATGAATGTGACGCAAGTTGATGAGTGCATAAGGACACGTGATGAGTGTGCTGGAACGAGGACTCGGTGACTTTTACAGATAAAACGATCTTGTGTAGGATATATTTAGTATGTTAGGGTAGTTAAGGGGTATTTCGTTCAGGTAACTAGTTAGTATATAGAGCTTCAGTTTAGTATTATTTGTAGATTATTATTATTTATTATTATTAATAATAACTTTTTATTGTAAACATGTATTTGGGCGCTGAACGCCTGTTATGTTCAAGAATAAATACTAATACTAATACTTCCTGAGGTGCACATGGTCCTGAGGTTCACTCAGCCTACGCCAGAAATGAGCACCAGGTTAATTCCTGGTGGCAAAGGTGGCCGGGCGTGGATATAACCACTCTACGCCATCAAGTGGGAAAGCCTTTACCTTCCACCCCTCCAAGGGCTCTCATGGTCTGTGTGGAGATCACTTTGCTTTGCTTTGCTTTGCTTTGCTTTGCTTAGAGTTACTATATTACATGAATCAAGAGAAGCATTGCAAGTCTCTATGAAGAGCTATTACACTTATCCAACGGCTGTATTGTTGTAAGTTGCAGAATATAATTAATTAATGAGAAGATAGAAACAAAACCAAAAAGGAAACATGTATTATAATAAAAAAGCAATATCATCTCCGGATAGGCCATGAAGGCCCTTGGAGGGATGGAAGGTAAAGGCTTCCCTATCCGTAACCTCGGCACTTCATGGGATAGAGTGGTTAGCTCTACGCCCGGCCGCCTTTGCCCCCAGGAATTAACGTGGTACTCATTTCTGGTGTAGGCTGAGCTAACCTCAGTGCCATGCGCACCTTCGGAAGTGGAAATCTCATTTCTTAAATTTTTTGACTTCCTGGCGGGGATTCGAACCCACGTCCTTCCGAGTGAACCGTGCACGCCTTTACCGCCTCGGCCAGACAGCCCCTCTGTATTGTAATATACGGCTTCTATTTTTTAAATATCATTTTGTTTTTTAGATTATTTCCTACAAGTTACACACTGGATAAGGCAGTGTTGCGGAACCGTTTCTTACCAACGACAAACCGTAAATTAGCCGTGACTCAACGTGGCACACCAAAATGTTAATTCCCAAAAAAATATACGATTTGAAACTATTAATGGCCGCCTCTTTGGTGTAGTGGTAGTGTGATTAGCTGCCACCCCGGGAGGCCCTGTTTCGATTTCCGGCTCTACCACGAAATTTGAAAACTGGTACGAGGGCTGGAACGGGAAGTCAACTGAGTAGATGTGGCTTCCATTCCCACCTCAGTCATCCTGGAAGTGGTTTTCCGTGGTTTCCCACTTCTCCTCCAAGCAAATGCCGGGATGGTACCTAACTTAAGGCCACGGCCGCTTCCTTCCCTCTTCCTTGTCTATCCCTTCCAATCTTCCCATCCCCCGCAAAGCTCCTGTTCAGCATAGAATATGTGGCCGCCTGGGCGAAGTACTAGTCATTCTCCCCAGTCGTATCATCCGACCCCGAGTCTGAAGCTCCAGGACACTGCCCTTGAGGCGGTAGAGGTGGGGTCCCTCGCTGCGTACGAGGTAAGAACCGACCCTGGAGGGTAAACAATATATATAAAGAAGAACAAGAAGAAGAAGAAGAATAGAAGAAGAAGAAGAAACTATTTATATGAATATATAATGCAACATAATTATCTACATATTTCAAAAGTTTACTAAAACAGTTTTGTCCATTCCGTCCAGTCGTTCTACTGTGCCGATTTTCTTTTTTCTTTTTTGATTCTCTCGGGAATTACCAGCCGATGAATCATCAGGCCTTAATAGGTCTGTAAGTTCAGTAAACTTTGAGTAATCGTAAATCAAATCACTAAATGAACGTACTTAGCGGGTTGCACCCAGTTAAGTAGCAATGCCTGTACGAAAAGATGTCGGCGAAGCTAAGCGATTAGAAATGACGGGCTTCTATATAGCCTCCTGAGACCCCTGTCCATTTGAATCGTCGTATTCCTTCTAACATTCATAATATTCGTTAATTGGCAGTGAGACAAAGTGTCCAGCCAAATGGCCTGTAGTGTGCTGCTAACTGTTGAAGAAAATTTGAGGTATGAAACAATACAAACTAGGAATAACGTGTTTCCATGGAGCATCATCATTATAGTTAGTGTTCTGCATTCTCTATGGAATTAAAAATAAATTAATGCTTCTAAAATATGTGTATTGGCATAAAATGAAAGTAATAACAATATATATTTTAGTAACTACTGTGTGATTTTAATGCAGTAACTTCTTGAAAATACAGATTAAAATGTATGTTCATTTTATTGGACATGGGGACATTGTGCGATTATTTGTTCTTCTGCCATAATCTCAACTTTTATTCTGTACACTGGTGCTTTAGTTGTCATTGTAAGATGATGGACAAAGGTAATGTGCCAGAGGTGTGAAAAGAACTTCTGCATCACTACAAACAACGATTATTTCTCAGATTTCCGTGAAAAGTGATGACTGATTGAAGGGAAAAATGAAGTCATAAAACCTTCTATAATCATGTGCTCTATGTAATATTTGTTCTTTTTCTTGGCCAGTATTTACATTTACATTGAAAATGAAAACCTACAACCTGTTTTCCAGTCACTGACTTGGCCAGGGATGGAATGAATGAAGCCCCCTTCTTGCGGCGAGGATAGGAATTTTTTGCTGTTGGCTTTACGTCGTACCGACACAGAGAGGTCTTATGGCGACGATGGGACAGGAAAGGGCTAGGACTGGGAAGGAAGCGGCTGTGGCCTTAATTAGGTACAGCCCTAGCATTTGCCTGGTGTGAAAATGGCAAGCTACAGCAAACCATCTTCAGGGCTGGCGACAGTGGGGTTCGAACCCACTATCTCCCGAATACTGGATACTGGCCTCACTTAAGCGACTGCAGCTATCGAGCTCGGTGGATATGAACTGTGACGGCTACCGATGCCTGTCGCACTTCTCTGGGGCAATGATTAATGACTGACGGATGAAATGAAATGATAATGGAGCGTGTTGCTACTGTAGAGTGAAAGATGACAGGGAAATCCGGAGTACGAAGAGAAAAACCTGTCCCGCCTCCGCTTTGTCCAGCACAAATCTCACATGGAGTGACCGGGATTTGAACCACGGAACACAACGGTGAGAGGCTGACGTGCAGCCGCCTGAGCCACGGAGGCTTTATATTTATATTCTAATTGATTATTTTAAAATATCCATTACAATAGCAAGTATTTGTAGCAACTATGTAAGCGACCCCAATGCCTTCTTTCCAGTTTTTCAATTTGTATCATATTTTGTTGTTTGATGTTTATGTGCCTGTATAATTACTCGACTTCCCCTTATTTTCTGTAAATTGATTGATATCCATTGAAATTCAATAAATAGTGGAATACTAAAAATTGAGAAATAAATAAGTTCACTCACATTTTTACCGAAAGAAGACCCAATGTCCATTTAAATGGGCAGTCCTCATTTAAGCCCTTGGGCATCAAAATCAAAAAATACTCCATAACACTTCTTATTAAGCTATTTCAATATGTATAAACAAGTTATATCAAAATATCTCAACCTTTACTACGTTGGGTCACAGGAGGATAGGCAAACCTGTAATTTCAACTAGACTTTGTACATATCTTCTTCTTCTTAATCTGCTTACCCTCCAGGGTCGGTTTTTACCTCGAACTCAGCGAGGGATCCCAACTCTACCGCCTCAAGGGCAGTGTCCTGGAGCTTCAGACTCTGGGTCGGGAGATACAACTGGGGAGGATGACCAGTACCTCGCCCAGGCAGCCTCACCTGCTATGCTCAACAGGGGCCTTGCGGGGGATGGGAAGATTGGAAGGCATTGACAAGGAAGAGGGAAGGAAGCGGCCGTGGCCTTATGCTAAGTACCTTCCCGGCATTTGTCTGGAGAAGTGGGAAACCACAAAAAAACCACTTCCAGAATGGCAGAGGTGGGAATCGAACCTACCTCTACTCAGCTGACTTCCCGAGGCTGAGTGGACTCCGTTCCAGCCCTCGTACCACTTTTCAAATTTCGTGGCGGAGCCTGGAATCGAACCCGGGCCTCCGGGGTGGCAGCTAATCACACTAACCACTACACCACAGAGGCGTACCTTGGTATACATATGACTTAACACTATCTAGAGAGAAATACCGTGGGTGTAAGACACCCCTAGCATTCCTAGAGGTGGAGTTCGGTGGGAGCGACATGTTGAAATAAATAATCGAACACGATCTATAGTAGTGTTGACTCCACAGTTTTCGGGGTCGCTGAGATGAATAGTGACACTCTGGATGCCCTTTAAGTCCAGGTTCAGCCTGGATTGGCACGGGAGTTAGAAGAGTTGAAAAAGAAAATGTTCAAAATGACCAAGATTAGTGTTGATTCTAAATTTCTCAGTTTCGCTAGGCTAACTGGTGATAGTCATAATCGTGTAGGTCTACATCATATCTATAGCGCGACACGTAAATACATACAATCATAATTTTTTTATTATTTATATGAAAGGATCATCTACTTCCCAGACAATATGGGCTGCAACGAGGGTAAATTTCCACGAGAAAAATAATAATCTACATCTTAAAAATAAACAAACAAGAATAACTCCAAAACTACAAAACAATTCCGTGAAATAGCACTCAACGTCACAATAAATGAATCCATAAAAATTCATTTGATAATTTTCACTTTACAAGTTGCTTTAGGTCGCACCGACACAGATAGCTCTTATAACGACGATGGTACAGGTAAGGGCTAGGAGTACGGATGAAGCGGCCATGGCCTTAATTAATGTACAGCCCTAGCATTTGAAATGAAAATCCACAGCCTATTCCAGTAATTTGACCGGGTCAGGAATGGAATGAATAAAGCCCACATATCTTGCAGCGAGGATAGAAATTGTGCCGGCTGCCGAAGCCTGTCGCACTCCTCAGGGGCAAAGATTAATGACTGATGACAGATGAAATGAAATGATAATGGAGAGTGTGCCAGGGAAAACGGGAGTACCCGTAGATAAACCTGTCCCGCCTCCGCTTTGTCCTGCACAAATCTCACATGGAGTGACCGGGATTGAAACGACGGAACCCAGCGGTGAGAGGTCGACACGCTGCCGTCTGAGCCACGGAGGCTACAGTCGTAGCATTTGCCTGGTGTGAAAATTGGAAACCACGGAAAACCATCTTCAGGCCTGCCGACACTGATGTTCGAACTCACTATATCCCGAATACTGGATACTGGCCGCACTTAAGCGATTGCAGCTATCGAGGTCGGTTGACACATAATTAACAGGTGATTGAAATCCTAAAAGTAAACATTAAAAAAACGTAGCCTACCTGGCACGGAGCAACGAATGGTGCGGAGCAGTACGGGCCACCTGGATCGTGTTCTTCTTCTTCTTCTTCTTCTTCTTCTTCTTCTTATTATTATTATTATTATTATTATTATTATTATTATTATTATTATTTTGCTAGGGGCTTTACGTCGCACCGACACGGATAGGTCTTATGGCGACGATGGGATAGGCAAGGCCTAGGAGTTGGAAGGAAGCGGCCGTGGCCTTAATTAAGGTACAGCCCCAGCATTTACCTGGTGTGAAAATGGGAAACTACGGAAAACCATCTTCAAAGCTACCGATAGTGGGATTCGAACCTACTATCTCCCGGATGCAAGCTCACAGCCGCGCGCCTCTACGCACACGGCCAACTCGCCCGGTATTATTATTATTATTATTATTATTATTATTATTATTATTATTATTATTATTATTACGTCCGGCGCCATGACTAAATGGTTAGCGTACTGGCCTTTGATCCAGGGGGTTCGAGATTCGATAAGCGGTGTGGTCGCGGATTTTAACTTTCATTGGTTGGTTCTACTGGTTAGGGGGATGGGTGTTTTTCTCGTCTTCTGCATTAGAATTCATTACAGGTAAGGCCCCATCCTCACATACCCCTGTGGGTGGGGGGCAGTAGAATAACACCCACGGCATCCCCTGCCTGACGTAAGAGGCGACTAAAAGGGGCGGCAGGGTCTCTAAACTCGGCAGTGTGAGTAAGCGACCAAGGTTCAGTAAGCTGAGTAATGTCCTTGCTTCCACTTACTTCTGCCAGGCTCCTCAATTTCATCTATCCTGTCCGACCTCCCTTGGTCAACTCTTGTTCTTTTCCGACACCGACAGTATTAGAGCACACGAGGCCTAGGGAGTCTACTATTTTCACACCCTTCGTGGCCCTCTTCTTTGGCCTATACCTTCATTTTTCGAAGTGTCGGATCCCTTCCATTCTTTCTCTCTGATTAGCGAGAGGTTCCACCTTTTCAAAACACTGTTATTAAGTTGTACCAATTTTCGGCGTGCCTTGATGATTGATATGTGTAGGTTGGCAAAATGTGAAGCAAATTACGAAGTAAGGAATAAGTAGAGGTAGGAGAGGGTAAAGGAGAGTTTGTGAGGGCGTGGCGGGGAGAGGGAGATTGTCTAAGGTGGATCAGGGGGGCTTTTCCGAAGGGGCAAGTAGCGTGAAAAAATATTGTGTAAGACGTGAAAGATCGATCGACTACTTGTCAACTTGAGGTTATTCATAAATGAGATGAGGAAGTCGGAAAGGGTGTTTGGCTTCTCAGGTTAAGGATGGGATTGAAAAAGTGATCAAGGTGTATAAAACATTTTTCAGTGATGTAAAGGAGAGGGCCTTTGTTTAGGGTGCTGAGAACTTCGATATCTTGGTCTATCGTAGTGAAACTATGTTTTATGTCATGCATATTTTGCCCTACTGTCGAAAATCTGTCATATTTTATTGCATTAACGTGTTCAGAGTATCTAATTTTGAAGCTGCGACCAGTTTGTACTATGTTATCTTGATTTTTAGGCATAGTAATGATAGGCCTTCGATTTCGCTTGGTAAGCATCATCATTTAAAGTTAAAAACTTCATAATTGTTCCGTATTGAACTGAGAATAATTGGTACAATTTAATAACAGTGTATTGAAAAGGTGGAGATTCTATACTTTCTTTTTAGTATTATTCTCAGTTCAATACGAAACAATTATGAAGTTTTTAACTTTAAATAGCGTTATATTAGACGATGGTTGCCTAGTTGTACTTCCTCTTAAAACAATGATCACCACCACCACCATCCATCCTCACAGATGCCACACGCCATTATTATTATTTCCTGATCCTTAGCTGAATGGTCAGCGTAGTGGTTCTCGGTTCAGAGGTCCCCAGGTTTCCGACAAAGGATGTTATAAACTTTGGGCTGGGAAGACTTTAAGGAGACGAACCGTTCGAGTAAGAGATATGTTCCGAGCTGTCAGTGGGAAGTTGGCATCAATTGACATTAATGGACGAATAATTTTGAGTGGAGCTATCAAAGGTAGGGAAGTTGAGCAGTTTCCATTATAATGGCAGACACTGACTCTCCACCTGCCTTTTTACATCCTCAGAAAAACTGCCTTAATGGTTTTCCCAAAGTCTTAAAATGATCTTCCAATGGACAGAAAACCATCATGACAGAAATAATAACGCAATAAAACATTTTAAATAACTTACTCGTATCTGCGTAAGTAAAAATTCAAGGGACACATGATTATGATTAATATTTTGTTATTGGAATATACAGTATGTGGGATGATTGGCCTGCGTATAGATATCGTGTAAAACGGCTTCCTAAAGAACAGTATGTTTCCAAAACATATCGCTAAAATTTGTCATAACAACTTGGAGAATGTCAGGAATCAGGAAGATTATGACTGAGTGATATATTATTGCAGTATTTTGCAATGAACATCCATGCTATGATAGCTGACCGAATGTGTTTCTGTTTTTGTTTCAAGTTCTTTGAATTAATTTAAGAAAACAATTAAGGTGAACAATTAATAGGGAATACGTTACCTGTGCCACAGCCCTAAATGCAGATCAATGATTATTGATTGATTGATTGATTGATTGATTGATTGATTGATTGATTGATTGATTGATTGATTGATTGATTGATTGATTGATTGATTGATTGATTGATTGATTGATTGATTGAAGCATATTTCGATGCTATTTCTAAATGCAAATTTTTATTTAAATTCTTAAAATATTATTGTTTATCCATTATACCACATACTGCATATTTCAATAACAAAATATTAATCATAATCATGTGTCCCTTGAATTTGTACTTACGCAGATACTTATTAAAATATATTATTGTGTTATTATTCCTGTCATGGTGGTTTTCTGTCCATTGGAAGATCCTTTTAAGACTTTGGGAAAACAAATAGAAAATTCTTGGAGGTTGGTGGGTAACTTCGTTTGAAAAATGCCTTTTTTGACAAGGTTGCCTAAAAATCGTACATAACAGTGAGGGAAAGAGAGAGCTCGCCATCAAGTACTGATGGACCGTATTTATAGGCTATTTGACCGCCTTTAAATCATACAGAGAAAGTAATTTGGGAAGAAGGCATGAGTGACCAAGTCTGACGAAACAACTCAAAGCTGTCAACTGGCAGTCCTCCAAGATGCAGACCAGGGGCGTAACGGTAAGACATGCGCCGCGAAATGCCGCTATGTCACAATGTTGAGGGGAGAAATACTGACTCGCAGGACAAGTATCACTTAGAACGAAACTTCGTTGATAGAAGTTCCTAACTTCTTCATCTTCTTCCTCTTTTCCTACCGCTTTTCCCACATGTGTGGGGTCGCGGGTGCGAACTCCAACGCACATGTAGATTTGGCCCTTTTTACGGCCGGATGCCCTTCTTGACGCCAACCCTTTACAGAGAGGTGTAATCACTATCGCGTGTTTCTTTGGTGGTTGGTAGTGTGATAAGTTGTCTGAATATGAAGAGGAGAGTGTTGGGACGGACACACAAATACCAAGTCCCCGAGGCAGAAGAATTAATCAGAAGCGATTAAAATCCCCAACCCGGTCGGGAATCGAACCCGGGACCCTCTGAACCGAAGGCCAGTGCATTTACCATTCAGCCAACGAGTCGGAAAATTGAAGAAATAAATCTGAGTGTGATGTGATGTGAATCTGATGATGTTCCCTCAAGAACGAATCATGTCCTATTTTAATTAAGATGTGTTCAGGCGTAATACTCTTACCATATGTTTTCCTTTTAAGGTAGTTTATTAATTTATTTACTCAAAGTTAGTTTCGGCAGACTAAAGAAACTAACAGTAATAAATTAAGTGAGTTGAAACCGAAAATAAAATGGCTTCAAATATCACAAAAGAACCTTTGTTGATAGAAACCTTTCTAATCAGGGTTCTAAGCTGAAATATTATCATATAAGGTAGCGATTTTTCTAGGCGCAGCGGCGGTATTTCGATTTTATTTAGGTTCCCCTTGGACTATAACTTAAGAAAGTTTCAGTATGCACCAAATACAGTAGGTGATCAGAAATTTCTCTTGAGGCCTACATAAAACAGGCGCTTCAAAAAGTAAAATAAGAAGAGCTCACAAGGAGAAACGTTATTTTACAGGCAGATGTAAGATGATACATGAGAAGTGCAATCCGATTTCAGACACAATAATCTTGTACCTATTCCCAATAAAGCAGGTGATGACAAGCGTGAAACGTAACGCACAATTAGATTAGTAATTCACGCTTGCAAAATGTTAACACATATTGTTTACACAAGAATGGAAAGGCAAATTAAAGTTGAGTTGGGAGAAGATCAGAAATGTAGGAAAACGTGGAGCAATCCGGACTTTACGTCCAATCTTACACGATCGAATTACCAGCCGACGTACAAGAAATTCGTAGATTTAGAATAGGCACTCGATAATGTTGACTGGACCAAGCTATTTGACATTCTGAAGGCAATCAGGATCAGATACCGAGAAAGAATCTACAATCTGCATAAAAATCAGTCTACAGAGATAAGAATCGAGAGATGTGGAAAAGAAGCAGCACTCCAGAAAGGAGTGAGGCAAGGCTGCAGTTTGTTCCATCTCCTTTTCAATGTTTTTATAGAATAGGTGGTAAATAAATTCAAAGAGGAATTTGAAAAGGGAAACACAAATATTCAAGGAAAGGAACTCAGATTTACCGATGATATTATTTTGTCTGAGTCTGCAGAAGATCGAAAAATTGCTGAACGGAATGAGCAATGTTGGAGAAAGAATAGGGCTACGAGATGAACATAAATAAATCTAAAACAAAAGTAATGGATTTAAATCGAATTAAATCAGGAAATGAAGTCCTAAAGGAAGCAGATTAATATTTTACTTGGGTAGTAGAATAAGAAACGATGAAAGAAGAAAGGACATAAAATGCAGACTAGCACAAGAAAGGAGGGCCATAAGAAAACAAATTTGCTCACGTCGAACATTGATATACGAATTGAAAATATGTTCTTGAAGACTTTCGTCTGGAGCGTGGTATTGTATGGAAGTGAAACATGGACAATAAATAGATCAAAAAGAAAGAGAATAGAAGCTTTAGAAATTTGGTGTTATCGAAGAATGCTGAAGTTGAGATGGGTAGATGGAATCACGAATGAAAAAATAATCTAACCTAACCCCATGGCACTACAGCCCTTGAAGGGCCTTGGCCTTCCAAGTGACCGCTGCTCAGCCCGAAGACCTGCAGATTACGATTTCTCTCGGCCGTTATCCTTGACTTTCTGGACCGGAATGAAGGAATACTGACTAGAATTGACGAGAGAGAACGATTAAGGAAAATTCGAGCAGAAGAAGAGATAGAATGACAGGACACATATTAGGAAACGAAGGACTTGCTCAGTTTTTGAGGAAAGTATAGGTGGTAAGAACGGTAAGGGGAGACCAAGGCGTGAATATGAAGAGGAAAAAAAAAACGGTTTGAAGAGACGTAGGATGTAATAGTTGCGTAGAAACGAAGAGGTTAGCACAGGATAGGGTTGCATGGTATCTGCGTCCAACCAGTCAATGGTTGATGACCCAAACAGCAATAACAACAAGACTAACATTACACAGTCTTGCCAAATCACTTGTTTCAACGGTACACCAAGACATCGATGTCACCATAGAGGAAATTTGCGTCTAGTTACAGAAGACGTGTCATGACGGCTCGCTGGATAGCCGTATCGTCATTTAATCACTTACCCCCAGGCAGTTTTTCAACTGTCCGCAGAGATGGAAATCACAGGGTGCCAGATGAGGGCTGTAGGGACGATGGTCCAGATTGTTATCACCAGGACAGTGACAGTGAATGTTGCCATCTACACTGACACAGTGGAGCGTTTGCGAGTAACAATTCGCAGTAAACCACTTGATCTTCTCTGAAGAGGTGGCGTGTAGCTGCACGGAAACGCCAGGTCAAACGCAGCCAATTGCACGCGAGAATTGTTACGACGCTTCCGGTGGGGGACACTGGACCGTCTTCCCAACAGACCTGACATGGTTGCCAGTGATTTCCATCTCTTTGGGCCGTTGGAAAAGCACCTGGGTGGTAAGCTATTCAATTCTACACCAAAAGTGAATAACAGGTTGATACCTGGTAGCAAAGGCAGCTGGGTATGGGGTTACCGACTATATCACTCTCAGTGCCGGGGTTACGAGTTGTGGAGCACTTTAACTTCCACTCCTCCAGAGACCATTATGGCCTGTACGTAGACCATTTTGCTTGAATAATAGATATCCCGTACGAACAACATGTGTATGAAAGTGTCAACGTAACAAACTTACAAGAGATTCGTGCGAAATCGGTCGAGGAATTTCGAATTTTTCCTTCCGTATTCGTGGAAGTCTTTTCAACGTAGAACTGGTTGAGGGAGGGATTTGATTTTACACTATTTTTAAATGGGTATTCGTGAGCGGTATGCTTCCTAAGCGGCTGTCTTTCCTCTCCCGGCATTCACGTCCTGTTCTCCACTCCCCCCAGCCACGTACGGCTCTAAGTCGTATGCGAAACGGCCAAGTTCTTCACCACGGATGGCTGTTCCACCAACAGTAAAGCGCGTCAACACCGTTCATTGTTTTATGACCATTAGCAATATTAATGCAGCTGACGGCATTGATATTCTGACGAAGAGCAAATTATGTACCCACAGATAAAGCCATCGATTGATGCTATTTATTTTGTAGGAATAGTACAAACTTGTTTAGGAGGAAGCTGGCCTTGTTGATTGAGAAGACGAATATGTCTTGTGATGGCCGAGGACGACTGTGTAGTCAGTGGAAGATAACGGTTCTGAATTATTGTTGGATGTGTGTCGAAAAAAATAAAGGAACAGAGACATAGATATGCTGCACAGAATTTTAAAATGACTCCGAGTCATTTATAGAGTCAACTACAGCATCTAACTTACCATTCTGAGCGCCTACCATACTTAGAGATCCCGAGCAAGTCCTTAAACAGGACTAGCGAAAGGTTGGATCCCTTCAACCTGTTTCAGTTTTTTAAAAAAATCCTATAGTATATATAGAATAAAATTCACCGTCGAACGTTGTACCGTTCCCTTGCTAGACTATCCAATAAACTGTCGAACTTCCTGACACGAATTACTGCATAATCGATGTTGACCGAAAGGGTGGTGCTTTCTTTCACGAGACTTCAACGTGATGAACGCAGAGAACAATTGTATTTAATTTATTTATTTATTTATTTATTTATTTATTTATTTATTTATTTATTTATTTATTTATTTATTTATTTGTGTCATAACTCAAGATTAAGATTTTCACCATCAGGAAGATTGTCTCTTTCAGCTATTATAGGCTATTTTTTTAAAGTCCAATACGTGGTACTTCAAGTTAGGGAGTACAAATGATATCTAAAAACCGCCAATGAATTTTTCTACGCAGAGTTCACTATGGTCTGGATAATGGTGTCTGGGATTCTGGTTATTCTTAAGAAGTTCAGCGTCTCCTTAGGAATTGTCCCCTCTAGCGCCAATCATAACGCCAATTACTTCCCATTTTCTAATCCCGGGATCCTCATTATTAATTATCGTCGCTGGAAAGGTAAAAGGTTGTATTCCACAAAGCTCTTCCTATCAATTATTCTTCTTAAGACTGGTCACGCCTCCCAGCCACATATGGATACGCAGTCCATCAGAACAATGTCCGTTGTGTTCGTTTTCCTATGTCGACGATTAAACGAAAATGAACCTTACATGCATTGTACACTAGGAGTGCGTAAATACGTAATGCAAACGTACATTCGTACAGTACGGTACTGTAAGGTTCATTTCCCTTTACACATGGGCCTAGGAAAATGAACACAACAAAATTTGTTCTGATGGACTGCATATTCATACGTGGCTGGGAGGCGTGACCAGTCTTAAGGAGAATAATTGATAGGAAGAGCTTTGTGGAATACAACCTTTTACCTTTCCAGCGACGTTATGAAACTGAACTGAAATACAGTTATAGTTACAAACGAAAGGTAAATTCATGAGAGTTACTATAAAGAAACATTACATTATATAACAATTTTTAAGTCTATGTACGATTTACAACATCTCTTTTTAATTACATTTCTCCTATATATGTCTCTAAGTACAGCCGGAATGGTTCCATGAGGTATGAATGAGTTTCGGTACCTTGTCGTGCGGTAAGTTGAAAAGCTCAGCAGGGAAGACGTTTCTGACCCTGTCTACAGTAATAATAATAATAATAATAATAATAATAATAATAATAATAATAATATTTCGTCCCAATAACTACTTTTACAGCATTCTGGAGACGCTGAACACAGAGAAATATAAGCTGGATAAAGCCTACAGAATTATTCTATTTTTTCCTTTTTCTATTTCCTATTCCTATTCTAGGAGTTTTAACGTCGCATTAACACACAGGAGATTTTCAAGATTAAAGATGAAGCAAACAGGAAGATGGCTGGCATCAAAATACCTGTTACCGAGCTGTTAGGAAAACGCAGACTCCAATGGCTTGGACACGTTAAGAGGATGGACAGAACGGGAACAGCAAGGAATTGCTTTGAATAGAGAAATGAAAGGGGAGAGGCTAGGAGGGGGGGGGGGCAAGAAATCGATGGATAGCTACAGTGAAATCGGAAGTCAGCAAGAGGAATGTCAAGTGGGAGGGCATAAAGGAACAGGAACCATACTTTGACGCGAAGAATTGGCGAATGCTTGCACACCACTTCCGGGAAACTCGAGCAGGAAAATGATGGGATGATGAAGATTTTCAAGGATAGAAATGGGCTGGATTGGGTAGGTAGCGGCCGTGGCCTTAATAAAAAGTACGAGAAAGCACAGAAACCCATCTTCACGGCTGTAGATGCTCGGATTCGAAACCACTATCTGCTGAATGCAAGCTCACAGCTACGTGACTCGAACCATGCAGTTAACTCGTTCCGTCCTATATATCCTATATAATTTCTTCAGTCATGTTTAAGCCAATCTCAGATTGACAAGTAGGCCTACTTATTCACTGGTCTCCTATTCCCGGGATAGAGGATTCGATAACGACTACGGTCGATAGTTTATAAGGGTGTATACATCCGACAACTCTATGTTATCGTTAGTTTTCCAGGTGTGTGCTTTTACGCGACTGCTGATACAGCTGTCATAGCAGTGGAACATCACGTTTTATGTGTAATCCGAACCACGGGGACATGATTTTCAGATTAAAAAATCCAACAAGCATTGTCCTGGATTCATGTCACGTTCCCCTTGGCGGGTAGCCAGTGGCTATGTCATTCGGCTGTCACATCTCAGAAATTATAGATGTAATGACAGGAGCGTGATGTACGATTCTGAAGACCTTTGAAAAAATTCGAGCACACATTTCAACCTGTCAAAATCGGTCACAAAAGCTGTGATAGTCTGTTGTTAATCTCACTGGATGTGATCTGTCCTTCAACAATGATAACGAAATTAAGTAGCAGGTTCACCGATTACAGTATACTGTATGCATGGAACTCTTAGGCGAACTAATAAAAAAGGCGTGAAAATTACTAAACATTGGCTATTTCGACTCTTTTCCGTACCAATGAAATACGGATGTACGAAAGGAATTACAGTGGGACCTCGTTTATCCGGACTAATTATGTAGGTACCTGTAGTGTTTCTACAACAAACTAACTCATAAAATTGTTTTTAATCTGACGAACGAACACATAGGATTTGACTGGCGGGAGGATATAGGCCTAACGTTGTTAAAGAAACTAAACCTCGTATGTCACAATTTTTTTCCTATCCATTATTTTCCTTAAGACTGGTCGAGCCTCTCAGCCATATATGGAAATGCAGCCCTACTCTTGACATTCATTTTAAGGGTGCTGCTTTGTTTTGGCTGTCTATGAAAAACAGGCGTGAACCCGAATTTATTTTGAAACAAACTGGGGTTTCCTTAGGGAAGGGAAAACCTTTCAACTCCATAGGATTTTGTCAGCGTGGACGTTCCATTGGTGTAGACAAGAGCTGCTTCATTAATTGAAATTATGTTCAGTAGGTCTTCTCTAAATGAATACGATAGCTCGCTCTGTTGATGGGCGGTAGAATGAGAGCCTCCGAGTCAAATGATCCGGGGTTCAAACCCGGCAGAAGTAGACCTATTAATGTTTCCTAAAGGGCGGCATGAATTCTATTCAGCACTCCACGTCCAAGGATTTTGCAATGTAAAACTTCTCTGGTGACACATTTGGTATTCATCCGAGAAAATTAATTAAAAGACTCAGGCGTAGGTCACTCAAGAGAAATTTGTGTTACTGTTCCATGTAGTAGAGTAAAATAGAACGTCGAAATTGATGATCAGGCAGTCTAGATTCCACTAAATTAAAATGCCTGCATGCATAGCTGTGGTTATATTATTATTATTATTATTATTATTATTATTATTATTATTATTATTATTATTACTATTATTAGAGACTAATTGATACGTAACGTTATTGCATTTCTTGTGAAAATTACATCGGCTACGTCTTTTGTTTGTACTGTTAATTGCAAAATAGTTAATAGTAGAAGTATATAAAATGTGGAATTGTAGTCTATATATAGGCGTAGACTATATTATAGCGTGTGCTGTGTTATTTATGCTGTTAACAAATTTTCCGCATTTTCGATCATGTGGGTAGGAATTAAGAAGGAATAAAATACAATCATCTGAAATGAAATTTCTTAGATCGGTAAAAGGAAACACCGCACAAGATAAAACGAGAAATGAAGACATACAGTAAGACAGCGAATGAGACATAAGAAATATATCGTATCTGCTGTGCCGAAACCGCGAATGTAACAATGCTCTTCCTATCCATCACTTCCCCTAAGACTGGTCACGCCTCCCAGCTGACGTGAATGAATGAATGAATGAATGAAAACCTAGAACCTGTTTTCCAGTCATTGACCGGGTCAGGGATGAAATGAATGAAGCAGATATAGACTGTTAGTACGATGGGGTCGCCACTCCCAAAGTGATTTATCATTCATGATAGATGCTATGAAATGAGAATGGAGAGTGTTGCTGGAATGAAAGATGACAGGGAAAACCGGAGTAGCCGGAGAAAAACCTGTCCCGCCTCCGCTTTGTCCAGCACAAATCTCACATGGAGTGACCGGGATTTGAACCACGGTATCCAGCGGTGAGAGACCGACGCGCTGCCGTCTTAGCCACGGAGGCTCTCCCAGCTGACGTGTAAAGGAAAATTAATTGTACTGTAGAAATGTATGTTTGCGTGACGAATTTACGCACTCCTACAGTACAATTTATTTAAGGTTTATTTTCCTTTATACACGCGCGTACAGTAGAAAAATTAACTCAACAAAAATTGTTCTGATGGGCTGCATGTCACTATGTGGCTGGGAGGTGTGACCAGTCTTGAGAGGAAAAGATGGACAGGAAGAGCATTGTCACATTCGCGGTTTTGACACAGCAGCAACGATATATTCTCACTTTCAGAGAAATTCTTCAACTCTAAGGGAAACTGGAAGAACCATGTACCTAGGATGAAGCAAGAGAGAATGCTAAAACTTATCCTCAACTATCATCCAGTAGGAAGGACAGATATTGGTCATCCGATGAGGATGTGTGAGATCAGGCATCTGAAGCAGAGCCATCCATGCAGAGAAAAATACAAAAAGAAAATTATACAGTATCAATACAACTGGGAGTAACCTATGTGTGAGTTATAGGTGGGGAACACTCACACCTAGAACAGTCTCGGTTAGCACCGGAATTCGAATTTCGAATCTCCCAAAACTGCCGGGCAGAGTGGCTCAGACGGTAGAGGTGTTGGTCTTCTGACCCCAACTTGGCAGGTTCGATCCTGGCTCAGTCCGGTGGTATTTACTGGCATGTAAAATAACTTCTGCGAGACTAAATTCCGGCACCTCGGCGTCTCCAAGGACCGTAAAAATACTTAGTTGGACGTAAAGCAAATAACATTATTATTCTCCCAAAACGTAGCTTACCATCAAGGGGCATAGCCAGTGGGAATGTGGTGAGGGGGAGTTAGGCTACTGGGGGGTTAGAACCAACCCCCTCCCCATGGAATTTTTACAAAAGAAAATGAACAGAATCTGACAACAAACAAGTGAAAGTCGACTCAATGGACTGGCTCTTTTGAACATTCACAGAGGCGTAATTCTAAAACCAACAGATCTCTCGAATCTATTTTCTGAGAAGCCTAAAATCTTCGATTTTTGATTTAATCTGAACATACCATTCGCTGTAAAACTGTTGACCTCGATCATGTTCTTCCTGTATTTTAATGTAAGATTTTGTATTGTACTGCAGTTTGAATATCAACATAATTGACTTGTATCAGTGTCCTTATAGCTAATGACACTCAAGCATGCACGCATCACACACGCACAAGCACCTTCGTTATGTTCTGCCATCATTTTTTCTGGCTCTATGGACAAATGGTTAGTGTGCTGGCCTTTGGTCCAGAGGGTCCCGGGTTCGATTCTCGGCCGGGTCGGAGATTTTAACCTTAAATGGTTAATTCCCTTCGCTCAGGGACTGGGTGTTTGTGCTGTCCCCAACACCCCTGCAACTCACACACCACACATAACACTATCCTCTACCACAATAACACATGGCAGATGCCGCCCACTCTCATCGGAGAGTCTGTCCGACTCGTTGGCTGAACGGTCAGCGTACTGGCCTTCGGTTCAGAGGGTCCCGGGTTCGATTCCCGGCCGGGTCGGGGATTTTAACCTTAATTGGTTAATTCCAATGGCACGGGGGCTGGATATATGTGCTGTCTTCATCATTTCATCCTCATCACGACGCGCAGGCCGCCTACAGGCGTCAAATAGAAAGACCTGCACCTGGCGAGCCGAACCCGTCCAGGGATATCCCGGCACTAAAAGCCATACGACATTTCATTTCATCGGAGAGTCTGCCTTACAAGGATTGCAACCGGCTAGAAATAGCCGCGCGATATTATTATCATTCATTTTGTAACTATAACCCCGGTCGATCCTGGCTGCGCCTACTGCTTAACCATACCCAGTGAAGAGATGATTTACTCTTTGGTTTCGAAACTAAAGTAAACCTAATAGTTTAATGGGTGGTATGCATAAAAATGTTTACTGTTTTTCTAAGAATTCTTAGGAAATGCTATGATTTTTATGCACAAACCTTTGTAATTGCTTTTAATATTAAGTATTTGCTGCAAAAAATCATAGCATGCCCCACGGTTGTATTCGCTCCGTAGAAGTGCATTATTACGATAGGGTCGTTGCGCCTCGAAATATCATTATGTAACAATTTTGAGGGCAGACATACTAAACCCGCAGCACGTGTGTCACTTAGAACGAAAATTCGTTGATACAGTTCATGTAATACTGAACATTAGATGACCGAATCTTTCTATTCAGAGTTCTAGCTGAAATACTTTGTATCATCACATAGTGGTTTTTCTAGACGCAGGGACGATATACTGGATCATTATTTCTCAATTGAATGAAGAAATTCACCGAAAGATATATGTAAAATAGAACCCTGGACATTTTACTTCCATTCTTGAAATTGAGAGCTAATATAACTTACGCTCCATCCCCTTGGTGTAGAAGTAGTGTGCCTTTCCAATTATCCGGGGATGTCGGATTCGATTCCCGTATAGTCCAAGGATTTTAATTCTGAACTGATGGATAAAACGGGGTTTACGGTGTTTTCAGTCTCGTGGGATCAACTGAGGAGCTTTCTGATGGCAGCGGCGGCGGCCTGGTGTCGAAAGCCAAGCAATACGGCTAAAGATATCATCACGCTGACCACGTGTTTCAAGAACCTGAAGTCTAATTAGATGGGCAGCAGTGTTTTTGGCAGTCCAAGGCTCTCAATGTACTGTTATACCAGGGGTTGGCTAGTAGGCCTATTTTTAAGTCTATACTGAAGATAAATTAGTACCGGTATTTATTATTTCATCCGTTTACCCTCCAGGGTTGTTTTTTCCCAACTCTACCACCTCAAGGACAGTGTCGTGGAGCGTGCGACTTTGGATCCGGGATACAACTGGGGACGATGACCAGTACCTCGCCCAGGTGGCCTCACCTGCTATGCTGAACAGGGACCTTGTGGGGGATAGAAAGATTGGAAGGAATAGACAAGGAAGAGGGAAGGAAGCGACCGTGGACTTAAGATGGGTACCATCCCGGCATTTATCTGAAGAAGAAGCGTGGAAAACATGGAAAGCCACTTAGAGGATGACTGAGGTGGGAATCGAACTCCCTCTACTCAGCCGACCTCCCGAGGCTGAGTGTACCCTGTTTCAGTCCCCGTACCAATATTGAAATTTCGTGGCAAAGCCGGGAATCAAACCCAGGCCTAGTGACAGCTAATCACACTAACCACTACACCACAAAGGCGGACCTTAGATGAACTAATGTTCTTAAAAGTTGTCCAGTTCAGTGCAAGAATAACATAAGTTATACTTTTTTCTCTTCTCTCTCTAAAGGCTCTAAGATTAACACCGTAATTATTTCAACTGGACCCAGCCCCGTGGTACTGGAAGGGTGACCTGCATTTTAATCTGAGGGCTCAGGTTCGATTCCCGTTCAGGCGAGGAAATTGTATGTGAATCTCAGGGCTGGTTCGGGGCCACTCAGCCTCAGTCATAACAACAGAGGAGCTATCTGACGTTGAGATAGCGGTGCCGGTGTAGAAAACCAAGAATAACGGCCGAGAGGTCTCGTTGTGCTGACCACGTGTCACTTCATAATCTGCAGGCCTTCGAGCCGAGCAGCGGTCACTTGGTAGATCAAGGTCTATCAGAGGTGTAGCGCCATTGAATTTGATTTGGTTTAAAATAAATAGAAATTGAAACTAATCGTTACGAAGGCACAAATTTTATGCCGTGGGTTTGGTATATTACTCAGTTGATCCCTGAGCGGATGTTACTTTTTTTAAAGAACAGTTAGGCTTAATTGAATTGAAGGGGCTCAAACATGATCAGCCTCGTGTCGGTGGATTTGCCGGCACATAAAAAAAATCGTCTGGCACCTCGGAATCTCCGAAAATCATAAGAGTAGTTAGTAGGACGTAAATCCAAGATGATGGTGATTATTATTATTATTATTATTATTATTATTATTATTATATAGGCCCACATACATACAGTAAGTTCCATAGGCTTCAACATTTTCATTGCTTGTAAAGTCATCGCAGAAACTGATTGGATCCTGAAATAGGAACCCAGAAGGTTAAGTGGATGTAGCTAACTACAAAAATCAACGGCAGTGCTATAAAGTGGCGTTCAAGGCAAGATGAGGAGTGAGGTAGTTTGCCATTGTTTTCCTCACAGAGACAGAACTCGGATGTCGATTTGTTAGCTCCCGTGTCCTTTATATCTAGTTATATGTGTATTAATAATTACTAACTCTGTATTACTGTAGATAGCTACTTTATTAATAGCTTTTGAAAGAACAATTAGGGCCTATCATGGCCTATAGGCCTACTTAGAAGCAAGCTACATATCTACTTTGTCTGGGAGGCAATATAATTATTCATGCTATCATTTTTTAAGGTCTGTATCTTAATTTCTTGTGTTTTTCTTTGCTTAATTAGTATATCGTCGTTGCGCCTCGAAATACCGTTATGTGACAATGTTGGGAGGAGCAATAGTGACCCGCAGCACATGTATAACTTGGAACGAAAATTATTTGATTTTGTTCATGCAATACTGAACCTTAGATGACAGAACCTTTCTGGTCAGGGTTCTAAGCTGAAATATTATCACATAGCGGTTTTTCTAGCTGGAATGAGGATGCTGTACTGGCTTTTGCAATTGAAGCTAATCTCTGCAAAGCGCCCATAATGAATGAATGAGTGAATGATTGAATGAATGAATTAATTAATTAGTTAATTATTTTCAAGCTAATAATAGAGTCAAAACAGGCCTGAAGGCAACTTTCAACTCGGGGACTATTTCACAATAATAAAAGAGATATGAAAGGAGAATAAACAAATAAATATCAGGCTATAGATCACATTATTAACTACAATTAGGGGATTCTTTCGTCACAATAAATAAAAATTAATTAAGTAATTAAATGAATTTCAAGCTAAAAAGTTGTGGAAGCAGAAACCGTCCGAGTACCAACTTCAAATTCGAGATTGCTTCATAATAATAATAATAATAATAATAATAATAATAATAATAATAATAATAATAATAATAATAATAATAAATGAATTATTAACAGTCTACATTTCAGGATTAGAAGGCGCAGAAGCAGAAAAGGACAGAAATTTAACTGCAATTAGTGAATTCTTTCACAATATTATCTAATAATAAATATTTAAACAATTAATTGGACGAAGGAAGAAATACATTTCAGGTCAAGTAGAAACAGGCTGTCTGAAATAATCAATTTCAAGTTAAAAAGGAACGGACCAAAACAGGCCAGAAGACCTATCGGCGGACTATTTCGCAATAATAAAAAGAAATATGTACAAAATAAACAAATTCATTACAAGCTAAAAAGGTGTTGAAGAAGATTAGACCAGGTTATTAACTACAGTTCGGGAATTACTTCGCCATAATAAATAAAAAGTAATTAAATAATTAAATGTATTTCAAGCTAGTAATTTGCGGAAGTAGTAAAAGCCCGAATACCAACTCCAAACAGTACATTCCTTCATAATAATAAACGAGTAGTTATTAACAATTAAATAAATGCATTTCAGTCTAAGAAGGCGCGGAAGCAGACAAGAACAGAGTTCTAACTGCAGTTAGGGAATTACTTCACAATATATCTAATAATAAATATTTGAACAACGAATTGGCTGAAGGAAGACATGAATTTCAGGTCTAGTAGAAACAGCCAGAACACTAGCAGACATAATTAATCAAAGTAATTTAAAAAGTAGGCCTATGCCTTTGTGAATTTCAAGCTAAGAAGTTGCGGGAGTTGAAAAGGCCCCAATGCCAACTCCAAATATGGAATTCCTCCACAATGATAAATAAATAAATAAATAAATAAATAAATAAATAAATAAATAAATAAATAAATAAATACATTTCTAAGAAGGCGTGGAAGCAGATTCGTTCCAAGCACCAACTTGAATTAGGAGAATCTCTCACAACAGCAAGCAATAAATAACCTATTTAAAGAGAAAATGATTAATTAAAAATTATTGAATTCATGCATGGAAGATGCGGAAGCAGCAAAAACCAGATGCATTCAGAGGATTTTTTCACAATATGTTTTAAATACTTTAAAACCTGTAACCACAGGAAGATATAGTTGACCTACAAATATTAAGTTTTAGTTATTTATTTATTTATTTATTTATTTATTTATTTATTTATTTATTTATTTATTTATTTATTTATCGTATAGCTTTTAGTGCCGGGAGTGTCCGAGGACACAACTATTACTTAAACTAATGAATTACTTGGAATCACTCACTGTTCTCGTTCTGCGCGAGTCCCGCTGCTGTCAGTCCACTTGTCTCACTGTTGCACTCAGCCACTTCAGGGTAGGGAGGGCACAAGTGACTCAATTGTTGAACATGCGGTGACGTCATGTGAGGGAGCCCACCTGGACCTGGGGTGCAGCCTACAGCCTGTCCGGGTGATGTCGAGTGGGGCGCTGTTCCGACATACTGACTACTGACATCAGCCCCGTAGGAGTCCACAACTTTACCACTGTTATTGTTGGCATACGCAGCGTACAGTTCACCTCCAGAGCATGTGAAAATGTCCAT